>NC_142649.1:147935833-148246666 GCF_055504915.1 Nelumbo nucifera
ATATGTTAAAAATCCTTAGTACAAATGTTGATATGAATAAATTACTTTTCAAAATTTTATGAATAAATTTCTGAATTGATATGAATAAACTTTTCAAAATTATTGATATGAATAAATTAACTTTCAAAAAAATTGAATTTATGATAATTAATTACTAAAAAATCAGTAAATTAGATTTTTTTTAAAATTAACTTTACCTAAATTAAATTACCAAAAACATGAAAATTAGTTTATGGAAATCACTATATTAAGATTTCCATATAAGTAACAAAAACCAATGAAAATTATCAATATTAAAATTCCTCAATGTTTTGTAGTTTAGGCTGCATTTGGAAGCGATGTAAAATTTACATCAGTTCAGTTTTGTAGGCGTTTGGAAGGAGCTTGTAATTATGATCGACGTAAAACTCCACTCTGGTTTAGATTTGTTGGTGTTTGGATGGATAGGAGTTTTACATCATGAATGAATGTACAACCTCATCAAGCATAAAGTTTTACATCGATAATCGATGTAAAAACTATCTCGATTTTATCGATGTAAAACTTTACACTTTTTACACTGGTTTTCAAAATGTAACAGTCACCTATATATATGGTTCAGTGTTAAACGTCATCAGTGTACTTTTACATTGATGACGTTGTACACCGGATCCAAACGAAGCCTTAATAATTACCAAAAACCAATGTAAATTACCAAAAATTAATTATGGAAATTATTAAAACTTTCTAATTTAATAATTTTCAAAAATATTAAATTTTCTAAATAGTTATGGAAATTATAAATATAGTTAAAATTCTTAGATAATTTTCCAATTTAATATTTAATAATTACCAAAAACCAATGTAAATGAAAATATCAATAAATAATTTTTATTACCAAAATTAATTTTCAAAATCAATAATTTTCAGAAATTACTTGAAAGTTATTGGAAATTACTAAAAATCACTAAAAATTACTTTTATGAAATATTCAAAGTAACTAATTATCTAAAAATAATTAGTTTCATAAATAATAATAATAATAAATTAATATTTAAATATCCAAAATTTTCAGTAAAATGTCATTAGTTATTAAGGTTTAATTAATTATTGATTGTTTAATAATTAATTAATTATTCAATGAATAAATTCATTTTCAAAAATATATGTATTTATGAATAATTAGTTACTAATAATATCAAAATAAATTGATTATTTTATTCATTTTAATTATCCTATACATTTAATGTTTGGGAAGTTTTACCTTTGTTATGGTAGTGAAATTAGAGGCAGGGTGAGTGGCCAAAGGCTAAGATACTGATGATGTGGCAAAATGATGGGCCTAGGTAGGATGAAGGCAAACCCGTACTGAACCCGGCTTGTTGTGTTTATTTTTATTATTTTAAAATTGAATTTAAATTAATAATTTTGACTTTATTAAATTTTAATTTATTTAGTAAATTGTTATTGATGTGTAATTTAAATTATGATATTATCATAAGCTTATTACTGTTTAAAATTTTTAATACTGTTAGAATTTGTTATTATAAATTAAGTATAATATTATTGTAATTAATTTTAACAATTATTATTATTAAAATTAAAAAAAAATTAATTTGTTTTAAATTTTCTTTTAGGTTAATCATTTTGAAATTGAAATTAAAATTTTTTACTTTATAATTATAAAATTGTTATAATTAATTATTAAATTTTATTACTTTCGTTTATTATTTCCCTTATTATATTATTTATTTTTTCTCTTCTTAGTATTTTAGATATTTTTTACTCATCTTATTTCATAGTTTAAGTTTTAAATTTAACTATTTTCAAAAAATTAAATTAAACATTATTATTTTAATACATTGATGAAAAATTAAATGCATGTATTTAGAAGGTTGAGAGATACAGAGATAGAAATAGCTAGAGAATAAGAGAGATAAGGGATGGGAAAGAGACTTTAGAATATAGTTTATTGGGCATGTGAATGTGAGATGGATTAGGAGATGTTTTAGAAGGAAGTTTTAGGTGGGGGAGATAGTTTAGGAATAAGATGATTTAGATGATTGGAAATGAGAGAGAAAGAGAGAGAGAGAGAGAGAGATTTTAGGAAGATTTTCAAGGAGAAAGGGGAGTCTTTAATTGGTTGTTTCAAAAATGACATGGAATTAAAAATAAAAAATTCAAAAAAAAAGGAGAAAAAAGATAGACTCCCTTATTTTAGTATATGTGTGTGTGCACGCGCGCTTGAAACTATTGAAATAATGGAAATGTTTCCATTTGCATGAGAGAAGCATAAATGTTTACAATGAATTGGGACCATAGTTCCATTTTGGCCTTGGCATAAATACATGTTTTAACTTAAAAACTTCTGAAAAGAATTACTGTTGTGTTAGAAGAGAAGATTAGGAGATATTTATCAGAGAGAGAGAGAGAGAGAGAGAGAGAGAGAGAGAAGATTAGGAGAATAAATAATGGTAAGCTTGGCAAGAACATGTGATTTGTTAATATCCAAATTAACTTTATTATGTACATACAACCAATAGTCATATCTTATAAATGCAATAAAAGTTCATAAATATCATAGTTTAATGCTTATAATAACCTAGATACAGATTCCAGATTACTTCTCTTGACACTCTTGATGGAATTCCAAGTAGGCTAGAAATTGTCCATAAGTACTATGTATACAGTTTTTGGGTCATGGTTTGACATAATTTATCTTGTGTTTCTTTTTAATTATGTCTTTAGATTATTAAAAGATACTTGGCTGTATTAACTTAATGATGAACTGTGTGCGATGGTTACCAAACAAGTTAAGTTGCATCACTTAAAGAAAGGCCGAAGCCCTCCAGAAAAAACAAAGCATATAATCCACTCTAATCAGGCAGAAACCCCTCAATCTCTTGCTTCTTTCCAACAAGGATTATAGAGTTTTTTCCTCTACAGATGGACTGGCAAATTTCAAATGAGATGACTTCCAAAAAATGTACATACACACATATTGCCTTTCAACAGAAGAAGGCAATATGAGGATGTACAGAATAGACTGTTTGACCTATACAGTGAGAAGCTGTATAACTGTATCCCCCCCTCCCCACCTTCCAAAGAAGAAAAAAACAATAAAAGTTACAAATGCCCCATTGAAAACCCAAACAAAACACAGATAAAATAATCAGTATGACAGCTCCCCTAAACTCCTGGTAGACAACTATGAATTGCTAGATGCAACAGCAATCTTCATGATAAAAATACAGTGCTCGAATTAGCAACTGTACCCAATTCTTCAAATGGAATCACAGTTCGGGTATCCTTAACTTGCATGGCAAGGGATCTGATTCAAGAAGTAACTATCACAGTAGCGGCAACCTAGTCTCTAGGAACTACAAGAATACATTGCAATAGGAAAGTTCTCATTCAGAAATTGTACAGTTTTCATCTTTCTTGTTTATTATACATTTTCCTTGTACTAACCTCATTTAATTAATATAAATATTCCTTGGCCTCTCTCATCAACTAAGTGAGAGAGAGAGAGAGACCTCATTCAAATTCGAGCTCACATACTCCACTGATGCAAAATTTTCATCAAATATTCTTCTATTACATTCCTTCCACACCACTTAATAGAGTGCCCCTGGAATAGAGCTCCATAAAAGGCATCCCTTGCTACATAAACCTTTCAAATGCCATCCAACTACGCCAACTTACATTGATTATTTTAAGAAAGTTTCCCCAAAGGCTAGCACTAAACTGGCTTGTTACAAACAGATGATTTGCATCCTCTGGAGCATAAGCAAAAAAACGCAAGCAGGGATAAATGGTCCAGACACCTACACAGTAGTTTATCATGTGTTTGAAACCCGACTAATATGGCAGTCCACATAAAGAAAGTCATCTTTGAAGGGATTGAGGTTTCTCACATCTCTTTAACTGGAAAGGAATTATTTTCATCCCAGCTCAGATGAGCAGCAAAGAATTTAACAGAGAAATAACCCTAGCTGTCCCATTCCCACTGCCTAGCCTGCCTTGTATCAAGTAAATGCATCATACATCCATGTTAGAAGTTATATTATCTTAAAACACTAAGGGTCAGTTTGGAAGGAGTACAAATACAAATATGTACAGTGCAAATATATACAAAATAGAAGGTTTCGTACTCTACATATTTGTATTTGTACTCTTTCCAAACTGATACTAAATGAATAAAAGTCAGAGTTGGAATCCAACCTCACATTTCTTTGTGAAGTATGTGGCCTACAAGTCGCACTCTGATATCCACTTTCTTCTTTTCAGGAATTTGTGCTGCCTGAACTATATTCATTTATTTTCATGGTTGTGCTTGGTGAACTGGCTTTTCTTGCACAGGTACAAGTCTAATACTCGTCCATTATATGTTAGTGTTTTATATCCAGTATTTGATTCAGTATCAAATGTCACTGAAGAGTTGAGACCTTGTTGATGTGTCTGCTTGATTGAAGGTACTTTTAGCACGTGCACTTCAACTTGAGAAAACTAGCAAAGTTACAAACATCCAGTACATCGAGGTATACTTTAAATTAACCTATTCCTTTTGAGTGGGTTTTTGTAGCAGAAAGTAGGAAAAAAAGCGTTATTGTTTGCATAAATATTCTTTTCTTGTATTTTCCCTTTTCTAAAAGATTTTTCATCACGTCATAGCAACAATATATGACGGTGTCTCTATAATTCACTTTGTTTTCCCTCTTGATTTCACTTTATTTTTTTAGTGAATTCTTAAAGAACTGTATCATTGTGACTTTCTATATTTCAGGTCTTTCTATCACAGATTTGGGGCATTGGTTTATCATGGGTAGCTCCCTCTTTTGGTAGACTTGCTGGGTGTTTGCTTATCTTTATTTCAGTGGGTAGCACCATGTTTTTTGGACCTGAGCAAGAGAATGAATGAAGGTTTCCATACACTCCAGTATAATAGCATGCATCCAATATGGTGGACTTAATTTTTTTTGTTGTATCAAATGGCTTAAGCTTCCATATTCCTGTAAGATGTTGCTAATTTATGCTGGCAGCAGAAGCCTCTTTAAGAAGTGTTTACTGATTCTTTTTGTCAAGGTAACATGAAATACTACTCTGCTTCTTCTTATGAGAACATTTATATTCTAGATAATAGAAATTGGAACCTGGCAATCTTTTTGCTATGAAATTTCTTAGAATATATGGCTGAAAACTTACAAAGATGATTTAAGAAACATTGTCTAATATGCAACTTAAGCTTATTTCCATTTAGCAAATTTTGTGTGCATCATTGCTATACTATAGAATGTCAAACCACTTCGAGATACTGGCCAATGCCAACCCTGATATGTAAAGAATTCTTCTTTTGCAGGATTCAGTTGTTTTTGACAATGATGTGATTAGGAATTGTTGAACAAATTTACAACTGAGTTGCTGCTAAGGATCGCTATCTAACAAAGCTCTTGCTGTAGACTAACGGGGCAAGGTCTATGTTCCTAGTCCTCTCTCTCTCTCTCTAGCCTCCTGCAATTATCTAGTGCATTACCAAAATATGGTTTGATGATCATGTAAGAATTTCAAGGCAGCATTTTTAGTCTTTGTTTATGAAGGCCTTCTGAAGTAAAGGGACTCATTTAATTTTCGACTGCTGAAAGATCAAAAGTTTTAAATGCTATCTACAAGGTTCTTGTGTTATCTCTCCAGACTTGTAAGGTTGAAGCATGGAAAAGATTAATTTGAATAAGAGTTTAGCTCACCCATAGACGAGGTAAATGACCATGGAAGATTACATCTAACCCTTTCTGGTGAGTTTTCAAGCGTTTCTTTTGACTTCCGCTGCTACCCATAACCTAATTCGTAGTTCATCCCAACCTCTGGCTGTCCAACTGATGAATCAGTCTCTCTAGAACTTATGTTGTACCATGTTATTTCGCCCCACATTTGATACCCTACCATGTGATTAGAAGAGATGGATATGATATCTGTTCTGTATAACGGTCTCCTACGACATACATCAGCCTGTTAATAGAAAATTCACCACCCAAATTATCCCTGGTTTCCCGAATGTCCAGGAAAATCCCCACTCAGGATTTCCTATTCACTTTTCCTACCCACTTTCTATCCGCCGTGAATTGTAGCCAAACATCTCTATTATAAATTGAGAGATGCGTGACTCCAATTCACTGCAGGTAGAGAGTGGGTAGGAAAAGTGAGTAGGAAATCAGGGCTCTATGATCCCTGGTCAAACAACATTGTAGCCACTTTACTATCTCCATTGACTATAGGATGAAAGTTGAAGCTTCACAAAGGGGTAATGAGATGGGTTGGAATTTGTAAACCAGCGCAACAGATGTAATTCTTTCTATCAATTCTCAAAATCCATAGCCCTTGTACTATTGCTCACCATAGAAGCTCTGGTAGCAAATCCTATGGTTCCAAACGGGTTGAGCACCTAAAGCTCTTTTTTAAAGGTATAACAAATGAAGATTGAAGGGCACCTTTCTTCTTGAATATAGGGGTGTAAACGGATCGAATTTGAATTGGATCAGGTAATATCCAAATTCGAATCCGATTAGAAATCTGATATCCGAATTCGATTTGATATTTGTCGAATATTGAAAATTAATATCTGAATTCGAATCCGATTAAATATTCGAATATTCGATTTATTAGTTAATTATTTTAGATAATTAATAAATATTTTATTGATATAAAGTATATAAATATATAAATTATTTATATATATAAATTATATAAAATATTTTATATATTATATATAAGAATTAAATAATCAGTCGAATTCGGATATTTATCAAATCGAATCAAGTTATATCCGAATTCGATTCGATTATGTCGAATATCGAATTTGAAATCAGATTTTTAAATACCATTGACACCCCTACTTGAATACTCCCCAGATCCGAGACATTCCCTTCTAGGCTTTTACAAATACCATACTCAAAAGCTTGAAAAGAACTGAATTTGTCTAAAATCACCATGAGGAAGTAAATTGTAAGGCTTAGCTTGGAAAGAGTACAAATACAATTATGTACAGTGCAAATACATATAAAATGATACAAAATATAAGGTTACACTACAAATTTGTATTTGTAGTTTTGTACTCTTCCAAACTGAGCCTAAGGCTTTGGTTGCAATGCAATTTTATTTGCACTAATGCAAGTGCATAAAAGTGCAAATGAAAAAAATGCAAAATTCTTGTTTATTGTTTGGACTTTTACATTATTCTAGCTCATGTCTTAATTCACTTCATTTGTACTGCAATCAAACAAAATAAGATAAATTTTGAAATAAGTCAAAATTTACACTCAAATCATTTGCACTATCAAAATACAAATTTATTTGCATTACAACCGATGGAGGACGATTTGGCCTAACCTACAAAACAATGACACGTGAACCTGACTCAGCACGAGCCGCAGCTCAGCATCATAGCCTGATAATAGTTAAGTAATTGGCCTATAAAGCTGCTCGCTATATCACAGCTCGCCAAAGAAGGAGCTCGTTACAACACAAGCTCTGGGTTCCCCGAGCTACCCCAAAGGGGATATCCCGATGCCACCTTAGCTCGCGAGCTAGGGAAACCAGCTTGCTCAAGCCCCTAAGCAGATAAGTCATTGGAAGGGCAACCCTCAAGTATTCCTAAGCTCGCTACAAAATAGCTTGCAAGTGAACAGCGAAGCGTTCCTCAGGAAGATTCTATCTGACAGACTGTGCCACGTCCCTTGTTGGACGGTGCAGTCCCTGTCCTTTCAACAGTCTGCACCCACATCTCTCAGCAGGCGGAGGCGTGCCGGCCCTTTGGAGACGTGTCACCCATCCGAGCAAGAGGTATGTTGCAACGGCCACCTGCGCAGCCCTGGCAGGTAACGGCTGCGGCAGGGACTCAATGGAGGTTACGCCCGATCTGACAAGAACACCCCTATAAAAGCCCTTGAGGCAGAAGGGGAAGGGATCTTCAGACTTTTTGAATACTTTCACACTCTCACACTCTCACGCTCTAACTAAGTACACCTTTGCTCGCGAGCTAACCTCTCGAGCACAATGATAAAGCGCGACCTACACTCTTAGCTTTTGCACTGTTTTTTCCTCTTTCCCTTACGTTCTGACTTAAGCATCGGAGTATTTCCATCGGGTAAACCCCCGAGAATCCTTCTTTTCCATCTTCTAAGGTGTCATCCGTTGCCAGCAAGGAGCCAATCCCTAGCCAGCTAGGAGTGCCTGGATCGTGCCGCATCATTTGGCGTCGTTTGTGGAAAACGTTTCTAAAAGCCTTCCTCTGAGCTTTCATAGTTCCTTCTTTTCTGAAAACTCAGCATTCATGGATTCTTCAAGCAATGCTAGACGTAGCATGGAGATGGGCATTGCTAGGGAACAACTCCAGGCCCCCGTGGTCTGCGTTGGGCAGTTCACCATTCCCCTTTCGGTGGACGGAGTCCCTAGCCTGAACGTGCCACGAGCACTGGCGCCTGTGAGTGTTCCCCTTCCCCCCTCTGTTGAGACAACCTTTGCTGAACCAATTGTTGTCCCTCTGACGACAAGCCAGAGCCAACTCGACAACCTGGTGTAGTCCATGCGGGCCATGCAAGCCCAGATGCAGCAGTTTCAACAATTACAACTCTACCAATAGCAGGTGCTGCACCAAGTCTCTCAGTATCACTATCAGCAGCAATTCCCTCAGCTGCCTCAGTCTCAGCTCCCTCCTCGGCACCCAGCCTCGCGACAAGCCAGGTCTCGCCGTCAGGATAAACGCCCTTCTCGCCAGAAAGAGGCTTCCCATAACCCCCCTAAGAGCCAAGCCTCCTCCTGCGGCAGAAAGGAAAGACCAGCCACTCCGGTCTCGCCGCGGGTAGTCAGGTCGGGAGGACCCCAACTCGCCAGGTCTACATGACCCCAGCAATCAAAGTTTGAAGCCCCACTTCTAGAGAGCTGGATCGAGATCCTGGCTGCAGACTCTAAGTAGAACCCCTCTGTCCGCAGCCATCACCAGTAGCCCGAGCTGCTTCCTGCACAAACTGTTCCTGACAGTACAGAGGTGAGCAGCACAAATGCGGAGCCCGTCAAGAAACAAAGACGCCGCTGCCGAGCTCGCTGAACTACCACCCACAACCTGCCCGAGCTCAGAGGCAGGGAAGAGGTACGCTCGGGTGAAGTTAAAGCTCCCCTCCTTTCTGTTCCATCCCCCCTCTCTCCCGAGCTCCTGGCTATCCCAATGCCCAAGGACTTCAAGCTCCCCCGCTCTTGATAAGTATGATAGGTCGTTCGACCCAAATGACCATGTAGATGCTTTCCAGTCACAGATGCACCTGGCCAGGGCCAATGAGTCTTGCATGTGTGTGGCCTTCTCCACCACTTTCAGAGGAGCGGCCCACACGTGGTATCGGAACCTTGCACCCGGATCTATAAGAAGTTGGGCACAATTCACGCAAGCCTTCACGTCCCACTTCATCACCAGCAAGCGGTGCCCGCCAACTGAGGAAAGCCTTCTCAGCATAGTACAGAGAGAGGGAGAGTCCATCCGGGGCAACATCAAGCGATTCAACGATGTGTGCATGCAGATACCGTGCCTGGACCTGCAGTGCGCCTTGCAGCAGCCAAGAAGGGCATGATGCACAAGGAATTCAAGTGGCACATGGTTGTCAACCAGCTGGTGACCATAATTGAATTCCTTAAGCTTGTAGACAAGTTCATAGCCACGGAAGAGGAGATTAACCAGAAGGGCGAAAGCGCGCCCGAAAAGAGAAAGAGAGAAGGGGAACCTTCCAGCCAAGGAGACAGCCGAAAGAAGAAAGAGTTAGCTCGGGGGGCAAAGCCGAGTCAGCCATTCCGAACCCCTGTAGCGGACCGGACTGACTACACCCCACTGAATGCTAAGCGGGCCGAAATCCTAATGGCAATTAAGGATGCCCCGTATGTGAAGTGGCCACCCGCTTGAGGGGGAATCCTAATGAAAGGAATAAAAATTTATATTGTAGTTTTCACAGAGACCACGGTCATAGCATCGAGAACTGTAAGAATCTCCACGACGAGATAGAGGAACTCATTCATCGCGGATATCTAAGGAATTTTGTACAAAATAATAATAATAATAATAATAATAATAATAATAATAATAATAATAATAATAAAGCAGGTCGACAAGGGGAGCACGGTAAGGATTCTCCCGAGTCCAGCAACAGGCCGGCAAAGCAGTCACAGAGGCAGCCTCCGAAAGAGAGGCCAGTTCGAGGCACCATCCACATGATAGTTGGAGGCTCGATTGTTGCAGGCTGTACCTCGGTGGCAGCTCGGATGTCAGTTCGCGAAGCTGCCAGAAAAGAGCAGAATCCTCCTAAGCGGCTGAAGACAGAGGAACTGATCTTCTTCACGGAGGACGATGCGTGCGGGGTCCACTACCCCCACGATGATGCACTCGTCATAAAAGTAAGGATCAACAATTTCGAGGTCAGGCGCATCCTCGTTGACTCAGGTAGCTCGACAGATATCCTCTTCAAGGCCGCGTTCGACCAGCTTCAGTTGCAAGGAAGTGACTTGAGGCCTACGAATACTCCCATGGTAGGATGCAGCGGAGAAGAAGTCAAGCCCCTCAGGAAAATAACAGTACCTGTGGAAGTCGGCACATGGCCCAGCGTAGTAAGACTCAACCATGACTTCTTAGTGGTCGCGACCCCTCCCCGTACAATGCCATAATAGGTCGGTCAATCACCCATGTCCTATGGGCAGTGGTCTCCACTTATCACTTGGCGATGAAGTTCCCTACAGACTTTGGAGTGGGGGTAGCGTGGGGTGACAAACTTGAGTCTCGCAAGTGCTATGTTGCCGCCCTTAAGGGAAAGACCAAGGTGGCCGGCAACCTCGAACTAGAGCGACCTACGGAGCATGGCGAAGAACGAGTCGCACCGACGGAAGAAATCATTGCTATTCCGGCTTCAGCAGAAGACCCAGCTCAGACACTTCAGATCGGTGCTTCTGTCTAGGAACCCCTGCAATCCAAACTAGTAAGTTTCCTACTTCAAAACTTTGATATTTTTGCATGGTTCGTGGCAGAAATGCCCAGTATAGACCCTAGTCTTATAACTCACAAGCTCAATATTGATCCTATAGTTAGGCCCGTTAAACAGAAGAAACCCAACCTAGCCCCGGAGCGATGGAAAGCAGTTGACGAGGAGGTCGTGAAGCTCCTTGCAGCCGACTTCATAAGAGAAGTCCATTACCCGAGCTGGGTTGCCTGAAGGGATGAGAGATCCATCCTATGGACGCCCAAAGATTGCGGAATAAGGGGCGAATTTCAAAAAATTTATCTCTCCCTTCAACTGGGAATCGTATTCCCTATTTAAAAAATCATATTTTCAAGGATCAATGTTGAACCATAAACTGAACCAGATCTGAACCAAAAGGAGTGGGAGAGGATTATCCCTAATACGGAGAAATACTATCTCCCAATGGAGGTGTTCACGCCCAAGGAAGGATCCAAAATCTGCTCCCATTGAAGATGGTGCAGTGAAGGATGGAGCAGAATCAACAACGTTCTTCAAAAGAACTTGACCCTTCGCAAGAATCAACTGGACGGCTTGTGAGTACAACTCCAACCAATCTTTTACCAAAAGATTGAGATCAAGATCAAATCTTGATTGCTCCCAAGAACTGGAGATCGAACTGAAGGAATGGCAATGGCAGGAAGGTGGCAGTAGGAGAGAATTCGCAGTATGCAGGAAATCTCTCAATCTCTCTTTCTTTAAGAGAAGAATGCTGTTGATGATGATAAAAGGCTGCCGCCCCCTTCCCCTTTTATAATCTCAAAGGGATCAGCTCCTAATCAGATTAGGAGTTGCTAATCCAAATCATATTTGGGTTAGAAGTCCCTTAGTGATAAGGGATAATCCTTATCTTATCTGCAGATCAGATCAGCTATCTCCTAATATAATTAGGAGGTTTCCAGATCTAAATCTCATTTAGATCTTGGACTCTCTGAGTGGATAGGGTCTAAGCCCAATCCTTTTAGCTGACCCACTTCAGAATTCGCCCCCTTTAAATGACTGATCAAATCAGTCTAGTTCGAAATGGGCTTAAGGCCCATTTAAGGTTATGTACTCAAACAGCCTTCCAAACTGCTGCCCAGTTGGGCTTCCTTGTATGGCGTGGGACCCAAGCATTGATCTACACATCAGCCACATGGGTTCAGCCCAGCCTTTGTTACAAGGCCTGGCCGAATGCACTGCTGAAGACAGTGTACCCCCTGAAACCCATCAAATGGGCTCTATGGGCCCAACACTTACACTAAGTGGTCCCTGGGCCAAGCCACCTTGTAACACCCAGGGACTGTGGGCAGATGCAAGATTAGCCCATCAGGTGTTATCCTCAATGGTCTTACACTTAACCTCTCAGCCCATAATGATCATACACTGCCCGACAAGAGAGGACCTCTCCCTCGGCTACGAGGAACAGTGTTGCACTCTCCACTTATATGGATCCCGGGAATTAAAACCTTTTGCAAACCTTTTAGAAACCATATATACTTTTATATCTCATATAAAATATACTTCGCAAAAAATAAATCTCAACGATTGAAATCGGCTGCCGGTAGTCTTGGCTTCCATCAGTGAGAGTGCATCCCTGATCATTACCTTTGTCCGACAAAGGGGCCGATCCTGTCACTATGATCACCCACTCAGATGAATTCTCGGACTGTCCCAACATACCCAGGTTTTGACCCCCGCTAAGGATCTCACTGATTGGTACACCAAAGATAGCCCAATCCGACACCTAGTGCAGTATCATAATCGAGTCTAGGGGTCAGGTGTAACTTTCTAGTTTTGCCCATCAATCTCCAAGGTCCAGGGCAATACTGGAAATCTGGTCCAGTTCAAAGATTCAATTAATCCTACACTGTATGTGCCTAGGGTCTCACCCTGGCAGCTGAGACAGGCCACCCCAACCGACTTGGTGGCACCACAGTGTCAGCCTTGTCAGGATAGGTCTCCCTAGACCGACCCACTGGCTGTGAACATTCTAAACTAACACGAGTCTCATTAAGTGTCCAGTTTAAGGGTATTACACAGAAACATACCAAGGGAACATGAATCAAATATGTATCTTTATTCATTTACAATAAACTCATAAAGTACATCATTCTTATTGAAGCTAAGGGCATACAAAACTGTCTAACATTGCCAACCCCGTTCGGGTAAGGAAGGCTAACGGCAAGTGGCGTATGTGCGTCGACTACACCGCCCTAAACCGAGCCTGCCCAAAAGACTGCTTCCCACTCCCCAGGATCGACCGCCTGGTGAACTTGACCTCAGGGCACAAGTTGTTGAGTTTCTTAGACGCCTATTCGGGCTATAACCAAATCAGGATGGACCCGGCAGATGAAAAAACAACTGCCTTCATCACAGAGTTCGGTCTATATTGTTACAAGGTTATGTCCTTTGGGTTGAAAAATGCTGGGGCATCTTTCAAAGGCTTGTAAATAAATTATTTGAGCCATTAATTGGGAGAAAAATAGAGTGTTATGTAGACGAAATGGTCGTCAAAACTCAATTTTCACACGAATTAATACAAGACTTGCATTCTGTCATTCAAATTCTGCGACAATTTTACATGAAGTTGAATCCAAACAAGTGTGTCTTCGGTGTCACCTCGGGCAAATTCCTAGAATACATCGTTAACCGGCGCAGCATTGAGGCCAACCCGGATAAGATTAAGGCCATCTTAGATATGAGACCACCCCGAAAATTGAATGAGGTTCAGAGGTTGAATGGCCGCATAGCCGCACTGAGCCGCTTCATGTCCTGGTCGGCAGATCCCTGCCTACCTTTCTTTAAGGCAATTAAAAACAAAGGGTTCGAGTGGACCCAAGATTGCCAGCTCACATTTGACGAGCTCAATTAATACCTCGCTAGTGTACCAATCTTAACCCGGCCCAAAGAGGGCGATATTTTAGAGTTGTACCACTCGGCAAGTGACGAAGTGGTCAGCTTTGTGCTGATAAAGGAAGTAGATTGGGTCCAACGACCCATATATTATGTTAGTAAAGTATTGTAAGGAGCAGAGATGAGATATCCAGAGATAGAGAAGCTAGCCTACGCACTGGTCATTGCAGCTCAGAAGCTCCGTCCGTACTTCCAGGCTCATACTGTTATCGTCATCACCGACAAACCTCTGAGGCAAGTCTTACTTAATCCTGAGGTCTCTGGTCGACTGACTAAGTGGGCCATTGAGCTGAGCGAGTATGACCTTCAATACAAGCCGCGAACTGCTATTAATGCCCAAGCCTTAGCAGATTTCATTGCGGAGTGCACTTTCAGCTCCGAAGTCCCTGGGCCGGTTGAGCACAAGGCCCCCAATTAGGGTGAGCTCAGAGCTCCCAGGTCAATTGAGTCTGAGCCCCGTGAGGTAGCATCCAGTGTAGCATCTCTCCCGGTTAGGCCAAGCGCGAACTAGGATGAGGAGCCCTGGATCTTTCACGTAGATGGCTCCTCGAACCAGCAGGGTAGCGGAGCCGAAATAGTTCTACAGGGACCAAGTGGCACGAAATTGGAGTATGCACTACGTTTCGAGTTCACGGCATCCAACAATGAAGCGGAATACGAAGTGTTGATAGCTGGAATAGCTTTAGCCAGAGAAGTAAAAGCCAAGCACATCATCATCTGCAGCGATTCCCAGCTCGTAGTCAACCAAGTCACAGGAGATTACGAAGCTCGCGAACCAACCATGGTTGCCAACTTAGCCAAAGTAAGAGAGGCTCTGCTCAACTTCTAGTCACACTTCATCCGACAAATCCCGAGGTCGGAGAACGCTGAGGCCGATGCCTTGACCCGGTTAGCCAGCACCAGCGATATCACCATGAGAACCGTGTACATAGAGGACCTACCTCAACCTACCATTCTCGGGGGGGGCAGAGGAGGTCGCCCCCGTCGTTCAAGCAGAGCCGAGCTGGATTGATCCACTCGCGAGCTTCCTGCTACACGGGACCCTCCTTGTAGATCGCAATGCGGCCAGAAGGGTAGAGCGCCAGGCAGCCAAATATGTAAGAATTGACGAACGGCTGTACCAAAGATCCTACATGCTCCCCTACCTGCACTGCTTGTGACCTACCGAAGTCGAGCTCGTACTCCGCAACACTCATGAGGGTCTGTGCGGCGGACACTTGGGGGGCAGGGCCCTCGCCCAAAAAGCACTACGACAGGGGTATTATTGGCCAACAATGAAGGCAGATGCCTTCGAGCTTGTCAGAAAATGTGACAAATGCCAAAAGCATGCCAATATCCACCATGAGCCCGCTGCCGACCTCAAGTATCTCACCAGCCCGTGGCCTTTCGCACAATAGGGCATCGACATACTTGGACCGTTCCCGCCAGCGACAGGCCAGAGGAAATTCTTAGTAGTAGCAGTGGATTACTTCACCAAGTGGGTAGAAGTTGAACCTCTTGTAATAATCACAGCCCGGAACGTCCAAAACTTCTTTTGGAAAAACATTGTGTGCCGCTTCGGGCTACCTCGGGTACTAATTTCTGACAATGGCAAGCAGTTCGAGGACATCAAATTCTAGAACTGGTGCCAAGATATGGGGATACGACAGAATTTCACTTCGGTCGCACACCCTCAAGCAAACAGTCAAGCAGAAGTCACAAACAGAGCCATCCTCTACGGACTGAAGGCACGTTTGGACCGAGCTAAAGGATTGTGGGCAGATGAGCTACCTAGTGTTCTATGGGCTTACCGAACCACGGAGAAAACTGCCACAGAAGAGACTCCCTTTAACCTCACCTACGGCACCGAAGCAGTTATCCCAACAGAGATCAAAGTGCCTACGCTGCGAGTGGAAGCATATAATGACAAGACAAATGAAGATGAACTACGTACAACCTCGATCTACTCGACGAAGTAAGGGACCTCGCGTACATCAGGACCGCAGCTTACCAGCAAAGAGTAGTTCAGTACTATAACGCCAGGGTTAAAAAGCGGAACCTCCGTGTCGGTGACCTGATCCTCCATAAAGTTTTGTTACCTGAGCCTAGCGTTGGCAAGCTCGGGTCCAATTGGGAAGGACCTTACCGAGTGAAACGAGTGCTCAGGGAAGGAACATACGAGCTCGAGACCCTCGAAGGGAAACAAGTATCTCGGGCATGGAATATTGTCAACTTAAGACAATATTACCTGTAACAATTGAGTAGACCACGAGTCACTCCTAGAGCCTAAGGGCCAAAATGTCGAGCTAACGCAACCTCAGCGCAATAAGACCCAGTCGTCTCCATAGCATGGGCAAACTACAAGGGCAGACTATAAGTCACCCCCCAGCGTACAAGCTAAAACACTGAGCTAATTGAGACCTTGGCATCAAGAAAAATTTAGCCACTCCAGTGATGAAGGCAAAGTATGAAATATCAAAGGCGTAAACAGGTCGGATTTAAACCCCACGAAACATAGCTCGTCTCAGTGCGTTGGTTGAACTAAGGAATAACCGACAAGTGTATGGGTCAGGGCACACATGGTAATCACTTCGTCGTGCACCATAGAGATGCCTTAAATAATCAATGGACAGTTCGAGATAACGACTATTGAGAAGTCATACTTCGGGTATGTAGCTCTAATAGCTCGGGTGTTGAGATCGCCTTAGAAAAAATAAAGAGAGCACATCATACTTGGAAGAAAAGGAAGAAGTTTCATTACCATTTAAAAAAAAAGAAAAAAAAGGGAAAAGAAAGAAAAACAGCGAATGACAAAGCAATAACCGAGCTAAACAGCTCGGGAAAAGTCTGACAGTAAAAGGGCACAACCGCCCAACAAAGGATCTTTCCAAGACTGGGTTTATGGCACCTGGGAGCCACCAGAAGTCCAGAAAAACGCCGCCAAAGCCTCAGGGATCCGCCTCCTCGTCCTCATCCTCCGGAGAGTCAGGCTCCTCTTCCTCCGCCTGGTCCACCGTCTCGGGAGACAGACCTTTCATGGTGATACCGTCGAGGTTGAGCCCAGAGAATTTCTTCCGGATCAACCACCAGCAGAGCTTAAACCCAAAGTGGTACGAACTCAAGCCATATTCTACCTGGAGGTCATGATATTCCTGGGAATCTTTGAAGTCCCAGACCGCCTTCTCACGCTCGGCCTCCACCATGTTGTCAAAGTTACAAGTTCAATCCAACAGAGTGGACTCCAAATCCCAAACCTGTTGGCGAAGGAGCTCCCTCTCCGCTACCACCCTTGACGACTCCTCCCTGTAACGCTCGCTCTCTTCAGAAAGCCTGGCGATCTGCGCCTCCTAGTCTCGGACGAGCAACTCTTGGGACCCACTCCCCTGACGAGTGTGAAGGAGCTCGCCCCGAGTCCGGTCGAGCTCGCCTTGAAGCTTCTAAAGGTTGACCTTCTGGTTATGAGCATCGCAGGAGTGGACGTGCGTTTGGAGGGCCATGGCGTGTATGGCGGTGTTTACCTGCCAACAAGAGACAAGAATCAAAAGACAACAAAAATGAAAGGAGGGCAAAGGAAGATAGAAGGGCCACTTACCACCATACAATGAGAAGCAGCGAGCGCGGCGAGATCCCCAGGCTCCATCGCCCCCCATTTAGCGACCTCCTCGTTGCAGATCGCTCTCTGGCTCCTCCTACGAGCCATGACGAAGTCATTTTCGCCCTCCCAGTTCCCCATTGGGAGCCGCGGATAGGGAAACGACCGAGAGGAACCCGGAGGGGGTACTTCTGGCTGCTGGAGCTCGCCCTCCTCGAGGCTGGCCCCGCCCGCACCCCCTTCGGATGGAGGCGGCGGGACTTCGGGCAGCGGAGAGGTGAAACCTGGCTCTGCAGACCCGAACTCAGTACCCCCGGAGGGGGGAGTCTGGTCAGGGCGCAACCTCTTTACTTTGTGCCTCTGGTTGCTTGATAGAAGGCGACGCGAATCAACACCTGACATGATGGCGGCCAAGAAGAAAACGTAAAATGTCAGTTCGGTGAAAACAAAGTACGCGTATATACAACACTGTGACAAGGTGCTATGCGACCTAAAGAGGCAACCTACCCGGGCTCAGGCTGGCCTGCACGAGCTTCTCCTCGGTCAAGTAATCCGAACAGAGGAAGCCAATTGATGCCTAGGACAGCATCATTTTTTGAGTATCGGGGTCCTGCTCGACCTCGAAGTCATGGATGGCGCCTCCCCAAGAAGTAGGGAAGGGCCACCCCTCAGGGTTGCGGACCAAAAAATAATCCTGTTTCCAGGCGGGAATTTTATTCGGAAGCTCGTATAAGAACTTATAGCCACGATGGGGAGAGAAGTAGTAGAGACGCCTCTCCAGTGGAGCCCCGGGAGTGGTATTCTTTATACAAAGGATAGCAGAAAAAATGTTGAGGTTCAAGGGAAGACAGTATTCATAACACAAGGATATGGTCCCAACCATGTTCCGAATGGTGTTGGGATGATGCTGATCGATGGTGACATTAAAGTGGTTTAGCACCTCCACTATCAAGGGGTGCAAGGGGAGATGCAAGCCAGCCTCGAGCTGCTCTTGGTAGATGACTATCTCATTGGATCCATGCTCCCACGGAAAGTTACCAGTGGGAAGACAGTAGATGAGGTCTCTGGGAATGTGGAAATAGCTAATTAGAGACCTAAGTCTCCCCTCTGTCATGGAGGAAGGGCCAAAAGTATCGGGCTCCCTTCCCCGGGAAGTGGAGGCTCCGTCACCGAAGGTCTCCCAAGCCCCTAGAGCCTGTTCCTAAGCTCCCCCTGAACTCGAGGGAGCATCATTATCCTGGTCACCGCCCCAATGACGAGTATAGTACGGGTACTCAGACATGACTGATAGTAATCGAGACTCACCGAAAGGGACGGGGCGGAGTGAACTGAGGAACTCGAGTAGACTTGACAGATGCATGACCTCAGAATCCAAAGACAGCAAGATGGCATGAGGGAAAATGAGACCCAGAGGGCCCTTCTATTTATAGCCTTCACACCTTCGATTCAATGGCCCAGATTAAGGCAGATCCGACGGTTTGCAGGTGCGCTGACCGCACGCCTTTTGAAAACCGAAAGGCAATTGGCTGCACATCTCCCATGATTGAGGTAATGACGACTACATGACATCCGGAGTTAAGAGCCACTGCAGCACGTTTTTGGAATTCGAGGTTAGAAAATCTCCTAATTCCCGCGAACGCATTTAATGTGAGAAGTCAATCAAGTTTGAATTTCGGTCAAATCAGTCCATCATACTTCATGAACTCCTTGCGCTAAGGTAACGCTCTCAGCCCAAGGAGTGGGGGGCAATTGATGGAGGACGATTTGGCCCGACCTACAAAACAATGACACATGGACCTGACTCAGCACGAGCCGCAACTCAACATCATAGCCTGATAATGGCTAAGTAACAGGCCTATAAAGCAGCTCGCTATATCACAGCTCGCCAAAGAAGGAGCTCACTACAACACGAGCTCCGGTTCCCCGAACTACTCCAAAGGGGATATCCCGATGCTACCTTAGCTCGCGAGCTAGGGAAACCAGCTCGCTCAAATCCCTAAGCAGATAAGTCATTGGAAGGGCAACCCTCAAGTATTCCTAAGCTCGCTACAAAATAGCTCGCAAGTGAACAGCGCGAGCGTTCCTCAGGAAGCTTCTATCTGACAGACCGTACCGATCAGACTGCGCCACGTCCCTTGTCTGACGGCACAGTCCCTGTCCTTTCAACAGTCTGCACCCACGTCTCTCAGCAGGCGGAGGCGTGCCTGCCCCTTTGGAGACGTGTCACCCATCCGAGCAAGGGGTACGTCGCAACGGCCACCTGCGCAGCCCTGGCAGGTAATGGCTACGGCAGGGACCCAATGGCGGTTATGCCCGATCTGACAAGAACACCCTTATAAAAGCCCTTGAGGCAGAAGGGGAAGGGATCTTCAGACTTTTTGAATACTTTCGCACTCTCACACTCTAACTGAGTACACTTTTGCTCGTGAGCTAACCTCTCGAGCACAGTGATAAAGCGCGACCTACACTCTTAGCTTTTGCACTATTCTTTTCTCTTTCCCCTACGTTCTGATTAAGCATTGGAGTATTACCACCGAGTAAACCCCGGGAATCCTTCTTTTCCATCTTCTCAGGTGCCATCCGTTGCCAACAAGGAGACAGTCCCTAGCCAGGTAGGAATGCCCGGATCGTGTCGCATCAACAAGCAAACAAAGCGGGTACAGAACCGTAGTACTCAGTAATTTTCCTTCAAAAAGGAAAATTCAGCCGGTAATTCCAACTTAATAAATTAATATGTATCCTCAGTTCCTCACAGGCTTCCGCAACTAATGCATGATTAGTAAAAAGGAAGAAAAACAGAAAAAAAAACTGTAATCGCAGAAATCGGCTCCGTTGATGAACGGCTTAATATCAGATCCACAGGTTCCTATCAGCAGCGAAACAACAACAAATTGTTTTGATTTAGGCCCGATCATAGCATCGCTTGCAAATTTTCGCTACCGGCGACGTGGCATCGGACATATCAAAAGATCCAACAGAAAGAAGATAATACAAGAATGAATGAATTAAATGAAAACCCTTAGAGACCCATTTCAAATCATACGCACAGCGGGCGCAAGCCAATAATCCCAATTCCCAACAAACCAAACGGAACCCTAAGAAAGCGAATCAATAAAATTGAAACAAATCAGAGGAGAGTCGTTGGTTTTATGCGGGAAACAAGAGACTGCGCCGCTGCTGTTTGGAGTGTCATACGGCACTTCTTATCGAGGGCTTTCTTCCTCATCGAGAACCATTTGTTTATTTCAGTTTTCTCTCAGTACATAACCTCACCAGTCACCTCGCATTTGTAATGGGATGAAGTGAACGAAAGAAATGAGAGGGGATCCTCTTATATAGAGTATAGACATGGATTCCAACCCTGAAGGCCTGAAGTGAACCCTGACCCTAACCCTCCCTAATTCCTGCCTGCGTTAGAGAAGCATGCGAGCGTGATGTCCAGATGACATTTGAGATTTGTTGTTGGGATTATGATCTACGGGTGATCATGGGCCGGTCCGCCCGGGCTTAGCTGTGATAACTGGTAACTGATAGTCTTGATAAAGACTATACCCGGGCTGGGGCCCGGTCCAGATTCTCTGGAATTATGGTATAAGTATTTAAAAAAAGTGCTGAGACCATATATTAAGTGAAAAAAAAAACACTTATACATGTTTGATAAATAAGTCAGATAAGGTTTAAAGTATCGGAAATGTCAAGTGTATTGGAAAGGCAATTTAAGAAACGTATCGGGATACACATGTTTATCGGAGAAAAACTAAGATATGCATAAATACATTTGAAAACACAATATATACTTTAATAAATTATAAAAATACATCAACAATACTAAATATAAGACCTCAATGAGGTGTATATACATTAAATTAATATATTTTAATGGTTTATGTAGAAATATATTGTAGTTAATTATAATTTCATTAAAAATCCTATGTTTAACTATAATTTATAAATCATAATTCTTAAGTTTTAATGATTTATGGGATGGGAAAAAACCAATTCTCCTATCTAACCATAAAACATGCATTGGCACAACTTCTAAGTGAAAATAAATTAATAATTATTTATTATTTATTTTTAAAAATTATAAAAAATAAATAATCATTGTATATATATTAAAAAATAGTTATTAAAGAAGAAATTTCAATTGCATTGTGGATATGGTAGATCATCCATAGAATTATAATATATTCCATCACTGTGATTAAATGATAAAAAATAATTAATTAATTATTTATTTTTTAATTCTAAAAATATAAAAATAAAAAATAATTATTTAAAAAGAAATTTAAATTGGTATAGAATTATAATATGTTCAATTGTTATGACCAAATGATAAAATATAATTATTTATTATTTATTTTTTAATTCTAAAAATGTAAAAAATCAAAAAATAAATAAAGAAGAAATTTCAATTGTTCTATGGATATGATAGGTATATCTTAAACATATTTAGTCTTTATAGGGCAGAGAAAAAATTACATTTTTAAATTTTTTCTTAATTTATATTTTCCCCAAATATCTCCATGAAATTTCCATAAATCTACTGATAACACAAAAATGTGATTTTGAATGTAAGAAATGTATATCAACATAAATTTAAACATTCAAGGAAAAAAAGAAATCACAAGATATTATAAAAAATTCAAAAAAATACCTACATTTGCCATATTTTTTCAAAATTTGAAAAAACTTCAATAAAAATTAACGATTCACACTTGTTTCTTTCAATTTTTTTTGCAAATTTTGTACTCTAGGAATGAGGTTTGGAGTTTTAAAGTCATTTGGGGGTGGAAGAAAGCTTATTTCAAGGAAAAGAAGCTTGCTTTCTCCACTTACTTTTTTTCCAGTTTTTGGCCGTATCTTTTTCGTCGATATACTACCGATACACATCCGATATGAATTCAATATGTATGAAAAAAAGATGAGATGGCCAATTTCCTATCTTTTTTCAAAGATATGATACGATACACCCCGTATCAGGTGTATCGTATCGAAATTTTAAACCTTGAAATCAGTATAAATTCTCTTTTTAGAAAAAAGCACTTAACAAATAAGCAGGTTCAAGTTTGCTTTTTTTAAACACTTGTTGAACAAGTGCTCCTTTAAAAAATATGGGACAGTCCAGTCTCTTATGAAATTTCATAATGCCCAAACTACCCCCACGAATGGAGAAAACCCTTGTCTTCTCCATTCGCCTAATTCAAATAGGGCAACGATAGCAAGATATCAGAGGGCAACCAATAGCAACTTTGAATACAAAAAATCGACCAATGGGTGGGTCATTTTTTCAGTTCTAGTCAATAATCTTCATTCCCATTTTGTTTTTTTTTTTTACTTTTTTTGCGATATGAGACGTTTCATGCATGTATTGTCCCAAATCTGAAATCTTCTACCGAAACCCTACCTGAAATGCATTGGCGACGATAGGTAAAGCTCCCTCACCTACCACTTTGGCCGTTTTTAGTTTTTTATCTTTTTTCTTGTATATTTTATTGAAAGTCATTTTTTTTATTTTTTTAGTTATATGAATTGAAAAATGATGCATGTTATGAACAACTATGATTTTTTCTCATTATTGTTGAATATTATGTAGTTATTTGAATTTAATTTGTTATGTTCTTGCATATCCCAAATTTTGCTTCATTTTTTCAGGAATTTTAATGTGAATAATTGGTGAATTTGTGAATTTATTTTGTTATGTTCTTGCATATTTCAAATTTTGCTTTATTTTTTCTGGAATTTTAATGTGAATAATTGGTTAATGTGTAAGTTTATTTTGTTATGTTCTTGCATATTCCAAATGTTGCTTCATTTTTTTTGGAATTTTAATGTGAATAATTGGTGAATGTGTAAATTTATTTTGCTTCCATTTTTCAAATCCTTATTCCATTCTTTTGGTCGCTTCATTTATGTGAATTTATTTTGCTTCATTGTTATGCTCTTTATTTTTTAATTATTAACCTACTTGTTTTTTAATTTTTCACTGCAATTTCGTGATGTGTTTTACATGTTTTTTACCAATCTGCTCCCTAAAAGTACTTCTTGAAAGTACTTTGTGAAAACTGCTCATTGAAAGTACTTTCTAGAAGTACTCTTCAATATTTGTCCTTATTTTTATTGTTCACTTATTATTATTATTATTATTATTATTATTATTATTATTATTATTATTATTATTATTGTTGTTGTTGTTGTTGTTGTTGTTGTTGTTGTTCATTTTTTTTTATTTGGGTCCTTGCGGCATTCCACAAGTGAGTCCACATGGGCTAAAATTGTTTATATGTGTGGGTGAAATAAGGGCTAAAATTGTCATTTATAATAAAATAATCACTTGTGGGGATACTAGCTCACCAAACATCCCCACCCCAATAAGTGCTTAAAAAACCCAATAAGTGATTTGGCAAATCGCTACATCATAGCTCGCAAAAGAAGGAGCTCGCCACAACGCGAGCTCCGGGTCCCCCGAGCTACCATGGAAGGGATATTCTGAGGCAACTTTAGCTCGCGAGCTAGGGAAACCAGCTCGCCCAAGCCCCCAAGCAGATAAGTCATCCCAGGGACCAATTCTACTAAGGGTAACCCTGAAGCATTCCAAGCTCGCTACAAAGTAGCTCGTGAATGAGCAGCACCAGCGTTCCTCAGGAAGCTTCCATCTAATAGGCCGTACCGATCAGACTACGCCACGTCCCTTAACTGACGGCGCAGTCCCTATCCTATCGACAGTCTGCACCCACGTCTCTCAGCAGGCGGAGGAGCGCCTGCCCTTTGGAGACGTGTCACTCACCCGGGCAAGGAGTACGTTGCAACGGCCATTGCACAACACTGGCAGGTAACGGCTGTGGCAGGGGCCCAGTGGTGGTTATGCCCGATCTGACAAGAACGCCCCTATAAAAGCCCTCAGGGCAGAAGAGAAACTTCTTCTTCAGACTTCTAATCTCTCAAGCATAGTGAAAAAGCGTGACCTACACTCTTAGCTACTGTGTACTTCTTTTCTCTTTCTCTTGTGTTCTAACTTAAGCATCGGAGTATTCCCACCGGGTAAAATCCCCGGGAATCCTTCCTTTCCATCTTCTCAGGTGTCGTCCGTCGCCAACAAGGAGCCAGTCAGCAGCTAGCTAGGAGTGCTCAGATATGCCGCATCATTTGGCGCTGTCTGTGGGAAACGCTTCTAAAAGCCTCCCTCTAAACTTTCACAGTTCCTTCCTTTCTGAAAACTTAGCACCCATGGCTTCTTCAAGCAATGCCGGACGTAGCATAGAGATGGACATCACCGGGGAACAACCCCATGTCCCTGTGGTCTGTATTGGGAAGTTCACCATTCCTCTTTCGGTGGACGGAGTCCCTAGCCTAAACGTGCCACGAGCAGTGGCGCCTGTGAGTGTTCCCCTTCCCCCCTCTGTTGAAACAACCTTTACCAAACTGACTGTTGTCCCTCCGACGAAAAGCCAGAGCCAACTTGACAACCTGGTGCAGTCCATGCAGGCCATGCAAGCTCAGATGCAACAGTTTTAGCAGTTCCAGCTCTACCAGTAGCAAGTGTTGCACCAAGTTTCTCAGTATCACTATCAGCAGCAATTCCCTCAGCTACCTCAGCTTCAGCCTCAGCTTCAATCTCAGCTCCCTCCTTGGCACCCAGCCTCACGGCAAGCTAGGTCTCGCCGCCAGGATGAACGCCCTTCTCACCAAGGAGAGGCTTCTAAGAGCCAAGCCTCCTCTCGAGGCAGAAAAGAAAGACCAGCCACTCCGGTCTCGTCGCGGGCAGTCAGGTCAGGAGGACTCTAGCTCACCAGGTCTACATCACCTAAGCAATCGAAGTTCGAAGCCCCACTTTTGGAGAACCAGTTCGAGATCCTAGCTGTAGACTCTAAGCAGAACCCCTTTGTCCGCAGCCATTACCAGCAGCCCGAGCTGCTTCCTGCGCAAACTATTCCTGATAGCACGGAGGTGAGCAGTACCAATGTGGAGCCCGCCAAGAAGCAAAGACGCCACTGCCGAGCTCGCCGAACTACCACCCACAACCTGCCCGAGCTTAGAGGTAGGGAAGAGGTAAGCTCAGGTGAAGTTAAAGCTCCCCTCCTTTCTGTTTCATCCCCCCTGTCTTCCGAGCTCCTGGCTGTTCCAATGCCCAAGGACTTCAAGCTCCCCCCTCTCAACAAGTATGACGGGTCCTTCGACCCGAACGATCATGTAGACGCTTTCTAGTCACAGATGCACCTGGCGAGGGCCAGCGAGTCTTGCATGTGCGTGGCTTTCTCCACCACTTCCAGAGGAGTGGCCCGCACATGGTATTGAAACCTTGCACCTAGATCGATAAGAAGTTGGGCGCAGTTCGTGCAAGCCTTCACGTCCCACTTCATCACCAGCAAGCGGTGCCCGCGAACTGAGGAAAGTCTTCTCAACATAGTCCAGAGAGAGAGAGAGTCCATCCGGGGCTATATCAAGCGGTTCAATGATGCATGCATGCAGATACCGTGCCTGGACCCCGCGGTGCGCCTTGTAGCAGCCAAGAAGGGCGTGACGCACAAAGAATTCAAGTGGCACATGGTTGTCAACCAGCCGACGACCATAACTGAATTCCTCAAACTTGCGGACAGTTTCATAGCCACGGAAGAAGAGATCAACCAAAAGGGCGAGAGCGTGCCCGAGAAAAGAAAAAGGGAAGGAGAACCTTCCAGCCAAGGAGATAGCCGAAAGAAGAAGGACATAGCTCGGGGGGCAAAGCCGGGTCAGCCATTCTGACCCCCTGTAGCGGACCGAACTGATTACACTCCACTGAACGCGAAGCGGGCCGAAATCTTGATGGCAATCAAGGACACCCCGTACGTGAAGTGGCCACCCCGCCTGAGGGGGAATCCCAATGAAAGAAATAAAAACTTATATTGTAGTTTTCACAGAGACCACGGTCATAGTACCGAGAACTGTAAGAATCTCCGTGGCGAGATAGAGGAACTCATTCATCGTGGATATCTAAGAAATTTTGTATAGAATAACAACAATAATAATAATAAAGCAAGTCGGCAAGGGGAGCACGGTAAGGACGCTCCCGAGTCCAGTAGTAGGCCGGCAGAACAGTCACAGAGGTAGCCTCCGGAAAAGAGGCCAGTTCAGGGTACCATCCACATGAGAGTTTGAGGCTCGATCGTTGCTGGCTATACTTCGACGGTAGCTCGAACGTCATTTCGCGGAGCTGCCAAGGAAGAACAAAATCGTCCGAAACGGCCGAAGACAGAGGAACCGATCTTCTTCATAAAGGACGACACGCGCGGGGTCCACTACCCCCACGATGACGCGCTCGATATAAAAGTAAGGATCAATGATTTTGAGGTCAGGCACGTCCTCGTTGACTCAGGAAGCTCGATAGATATCCTCTTCAAAGCCGTGTTCGACCAGCTTCAGTTGCAAGGAAGTGACTTGAGGCCCGCTAATACTCCCTTGGTGGGCTTTAGTGGAGAAGAAGTCAGGCCCCTCGGCAAAATAACAATACCTATGGAAGTCGGCACATGGCTCTAGTGTAGTCAGACTCAACCATGACTTCTTGGTGGTCACAACCCCCTGAAGGGATGAGAGATCCATCCCATGGACGCCCAAAGATTGCGGAATAAGGGGCGAATTTCAAAAATTTTTCTCTCCCTTCAACTGGGAATCATATTCCCTATTTAGAAAATCATATTTTCAAGGATCATTCTTGAACCTTAAACTGAACCAGATCTGAACCAAAAGGGGTAGGAGAGAATTATACCTGATACGGAGAAATAGAATCTCCCAATGAAGGTGTTCACGCCCAAGGAAGGATCCAAAGACTGCTCCCATTGAAGATGGCGCAGTGCAGGTGGAGCAGAATCAACAGTGTTCTTCTCCAAGAACTCTGTCCTTCGCAAGAATCAGCAAGATGGTACGTGAGCACAGCTTCCTTTCAATCCTTTCTCAAAGAACTGATGTCAAGATCCAATCTTGACTTCTCCCCACAACCGGAGATCGAACTGGCAAACAGGGCAGCAAGAACTGGGAGGCGGCAAGAGAGTATTTGCAGGGAGCAGAATTCTCTCTTCTTTTTCAGCACTAAAGAAAACTTGATGATCTGTGTATCTTTTAGGCTGCCGCCCCCTTCTTCTTTTATAATCTTAAAGGAATCAGCTCCTAATCAGATTAGGAGTTGCTAATCCAAATCACATTTGGGTTAGAAGTCCCTTTAAGTGATAAGGGATAATCCTTATCTTATCTGGAGATCAGATCAGCCATCTCCTAATCTAATTAGGAGGTTTCCAGATCTAAATCTTATTTAGATCTTGGACTCTCTAAGTGGATAGGGTCTAAGCCCAATCCTATTAGCTGATCCACCTCAGATTTCGCCCCTTTATTAACTAAATAAACAGCCCAGTTCGAAATGGGCATTAGGCCCATTAAGCTTATGTGCTCACTTAACCCTCTTAACTGCTGCCCAGTTGAGCTTTCTTGTATGGCGTGGGACCCAAGCATTGATCTACACATCAGCCACATGGGTTCGGCCCAGCCTCTGTTACAAGGCCTGGCCGAATACACTGTTAAAGACAGTGCACCCCCTGAAACCCATCAAATGGGCTCTATGGACCCAACACTTACCCTAAGTGGTCCCTGGGCCAAGCCACCTTGTAACACCCAGGGACTGTGGGCAGATGCAAGATTAGCCCATCAGGTATTATCCTCAATGGTCTTACACTTAACCTCTCAGCCCATAATGATCATACACTGCCCGACAAGAGAGAACCTCTCCCTCGGCTGCAAGGAACAGTGTTGCACTCTCCACTCATATGGATCCCGGGAATTAAAACCTTCTTGCAAACATTTTAGAAACCATATATATTCTCTTATATCTTATATAAAATATATTTTGCAAAACAAATCTCAACGGTTGAAATCGGCTGCCGGCAGTCTTGGTTTCCATTAGTGAGAGTGCATCCCTGATCATTACCTTTGTCCGACAAAGGGGCTGATCCCATCACTATGATCACCCACTCAGATGAATTCTCGGAATGTCCCAACATACCCAGGTTTTGACCCCCGCTAAGGATCTCACTGATTGGTACATCAAAGATAGCCCAATCCGACACCTAGTGTAGTATCATAATCGAGTCTAGGGGTCGGGTGTAACTTTCCAGTTTTGCCCATCAATCTCCAAGGTCCAGGGCAATACTGGAAATCTGGTCCAGTTCAAAGATTCAATTAATCCTACACAATATGTGCCTAGGGTCTCACCCTGGCAGCTGAGACAGGCCACCCCAACCGACTTGGTGGCACCACAGTGTCAGCCTTGTCAGGATAGGTCTCCCCAGACCGACCCACTGGCTGTGAACATTCTAAACTAACACGAGTCTCATTAAGTGTCCAGTTTAAGGGTATTACACAGAAACATACCAAGGGAACATGAATCAAATATGCACCTTTATTCATTTACAATAAACTCATAAAGTACTTCATTCTGATTGAAGCTAAGGGCATACAAAACTGTCTAACACCCCCTCCCCGTGCAATGCCATAATAGGCCGGCCGATCACCTATGTCCTACGGGCAGTGGTCTCCACTTATCATTTGGTGATGAAGTTCCCTACAGACTTCAGAGTAAGGGTAGCGCGGGGCGACCAACTTGAGTCTCGCAAGTGCTATGTTGCCGCTCTCGAGGGAAAGACCAAGGTGGCCGACAACCTCGAACTGGAGCGACCTACGGAGCAAGGCGAAGAACTAGCTGCACCCACGGAAGAGACTGTTGTTATTCCAACTTCAGCAGAAGACCAAGCTCGGACACTTCAGATCGGTGCTTCAATCCAGGAACCCTTGCGATCCGAACTAGTAAGTTTCCTACTTCAAAACTTAGATATTTTTGCATGGTCCGCGGCAGAGATGCCCGGCAAAGACCCTAGTCTTATAACTCACAAGCTCAATACTGATCCTGTAGTTAGGCCTGTTAGACAGAAGAAACATAACTTAGCCTCGGAGCGATGGAAAGCAGTCGATGAGGAGGTCGTGAAGCTCTTCGTAGCCGACTTCATAAGAGAAGTCCATTACCCGAGCTGGGTAGCCAACCCCGTTCTTGTAAAGAAGGCTAACGGCAAGTGGCGCATGTGCATCGACTACACCGACCTAAACCGAGCCGGCCCAAAAAGACTACTTCCCCCTCACCAGAATCGACCGCTTAGTGGTGCGACCTCAGGGCACGAGTTGCTGAGTTTCTTAGACTCCTATTCGGGCTATAACCAGATCAGGATGGACTCGGTCGACGAAGAAAAGGCTGCCTTCATCACAGAGTTCGGTCTATATTGTTATAAGGTTATGCCCTTCGGGTTGAAAAATGCTGGGGCATCTTTCTAAGGCTTGTAAATAAATTAATTGAGCCATTAATTGGCAGAAAAATAGAGTGTTATGTAGACGACATGGTCGTCAAAACTCAGTTCTCACACGAATTAATACAAGACTTGCATTCTGTCTTTCAAATTCTGCGACAATTTAACATGAAGTTGAATCCAAACATGTGTGTCTTCGGTGTCACCTCAGGCAAATTCCTAGGATACATCGTTAACTGGCGCGGCATTGAGGCCACCACGGATAAGATTAAGGCCATTTTAGATATGAGACCACCCCGGAAGTTGAAGGAGGTTCAGAGGTTGAATGGCCGCGTAGCCGCCCTGAGCCGCTTCATGTCCAAGTCGGCGGACCGCAGTCTGCCTTTCTTTAAGGCAATTAAGAGCAAAGGGTTCAAATGGACCCAAGACTGCCAGCTTGCGTTTGACAAGCTCAAGAAATACCTCGCTAGTGCGACAATCTTAACCCGGCCCGAAGAGGGTGATGTTTTAGAGTTATACCTCTCGGCGAGCGACGAAGTGGTCAGTTCAGTACTAATAAAGGAAGTAGATCGGGTCCAGCGACCCATCTATTATGTTAGTAAAGAATTGCAGGGAGCAGAGATGAGATATCCAGAGATAAAAAAGCTAGCCTACACGTTGGTCATTGCAGCTCAGAAGCTTCGTCCGTACTTCCAGGCTTATACTATTATTGTCATCACCGACAAACCTCTGAGGCAAGTCTTACTTAAGCCCAAGGTCTCTGGTCTATTGACGAAATGGGCCGTTGAGCTCAATGAGTATGACCTCCAATACAAGCCGCGAATTTCTATTAATGCCCAAGCCTTAGCAGATTTCATTGCAGAGTGCACTTTCAGTTCCGAGGTCCCCAGGCTGGTTGAGCACGAGACCCCAGTTCGGTTGAGCCCGGAGCTCCCAGGCCAGTTGAGTCGGAGCCCCGTGAGGTAGCAGCCAGTGTGGCATCTCTCCTAGTTAGGCCAAACGCGAACTAGGATGAGGAGCCCTGGATCCTTCACGTGGATGGCTCCTCGAACTAACAGGGCAGCGGAGCCGGAATAGTTTTACACGGCCCAAGTGGCACGAAATTGGAGTACGCACTATGCTTCGAGTTCGCGGCATCCAACAATGAAGCGGAATACGAAGCGTTGATTGCTGGACTAGCTCTAGCCAGAGAAGTAAAAGCCAAGCACATCGTCATCTACAGCGATTCCCAGCTCGTAGTCAACCAAGTCACAGGAGATTGCGAAGCTCGCAAATCAACCATGGTTGCTTTCTTAGCCAAAGTAAGAGAAGCTCTACTCAACTTCCAGTCACACTTCATTGGGCAAATCCCGAGCTCAGAGAACACTGAGGCCGACGCCCTGTCCAGGTTAGCCAGCACTAGCAATATCATCATGAGAACCGTGTACATAGAGGACCTGCCTCAGCCTAGCATTCTCGGGGGGGGGCAGAGGAGGTCGCTCCCGTCGTTCAAGCAGAGCCAAGCTGGATTGACCCGCTCGCGAGCTTCTTGCTACACGGGACCCTCTTTGTAGATCGCAATGCAGCCAGAAGGGTGGAGTGCCAGGCAGACAAATACGTCATAATAGATGAACGGCTGTACCGGAGGATCCTACACGCTCCCCTACCTGCGTTTCTTGCGACCTACCAAAGCCAAGCTCGTACTCCGTGACACTCATGAGGATCTGTGCGGCGGACACTTGGGGGTAAGGCCCTCGCCCCAAAGGCACTACGACAGGGGTATTATTGGCCAACAATGAAGGCAGATGCCATCGAGCTCGTCAGAAAATGTGACAAATGACAGAAGCATGCCAATATTCATCATCAGTCTGCGGCCAACCTCAAGTATCTCACCAGCCCGTGGCCTTTCTCACAATGGGGCATTGACATACTTGGATTGTTCCCGCCAGCGCCAGGCCAGAGGAAGTTCTTAGTAGTAGCAGTGGATTACTTCACCAAGTGGGTAGAAGCTGAACCTCTTGTAACGATCACAACCCGGAACGCCCAAAACTTCTTTTGGAAGAACATTGTGTGCCACTTTGGGCTACCTCGGGTACTAATTTCTGACAATGGCAAGCAGTTCGATGGCATCAAATTCCATAACTAGTGCCAAGATATGAGGATACGACAGAATTTCACTTCGGTCGCACACCCTCAACCAAACAATCAAGTAGATGTCACAAACGGAACCATCCTCCACGGACTAAAGGAACATCTGGACCAAGCTAAAGGATTATGGGCAGACGAGCTACCTAGTGTTCTATGGGCTTACCGAACCACGGAGAAAACCGCCACAGGAGAGACTCCCTTCAACCTCACCTACGGCACCGAAGCAGTTATCCTGACAGAAATCGAAGTACCTACGCTGCGACTGGAAGCATACAATGATAAGACGAATGAAGATGAACTACGTACCAACCTCGATCTCCTCGACGAAGAGACCTCGCGTACATCAGGACCGCAGCGTACCAACAAAGAGTAGCTCGGTACTATAACGCCAGGGTCAAGAAGCGGAACCTCCGTGTCGGCGACTTGGTCCTGCGTAAAGTTATGGTACCTAAGCCCGACGCTGGCAAGCTCGGGTCCAACTGGGAAGGACCTTACCGAGTGAAACGAGTGCTCGGGAAAGGAACATACGAGCTCGAGACCCTCAAAGGAAAACAAGTACCTCGAGCATGGAATATTGTCAACTTAAGACAGTATTACCTGTAACAACTGAGTAGATTATGAGTCACTCCCAGAGCCTAAGGGCCAAAATGCCGAGCTAACGTGACCTCGGCATAATAAGACCCAGTCGCCTCCATGGCATGGGCGAACTCCAAGAGTAGACTATGAGTCACTCCTAGAGCCTAAGGACCAAAATGTCGAGCTAACGTGATCTCGGCGTAATAAGACCCAGTCGTCTCCACAGTGTGGGAAAACTCCAAGGGTGGACTATAAGTCACACCCCGGCTTACGGGCTAAAACACCGAACTAACTAACACCTCGACGTCAAGAAAGACTTAGCCATTCCAATGATGAAGACAAAGTACGAAAAGCGTAAGCAGCTCGGGTTTAAACCCCGCCACACATAGTTCATTTCAGTATGTTGATTGAACCAAAGAACAACCGACAAGTGTATGATTTGGGCACATATGGTAATCACTTCGCTGCACACTATAGAGATGCCTTAAATGATTAAGGGACAGTTCGAAATAACAACTATCGAGAAGTCCTACTTCGGGTATGTAGCTCTAATAGCTCGGGTGTTGAGATCACCTTAGCAATAATAAAGAGTGCATATCATACTTGGAAGAAAAAGAAGAAATTTCATTACCATAATAAAAAAAGAGAAAGAAAAACAACAAGGCAATAACCGAGCTAGACAGCTCGGGAAAGTCTGACAATCAAAGGGCACAACTGCCCAACCAAAGATCTTTGCAAGACCGGGTTTATGGTACCCGGGAACCACCAGAAGTCCAAAAAGACACCGCCAAAGCCTCAGGGATCCGCCTCCTCATCTTCGTCCTCCGGAGAGTCAGGCTCCTCTTCCTCCGCCTGGTTCGCCGTCTCGGGAGACAGGCCCTTCATAGTGATGCCGTCAAGGTTGAGCCCAGAGAATTTCTTCCAAACCAACCACCGGTAGAGCTTATGCCCAGAACGGTACGAACTTGAGCCGTGTTCCGCCTAGAGGTCATGATATTCCTGGGAGTCCTTGAAATCCCAGACCGCGTTCTCTTGCTCAGCCTCCACTATCTGGTCAAAATTCCAAGTCCAATCCAGAAGAGTAAACTCCAAGTCTCGCACCTGTTGCCGGAGGAGTTCCCTCTCCACCACCACCCTCGACGACTCCTCCCTATAACGCGCGCTCTCTTCAGAAATCCAGGCAATCTGTGCCTCCTGGTCATAGACAAGCAACTCCTGAGATTCACTCCCCTTGCGAGTGTGATGGAGCTCACCCCGAGTCCGGTCGAGCTCGCCCTGGAGCTTCTGATTGGTAGTCCGCTGGTCGATGGTGTCACCACGGTGGATGCGCGTCTGGAGGGCCATAGCATGGATGGCGGTATTCACCTGCCAACAAAAGGAGGATCAGAAGACAGCAAAAGGAAGCAAAACGAGAGAAGAAATGAAAGAATCACTTACCACCATGCAGTGAGAGGAGGCAAACGCGGCGAGGTCATTAGGCTTCATTTCCCCCCACTTGGCGACCTCGTCGTTACAGATCACCCTCCGGCTCTCCCGTCGAGCCACGACGTAATCATTCACCCCCTCCCAGTTCCCCACTGGGAACCGCGGATAAGGGAATGGCTGGAGAGGATTATGGGGAATCACCCCCTGCCGTGGGAGCTCGCCCCCTTCGAAGCCAGCCCCACTAGCTCCTTTGGGGGGAGGTGGCGTGATTTCAGGTGGCGGAAACTCAGGCGGCGGAGAGGATAAGACCGGCTTGGCCGATTCAAACTCGGTGCCCCCCGAGGGGGGAGTCCGATCGGAGCACGACCTCTTCTCTCTGCGCCTTTGGTTGCTTGAAATGAGACGGCGCGAGTCGATACCAGACATGATGGCTGCCAAGAAGAAACCACAAAGTGTTAGTTCGGTAAGAACGAAGTATATGTATATAAACACAACGTTATGACAAGTACTACGCGACCTAAAAGGGCAACCTACCCAGGCTCAGGCCGGCCTGCACGAGCTTCTCCTCGGTCAAGTAGTCCGAACAGAGGAAGCCTACTGATGCCCAGGACAGCATCGTTTTCTAAGTATCGGGGTCTAGCTGGACCCCGGAGTCCTAGATGGCGCCCCTCCAGGAAGTAGGGAAGGAACACCCTTCAGGATTGCAGACCAAAAAATAATCTCACTTCCAAGCATGAATCTTTTTCGAGAGCTCATGCAAGAGCTTGTAGCTACGGCGGGGAGAGAAGTAATAGAGACGCCTCTCCGGTGGAGCCCCGGGGGTGGCATTCTTTATACAGAGGATAGCGGAAATAATATCGAGATTCAAGGGAAGATAGTATTCCCAACACAAGGATATAGTCCCAACCATGTTCCGAATGGCATTGGGATGGAGTTGATCGATAGTGACATTAAAGTGGTTTAGCACCTCCACTATCAAGGGGTGCAGGGGAAGACGCAGGCCAGCTTCGAGCTGCTCCTGGTAAATGACTATCTCATTGGGACCATGCTCCCATAGAAAGTTACTAGTGGGAAGGCAGTAGAGGAGGTCCCTGGGGAGGTGGAAATAACTAATTAGAGACCTAAGTCTCCCCTCTATCATGGAGGAAGGGCCAAAAGTGTCGGGCTCCCTTCCCCGGGAGGTGGAGGCTCCTTCGCCGGAGGCCTCCCTAGCCCCCGGAACCTGCTCCCAAGCTCCTCCTGAGCTCGAGGGAGCATCATCGTCCTGGTCACCGTCCTAGTGACGAATATGGTACAGATACCGCGACATGATTGACAATAATTGAGACTCACCAGAAAGGACGGGGTGAAGTGAGTTGAGGAACTCGAGTAGACTTGACAGATGCGCGACCTCAGAATCCGAAGACAGCAAGATGGCGTGAGGGAAAATGAGATCCGGAGGGCCCTCCTATTTATAGCCCCCACGTCTCCGAATTAACGGCCCAAATTAAAGCAGATCCAACGGTTCACGGGCGTACTACCGCACGCCTTCTGAAAACTGAAAGCGATTGGCTGCACGTCTTCCATGATTAAGGTAGTGATGGTTGCACGATGTCCGGAGTTAAGAGCCACTTCAGCACATTTTCGGAATTCGAAAAGTCTGAAGATTTCTTGATTCCTGCGAATGCATTTAATGTGAGTAGTCAATCAAGTTTGAATTTTGGTCAAATCAGTCCATCATACTTCATGAACTCCTCGCGCTAAGGCAACACTCTCATCTCGAGGAGTGGGGGGCAATTGATGGAGGATGATTTGGCCCGACCTACGAAATGGTGACACGTGGACCTGACTCAGCACAAGCTACAGCTCAACATCGTGGCCTAGTACAACCAAGTAACGAGCCCGTAAAGCAGCTCGCTACATCGTAGCTCACAAAAGAAGGAGCTTGCCACAACGCGAGCTCCGGGTCCCCCAAGCTACCCCAGAAGGGATATTCCGAGGCAACTTTAGCTCGCGAGCTAGGGAAACCAGCTCGCCAGAGCCCCCAAGCAGATAAGTCATCCCAAGGACCAATTCTACTAAGGGTAACCCTGAAGCATTCCAAGCTCGCTACAAAGTAGCTCATGAATGAGCAGCACCAACGTTCCTCAGGAAGCTTCCATCTGACAGGCCGTACCAATCAGACTGCGCCACATCCCTTAACTGACGGTGCAGTCCCTGTCCTTTCGACAGTCTGCACCCACATCTCTCAGCAGGCAGAGGCACGCCTGCCCTTTGGAGACGTGTTACTCACCCGGGCAAGGAGTACGTTGCAATGGTCACCTACACAACATTGGCAAGTAACGGCTATGGCAGGGGACCAGTGGCAGTTACGCCTGATCTGACAAGAACGCCCCTATAAAAGCCCTCAGGGTAGAAGAGAAACTTCTTCTTCAGACTTCTAATCTCTCAAGCATAGTGAAAAAGTGCGACCTACACTCTTAGCTACTGTGTACTTCTTTTTTCTTTCTCCTGCGTTCTGACTTAAGCATCGGAGTATTCCCACCGGGTAAAATCCCCGGGAATCCTTCATTTCCATCTTCTCAGGTGCCATCCGTCGCCAACAAGGAGCCAGTCAACAGCCAACTAGGAGTGCCCAGATCATGCCGCATCAATAAGAACTTACAATAAGCACTAACCACTTAATCACCAAACATAACCTATGTCTTGAATGTAAAAGATTAATTATATATAATATAAAACATCATTATATACAATATGAGATAATATATGTAAGAAATCTATCTTATACTTTATAATATGTATTACATGTCTCATATTATAATATTTATATGTAATATGAAATATAATATAAAATCATCATCATGATAGTCTAAGCCTCATCCTAACTATCAATGTTTTAAAAAAAGTTTAGCAACTCGACCATCCAGTCCAAAAGGATCAACAAATAATTAAAATTAAAAAATGATCCAAAATGTGTTCTTTAGGTGGAATAGATTGATTGCTTGATAACATAGTTAACATGTTCAAGTGGAATAAATTAAAAAATGATCCAACTCAACATTTTTTGGGAAAATACTCGATTTAAGGCTAGAAATGGAACCAATACCCTAGTTAATTTCTAGGTTGAGCAATCCAACTGTAATGGTTAATGGTGTTTTTAAAACCTTGCTAGCTATAGGGTCAGCTACATGAATCCTATTTTGTCATCCCTTCTATTTAATATCATATCATTAAATTTTGGGCACTAAAGGGGGTGCTCTATAGTGTAGATGAGAAATTGGGTGGTGTGGTGTGGATGAAAACATACCACACCTCAACAAGGTAGTTGTTTTGCACCATGGATAGAAATGTGTAAATTAAACCACACCACATCCCTATAGGCATTCTACAAGGTGTGGTGCATTTCAATCCACACCCTATGTTTTGATTCCATGCATCTCACCTAAAACATGCGAGATGATATATGTTGCTAATCAAAAAATAATATTATTTTATTCTTTAATAATATACTTGATAAAATAATATTAATATATTGCTAAGAGACCAATTATCAAGAGAAGTGTAGACATTCTATGAGACAATTGTGTATTATTCCAAATTGATCTGGAAAGTGAACCACCTACTAGGCCACTGCTCTTTCAGAGTAAAGGTATGGGTGATTTTTTTCTACAGAAGCTCAATGTAAAGTGGTGTTTTAGAGGTCATCAAGGGATGAAACATTCATTCAAAGCTTAAACATTGGAATATTGGAAGACAAATTAATGAGATCATTATAACAATCGTACAAGATGTCACATAGGGAGTATTGATAGATGCCCAAAATACATGTGTACCATGAAAGGATCATATGAGTGTTATTGATAGGTAAACATGTAGATTTAGATACATGATCGTGTCTTGAAGAATCTCTGTGATTAGGAGGTATAGTTATGTATAGGGGTCTCCTTGAAGGATGAAGGAAAGTTGAGAGCAGGTGGTAGACTAAAGGATAGGGCGAATGAAATGATAGAATGATGATCTTGTTATGAGTTGGACCCCTATTTATAAGGAGAGATCCCGAGGTCTCTAAAGGAAGGAGTTAAAAGTGTTTGATTTCCATTAGGGAAGGGAATCTTGGATTCGGTGTCGATTGTCAATGAGCACTGTTAGGGTTTCGCCACGTGTCTTATGAGATATCTTAAGGACGAGCTTTGCTTTCGTCTGAGGATTCTCATAATACATGAGTGCTACTTCCTTTCGCGTAGAGGTGTAAATTGGGTCATGTCGGGCCAGCACGGAACCGCCCGCGGGCGGCCTGCGCAAAGTGTGGGCCGTGCCACCCTCCTCGGTGAAAAATTTGGGGGTCGGCCCGGCACGGCCCACAGCCCAGTTCCGTGCCATGCCGTGCCGTGCCGCGGGCCGGGCTGGCCCGTGGGCCGCGCCTTGGGCCAAAGCTATTTATTTAAAAAAATTGACAAAGAACTCAATTTTAATTATGAATTTTGTGTATAGAATTGGTTATATATACAATAATTAAATAAATTAGTATAATAAAATAAAAAAAAATTATTTATTTTATTAATATATTATATACTATATATTATTATATAATTATAATTTACATAAATATATATAATATAAAATATATATATATAAATAATATATATGGGTCGTGCCATGAGCCATGTTGGGCCGGGCTGCGGGCTCGGTTGAGCCAGCCCACTCGGTCGTGTTGTGCTGTGCCGACCTGTGGACCTAAAACCCCAGGCCCAACATGGCTCGCATGATCGTGCCAAGCTGGTCCGAGTTCGTGTCGGGCCGCAGGCGGCACGACCCGATTTACACCTCTACTTTCACAAACCTCTTAGACTAACGTGTCGTGGGTGAATACTTATCTCACGTCCTTTCTAATCCTACTAGATGTTCTGTCACGCGCATTATTAGTGAAGCATGTGCTCCTTTACTCGTTTCTGACTTACGATGAGCTTGAGCTCCATCGTGGTTGTGCAATGGCTTTGAGCTCATCGCAAGTCTATGCAGGTCCTTAGCTCATCGCAACTCATTTTGGGTCTCGAGCTCATTGCATGTCTCTATGGGTTCTGAATTCGTCGCAGATGTATGCCAAGTTGTGAACTCATCGCGAACGTTCTTATGGCATTGGTTTAACACTTCTGTATCTCCATAGTTGTGGCAATATAGAATCTCATATTGACAATACCTAAATATCCCAAATAGATATCACAAGTCAAATAGAAAAAAAAAATATCACATACAAAAAACAAAGAAAAAACATAAAACAAAACAGAGCAATTGGTTGTAGAAGAAACATGAAACAAGGGTTTCTCATATTCGATTAAGAGGAGATGAAACATGTTCAATAAACATAATTCAAAGTATAAAAAATAATACTGTAGCAAACAAATGTAGAAAAGTCTTACCTAGTGATAATGGCCATTGCAACAGCGGGCGATGGCGGTCACTTCTTAACAACAGCGGAGTAGCAACTTCGAGCCCTGAAGACCAAGAGAGTAATGTGGTATCAAAAAACCAAGATGATAAAAATCTTAGAGTAAAATAGAGAAGGAACACTTATCACCGATGGCCCAGTGCAACAGTGAGCGGTGCGATATCCATTAACAGTAACGAGTAGATTAGCAGTAACAACGGCCAATAATAAAAATGTGAGATGATAAATTGGCCTATAGTATTAGTCGATTTATGAAATAGTGTGGATCAGTTCACATCACACAGGTCAATGAAATAGTATGGATCAATCTACATCACACAGATCAACCAAACACCTTAACAGGTTGTAGTGTATTTCAAGACAGTACATATAGTAATCAGACCATTAAGGCCTTTTCAGTGATTCAGTAGTCTACCGCTAATTCTTATAGATCTTAACTGTCAAGGGTAAACTTCTATGTTCCATCATATGACTTTATTTTTTAACCTTATCGTTTTTAAGTTTTACCTATCAAAGCATTTGCATTTCTATCGCATTTATTTGTTGGACATGCTATTTCTCAGCTGTCCAACACTTTTATTCACTTGTCCATCAAGCTCGGATACATATAAGTAAGCTTGGGCCCGGGCCGGGCTGCAAATCATATATCACCCCCTATTCTGATTCCTTTTTCTACATAATTGGCTACTATCTAGTAGGGGTATCAATCGGACTGAATTTGATCCAATCTGATTCAATCCAATGTGAATTCATTACAAATGGATCAGGTATAGTCCAATCCAATGAATATTTTGAATCATTTTTGGATTAGCCCAATTCAATGTCTGGACCATCAAATCTATTTAAATTTGTTTTAATTTAGATTAATTCTAACCCAAAACTGGTCCATGGACATCTATATTCCTATCTTCTATCAATGGACCAGATATTGGCTCAATCCAACCCAATCCAATATAAATTCATTATGGATGGACCATGGCCAATCCAATCTAATAAATACTTTGGACCGTTATGTTTGGATTGGTCCAATTCAATATGTCTTGTTGGCCCATCCAATCCGCCCAAATTGATTTTGGTTTGGACGGGGTTCAATCCAAAACTGGTCCATTGACACCCCTACTAGCTAGATATGGTTATCCATGGGGTGTTCGGTACGGTGGTGAGTTCATGATCGAACAACTAGGTCTGAAACATGCCACACTTAGGGATGGCTATTTCCCCCATCCCCGAGTGGGACTTGATTTCCCTAACCCAACGGGATGGATGGGGATTGCTTTGGTGGGGTGGGGATGGGGATGAGGATTAATAGGAATCCTAGATCAAGGTCGGGGTCAGGGATGGGAATTGAGGTCCATGTCTCGCCCTGAACCCGATTATATATTTATATTAAATATATTATTACATATATGATATTATATATATCAACATATTTAAAACATAATTTATATTTTAAAATTTTTATTTATTTTAAATAAATTTATTTTTTCAAAAAATACTATTATCTAAAAAAAATTGGGGATTCGGGTCCTTGCGAGGAACCTGTCCCCGTTAGGGATCGGGGATGGAGGACAACTTTTATTCCCAGTAAGAATCGAGGATGGGGACATGGACTAATTTCAAAATTGGGGTCAAGGACGGGGAATATGATCCCCGCCCCATTTCCATTCCTAACCACACTGAGGCTGCATTTGGAAACGATGCAAATATATTAAATATATATATTATATATAATATATATAATACATACTTACATACATATATATTAAATATATATTAATATATTATTTATATTATATATATATATATATCAAAGTATATTTAAAACATTATTTATAATTTAAAATTTTTATTTATTTTAAGTAAATTTATTTTTCAAAAAAATACTATTATCTAATAAAAATTCGGGGATTCGGATCCTAGCAAGGAATCCATCCCTGTCGGGGATCGGGGATGGAGAACAAATTTTATTCCTGAAAGGGATTGGGGACAGAAATTGAGGTTAATTTCAGAATCGGGGTTGGAGACAAAAAATATAATCCCCGCCTCGAACCTACCCCATTGCCATTCCTAAAGGTTTCACTACCTTTCCCTTTCCCTGTTTTTTCCTTCAAACCAAACATATAAGGCTTAGTGTGTTTTAGAACCAACAACTCTTCAAAAAGATTTCTTGAATAATTATTTCTTGTGTTTCAGGACACGCCACACTTCATTGATTTCATAGCCATTAATAGTACATTACTATTTCATTGAGAACCAATAAATTACAAAAACTGATATTTTAGAACATACACCCCACGATAGTACAAAACAGCTCCAAAATGTACAATCTCAAAGACACCACTGTGGGGTTCAATGGTCTGAAAACACACCACACCTGGTTGAAACCACTGTATGAATCTCACCTAATGGGTTAGTTAATTGACTAACTCTATTGTTTACATATTGTACCCTTAAGTTCTTCAACAATTATCTAAAATCTCCTTATCATTAACATCGTCAATGGAAAAACAAAAAAAAGACTATTTTACCTATTTTTTTTTTATTTTCAAAATAAAACAAAAAAAAAGGAAACAACAAAGAAACTTGAAAGCATCGTCATCCGCCTAGCCATCTCGACCTTTGGCCAAATGGGTTGATCTAATGAACTGATTCCACTGTCCACTTTGGTCTGAGTTTCAAAACATTGAAATAGCCATACCAAAGATTATTAGATAACATATTAACAATTCTTATTTTACTCTTGTAGTGATTGATTTAACAAATGAGTTGTAAGCTTTTTCTTATTTCTACTTCTTTGAACTTTTAGCATTTTTTGTTTTTTTGAATGTTTTATGTGATTGGCCTAGTGGCTGTTACGTTCAGACCCTTGACCCACCAGCCGCAATAGTCCAGGCTTCTTTACACTCATCATGATCAGTGATAACTTGTTAGAGGGAGACAAAGTCAGTCAGTTTGCAATTACCAACTCATGCATCTCATCTCTCACACATAAGATCAAATTACTGCACATTGACACACTGGATAAACAAGAAAGGTAAAATGATTGCATGCATGGCAAGACAGCTATTGGCATTCTGAGGTAGTGCTACAGTGGTATAGACAAGAGGGCATAGTTAATTAGTGGTGGCATATCGCATGAGTCAGTAGCTAGCTTAGGCCAGCTATAGGGGTCACATGGTTATAACATGAGCTATATGTGTTACTGTGGCACTTTACAAGGACTCATCCAACTGTATGTTCACAAGTTGCATTAGAATTAGTCCATCACAAGATTATCATTAGTACTACACTACTTCCCATTTGCAGTAATTCATGATAAAGTTTTTTTCTTCCTCTTCCCTGAACATGAGACGATTGGTTAATATGCCTCTAGAAATGCTCTTGTGGGGTTATCCAGATGCAACCTACCTAACTCTTTTCACATAGAGAGGTGATAGGGAAAACAAGGAAGAAGAAGAAGAAGTTATTGACTGCCAAATCAATAAGCAAGATTTTGAACCCATCATGAAGATTCACTAATATATGGAACTAAACCCAAGCAGCTGGTGTGCATTAGCTAGTGTTGTAGATGAAGCGACAGACAAATAAGAATCAGAAAAGTGGAGATTCCACAACAGCTGTGAGTGTATCTCTGTCGGGATATCTTCATAATTGGAAGATAAAATAAGAAGGTTTAAAGAATTGATTCCGACAGGCTTTTAGATCAAAAGAGCAACAAAAGGAAACGTGGCTCGGACTATGGTTTCAGTAGGTAGTACACAAGACAGAAAGCAAGCATTAGACATGCCATGCCTACACCACTAATCATGACTCATGCCTCATTAAATCCACATAATTCAAGGGATTTGGTAGGTGATTTATAGGGACCACGTTCTTCCCCTCTTCAGCTACAAGCTTTAAAGCCATGCCACCTAATTAATAACCCTTTAAACAAGATGGTCATCATCCTGGCTAACCTACTTCCAACATCATAATCTCTAGTGATTAATTTAAACTGCAGATAATCCCTATTTAATTTATAAACACATGCTTCTGATCCTACTTCCTTCTCCCTCATTCATCTCTCTCGTATATTTTGATTTGATGATAACTATAAACTATAACTAAATCTCCCAAAGTTCAAGAAAACAAAACATGATCAAATGCTTAGCTTGGCATCCAACCCACTTTTCCTAATTGTAAATAAATGATTAGCAGCACAGACACTCCCCACTCCCCACTCCCCCCCCCCCTTCCCTCTCAAGGTGGCTGTTGATGTGTAAGAATGCAAGGTTCTAGGGAAACCAAGAAACAGAGGAGTCAACTGAACGGATGCAGCGCTTTCTGTTGCAGTTGTCGGCTCAGCGTGTCTTCCTCGGAGGAGGTTGAAGGTTCCAAATCAGACAGCCTCGTCCCAATCTCAAGCCTAGCGCACGCCATGGTTCAGGAGAAACTAGACCAGATGATCAGGGACAGAGTGGAAGCAAGAAACGCAACAAGGAAGAAGAAGAAAGGAAGGTTTGATGGCTCCAAATGCATTATAATGGTGGCCATGGACAAATATTCTTACGACCCCAGGGAGGACTTCAGGGAGTCCATGGTGGAGATGATAATAACTAATCAAATCGAGGATCCCAAGGACCTCCGTTGCCTCTTGAATTGTTATATATCCATGAACTCCGACGAATATCGGCCAGTCATACTCCAGGTCTTCCATGAAGTTTGCACCAACCTTTTCTTGTCTTGTAAGTGCAACTGATGATGAAGGGAAGTTCAGGAAGAAATCCAGAATTTTTAGATAAATGGGTCTTGTTTCTAATGCATGTATACTGGGGCTGGGATGATCATTATTTGATTGGTTTATGCTCTCTCTCTCTATCTCTCTCTCTCTATATATATTTTAGCTCCTCTCACTCTGATTGGTCAGTAAGTTAGAGCTCTGATCGAGCTCCCACGGTCATGGCCTCCGGGGTCCGAAACATTTCTCGACTTAGGCGAAAAATGCTAGAGAAATCATCAGAAAGTTCAGTTAAGGGTTAAGGAATGTTGATGCTACTGGCTGGGTTAGAAAAGAGATTTTCTTTTTCTTCCTTCAAACTTTTTTATTTGTTCTGCACGTTAACATTTGAGCTATGTTGTTACTGAAATTCCCTCTTTTGTGGATTAGACTCGAAATGGATATATTATGTAAAACAAATAGAGTATATCTATGTTCATAATCATGCCAGTGATTTTAGATTTTACTATTTTCTTGTTGGGAAAGTTCAGCATTAATTTAGTCTTGTTGTTACATGAAAGACGATGAACCATTAGGATGGGCCGGATAGGAGTTGCAATTGGGAGGGAGTGGTTGTGGGTTGAATTACAACCCAACACTCTAAAACAACAGGGAGAGAGAGGAGACTGGGGGGTAGGCATGGCATGGGTGGGCTTGGGGAGGATTTTGTAAATTCGAGATCATACCCATCTCCCTAAACCTCCCTCTCTACATGAAAATGCAAAATCCTCCAATCCCATCTTCCATGTGTTTAAGGGTAGGGTGGATTGACTTTGGAAGTCGCATCTAATTTCTTATTATTTCTTATTATATATAAGTAATAAATAAGTAAAATAACAGAAATATATAATAAAATTTCCAATTATTTGATTAAGTCGTGTAAAAAATACAAACAATTAATTATCTTTCACATAAAATTCAAATTAATAAATTTAACACCTAATACATAAAGTTTATATGCTCCCCAACAATACGTGAATTTGGAAAGGTTGGATTTAGCTTAATACCATATTCTACTTGTACCCATGTGAATTGTAAAATCCTAAAACCCATCTTTCAAACAAAAATGCCACCCCATCGGTGTGGATAAAAGTGGGTATCCGCCGGGCATGGTTAAAATTGCAATACCTAATTGGGGTGGGTGGGGGTGGGGATGGGAGGGAGTTATAGGATCCCCAATCCATATTCACCCACCTAAACTGGATAAATAGGTTTTCATAGCTCACTACTGCTACCCTACTACAACCACTCCATTGAACCCCACCCCCTCCAAATTAAATAGGGCACACCACCAATAGTAATTAAGGAACAGTTCACATGATGTTTTGCATTTATTTCCATTGCTAAACTGTTCATATTTTATTAGGGGTTGGACCGTTGGAAGAGAGTGCTGCAACCACGGCCACAACAGTAAATGTGCTCTCAGGTTTTCAACTCGTACTCAATTAGGGGTGCAACTACTCAGGTTGACCCAAATTAGTATTTTACACTGCTTCTGGTTTAGTCTTTTGATCAGCCCCATTCAAATATTAATAAAAGCCCATTCCGAATCCACCCAAGTTGCACCGCTGTATCCAACCTGCTTAAAAATTGAATGGGTTTGGATGGATTATGTTAGATGGGTTGGCCTAAAATCCAAACACTGGATATACAGCATAAAGGTTCGTCTATGAAGTAAAACAGACCTAATATCATTTTGTTTTACTCGAACTTAGACTAAGACATATTGTGATGGCGATACATGATCGATGTATCCAGCCGGAAATAGTTCGATATAAGGTTTTATTGAGTCGAGCAGCTTGAAATTTAGTTTTAATTTGATCGGCTCTAACATGAGTTCAAGGGCTGAAGTGCTGATCTTGGATCAGGCTTTGGATTGTAGACACATGATCCAATATTACTTGATTATGGCGCCAATCTTAAACTTTGACTATTTTGGAGCATGAGATGTACAAGAGGCTGTTCAGTGAATGTGATGACTGTTCAGTGGGCTGTGGAACCAATGATAATTTTTCACGTCAATTAATAAAATATATATTTTATATGGGACTTGCACTTCTTACAATGGGGCCCATGAATTTTTTACCAATGTGGAATATTATCATTGGTTCCACAGCCAGCTGAAAAGCCATCGCATTCAGCTAATCCAAATTAACCATACACGCATATATATATATATATATATATATATATATATATATATATATAAATAAATATTTGGTTTGATCAATATGTTTTTGAAGTAACAATGCTTAATGCTTAATCGTTTTACAAGCTTCTTAGATATCATGTAATGCAGGTAAATCTTCAAATGTAAGCATATCCGTTTATCTACTGGAAATGTATTATACTCATCACATGCAATTGAAGGACAATATGAGGTAAGAAAATGGTTCTTCACTTCTTCTCTATAATATATATACTAGTGAGGACCTGTGCGATGCACAGGAGTTGTTAAGTTAAAGATAAATAATAGAAACATGTAAGAGTATACAATTGTTTTATATAATAATTAATAAATTATATTTTATATACTACTTTTAATGATTTTTTATAATACAAAAATAACAATAATTAATTTTAGATAGGGTTGTTTATCAAACTTAGGGGTGACAATTTTCCCAATTTCCACCATCCCATGGGGATCTGCCCTAAATGGGGTGGGGATGGGAATAATCCCCCCCCCCCCCCCCTCGTGGGGACAAAGATAGGGAAATTTTCATCCCCATTGGCGAGGAAGATGCAGGGACGGGGAGAGCACTCCCTACCCCGCGTAGACCCCAATCCCCACCCCATAATATCCCTACTAATATATATGTATATACACATACGTTTATATATGTATATACGTACAATACATCTATATGTTAATATTTTTAAAAATATGGTTGAATATGTTTGAATCTTTTCTAATAGGATTGTAAATTTTAATTATTTTTATTTTTATTTTTTAAACAAAATAAAAGAAACAAAAACATAATGGTTGAAATTATAAAGAATCACGAGGAGTGGGAATCCCTGTGGAGACAAGGATGGGGATAACTTTGTCCCCGTTAGCATGGATGGGGATTTTCCTCGCCCCGCCCCATTGCCATTCCGAATCAAATTAATGAAACTAATCAACCTGATTTTTAGTATTTCTAGTCGGCTTTGGTTCAATAATTTCCCAACCCGATCGACTAGGTTGGATTAGTTTCGCTTTGGCCATTTGTAAACTAACTAAAATCGAACGACCCAACCATAGATATATATATATATATTAATATTTTAAATTTAAATATATTTCTTTAATACACGAAAATGGAAAAATTCTAATATTTCTTAGGCTAAAATAGTTTATATCAGAAATTTATTTTTTTAATAATGCCATTGGAATTTTTTTAATTTAAATTTAATTTTTAAATTTAAATTTTTAAGTTTAAATCTTTTGAACCAACCAACCAAACCAAAAATTGACCCAAACCAATATAACCTGAGTGACCAAACCCCCCAACTTGGCCAGGTCAATTTGGTTGGCCAAACAACCTACAATTGAACTGAACCAACTTGTGAACAATAGTTTAATCTCCAATAACTATTAAAAAGTTATAGCAAAAATACACAATAAATTAAATTTAAAAAGCTAAATAACAGTAGTTTAAACTCCAAAAATTATTAATTATTTTCTATTAAATAACAAAACAAAAATAGAATTAAACATAATTATTAAAAATATATTTATCACAAAAAACAATAAATAATTACTAAAATACAATAAATATATAATAAATAAAGATCATGTTTTTAAAATTATTATTAATTTTAGAGAATACCAACTATTCAAGGAGCTCACCTAACACCTTAAGCTTTTAGGTTGAATGGTTTTTTGAGATGGTATAAAAGCCACTTTGACCAAGCAGTCTAGTGTTTGATCCTCATTACCCCCATTATAATTAATTAAGTTTCAGCACAAGGTATGGGTGGGCCTATGCTTGTTCACATTTCAAGCCCAATGGGCTTTCGTGTGAGGGGGGGTGTTAGAGAATACTGACCTATTCAAGGACCTCACCTAACAGCTTAAGCTTTTAGGTTGAATAGTTCTTTGAGATTAATAAACACTATTTTTTTTTGAAATTTATTTCCTATAATTATTAATTGTTATAAATGAAATTATTTATTTACAATATTATGTATTTATTGAAATAATATCATTATTTAAAATTTAAAATATTAATTACTTATTGAATTTAATAATCCATAAAATTATAGTACTATTAATACATAATTTTGTTATTTTAACTATTTAGAATCTAGTTATGTTAAATATTTCGTTATTTAAATTATTTAGTTATTTAACTAAATATTTAAAATCTTAAACTATTTATTGTAATTGAAAGTTATTCAGTAACTATTTAAAATATATTATTAGTTGATTTAAAATATTAATTTTAATCTTTTTATTTAAGATATTTAGTTATTGAAATATTTAAATAATATTTCATTTTTAATGTTAGATTTTTATTATTTGAATAACATTTAGATTGAATAATCTAGAAAATCATAATTTATATTGTTTTTACATAATTTCGTGATGAATTTTGTAAAAATATATTATTTTTAATAATATGAATATTTTTAAATTGGTTATAATTATTTTGTCTTTTTAATAAATATTTTAAAATTATTATATAATTTTGTTAGAATATTTAAATAATTCTTAAATTTTTTAATTCAAACATTATTTAGATAGATGTAAATAAAAAGTGGGGGAGAAGATAAATAAGAATTAGACATAATTTAGGAGAGAAACTCTCTAATAAATTAGAGATAGCTTTAGGAGAAGTTGGAGATAGTGAGGGAGGTTGTTTAGGAGAAATTTTAAATTCTAATTGGTAGTTTCAAAAATGACATGGATTAAAAAGGGAAAATTCCCGATAAATACCCTATACTTTTGGTCTAGTGCCAATTTGGTCTCCAAACTTTAAAACGCAACAATCTAGCACCCAAACTTTCAAAATGTGACAATCTAGTACCTGGCATTAACTCACGGCCACTCAGAGTCATCACATGGCAGCATGTGCAGTTTGAATAATTTCAATATGACAAAAATATCCTTTATGACATTATTCAGACCATTTTACCCTTTTTTTTTCTATGTAAAAAGAAGGGAAACTTTCCCTTTCTCTTCATTCTCGGTTGAAGGCTTAAGGCTGATTTCTTCATTCCGAACACCCGCAAGGCTCCATCGTGGGTTGAAGGCACAAGGCTGGTTTCTTCATTCTGAACACCCGCAAGGCTCCATTGTTGAACTATGTTGTTCAATTTGCCATTGTATTCAAGTTAATCATCTAATTTGTGAAGTGCCAATGGTGACAGAACTGAGGACTCAATGGTCAGTGTCCAATAATGAACATATGTTGAGGACTTAATGGTTCAGGTTGGGACTCCCTAGAATGATACTAGTTCCATTGGTTCTCAGTCATTGGCAAAGACTTATTTGCCTAAAAACACATGGGATTTGAACAGGGTCTGATCTTGTAAAGGTATTGCTATTGAAGCAGGGGAATCAACACTCCTACATCTCATTCCAAGGTTTTGCCGCCTTTGCTTAATTCAGAAAGGCATTTGTTCAGGATATGTGTCCAACAACTGTATTGAGCCAACACACATGTGTTGATATTGCAACAGAGCAGAAGGGGTTTTTGCTGGGTAACGATTAAAACTTGACACTGCCTAAGAACACACGAAAAATCAGACCTTCATAATTCAGATAATTCAGATGTAGCATTTATTAAAGTGATCAACCACACACATATTCAATTATCACTGTGGCATTTGTTAAAAGTTCACAACTACATATCCTTATATACACAGTCATCCCATCATCATTTACAAGAAAAGAAAAAAAAAAAAAAAAAAAACACAATTCTCCCACCTTCCATCCAACTCCTTTCTTTAGCAATATTAACACAGATATCCCACCTTCATATCAAAAAATTCATATCACATCTTCATACAAAAAACACAAATTTCCCGTCTTCATAATTGCTTGCACCCAGTGAGACCAGATAATAACGTTGCTCCATCCAATGAGATCACATAGCACTGAGATCAGAAATGAGAGTTCATCCAGTACAGCCATTAGCAGTACCAGTTGGGCTGATAGCGATTTCACGTCAGATTATTGACAGCCATCCAAGAGTAGTTCCGAGTGTTTGGGTGAAAATGATGGCAAAGATGGTAAAAGATGCTTATCCTCGAAGAAGCGGATTTTCAGCAATAAAGCCGGTGAGGGTTCCATGGAGACAACTACCTACACTGCAGATGCTAAGGTAAACAAGTATCTACTGGTGCTAGCGAGACCTGTTTTGAATTTCATACGTTTGTTTAAGCTTCCTGTTTTAGATTCGACTTCCCACTATTCATTGTCTCCTAATTTGTTTAGCTATTCAGTCTAGAATCAAATCGTTTTGGTAGTTCAAGGATATTTTTGTAATTCAAGCAATCTTGAATCCCGACCACAAAGCACCGTCTCAATCTCAAAATAGGAAACGATGAACAACATTTTTAAGGGTAGTTTTGACATTTCAAAAGTTTTAAATCGAACATATCATCACGTGATACAAATAATTAACGGACTACTAACGGTAGATATTAAAGTGATACTTTTTGAAAGTTTGGGTACTGGATTAACATGTTTTAAAGTTTAGGGAGCAAAGTGACATTAGATCCAAAGTACAGGGTACTAATATGGAATTTTCCCTTTAAAATGAGTAAATGTTTATTTTAAATAATGAAATTCTAGTTGACAAAGACAACTTTTGGGCCCTAATATCAATAAAATAATCTTTTTAACATAATTGCTAAAATATGCTAACTTTTTTCTTTGAAATATAAATAGGGGCAGAAACACTGTTCATCTCCTTCTTGCTCCAGACCACCAAATAAATCTCCCCACCTCCCTCCCTCTCTTTCTCTCCTCCTCCTGAAGGGATGAGAGATCCATCCTATGGACACCCAAAGATTGCGGAATAAGGGGCGAATTTCATAAATTTTATCTCTCCCTTCAACTGGGAATCGTATTCCCTATTTAGAAAATCATATTTTCAAGGATCAATCTTGAACCATAAACTGAACCAGATCTGAACCAAAAGGAGTGGGAGAGGATAATACCTGATACGGAGAAATACTATCTCCCAATGGAGGTGTTCACGCCCAAGGAAGGATCCAACATCTGCTCCCACTGAAGATGGCACAGTGAAGGATGGAGCAGAATCAACAATGTTCTTCAAAAGAACTTGACCCTTCGCAAGAATCAACTGGACGGCTTGTGAGTACAGCTCCAATCAATCTTTTCCCAAAAGATTGAAATCAAGATCCAATCTTGATTGCTCCCAAGAAATGGAGATCGAACTGAAGGAATGGCAATGGCAGGAAGGTGGCGGCAGAAGAGAATTCGCAGTATGTAGGAAATCTCTTAATCTCTCTTTCTTAAAGAGAAGAATGCTTTTGATGTTGTTGTGTACTTCAAGGCTGCCGCCCCCTTCCCCTTTTATAATCTTAAAGGGTTCAGCTCCTAATCAGATTAGGAGTTGCTAATCCAAATCATATTTGGGTTAGAAGTCCCTTAGTGATAAGGGATAATCCTTATCTTATCTGCAGATCAGATCAGCTGTCTCCTAATCTAATTAGGAGGTTTCCAGATCTAAATCTTATTTAGATCTTGGACTCTCTGAGTGGATAGGGTCTAAGCCCAATCCTTTTAGCTGACCCACTTCAGAATTCGCCCCCTTTAGATGACTGATCAAATCAGCCCAGTTCGAAATGGGCTTAAGGCCCATTTAAGATTATGTACTCAAAAACCTTCCAAATTGCTGCCCAGTTGGGCTTCCTTGTATGGTGTGGGACCCAAGCATTGATCTACACATCAGCCACATGGGTTCAGCCCAGCCTTTGTTACAAGGCCTAGCCGAATGCACTGCTGAAGACAGTGTACCCCCTGAAACCCATCAAATGGGCTTTATGGGCCCAACACTTACACTAAGTGGTCCCTGGGCCAAGCCACCTTGTAACACCCAGGGACTGTGGGCAGATGCAAGATTAGCCCATCAGGTGTTATCCTCAATGGTCTTACACTTAACCTCTCAGCCCATAATGATCATACACTACCCGACAAGAGAGGACCTCTCCCTTGGCTGCAAGGAACAGTATTGCACTCTCCACTTATATGGATCCCGGGAATTAAAACCTTCTTGCAAACATTTTAGAAACCATATATATACTTTTATATCTATATAAAATATATTTTGCAAAACAAATCTCAACAGTTGAAATCGGCTGCCGGCAGTCTTGGTTTCCATCAGTGAGAGTGCACCCCCGATCGTTACCTTTGTCCGACAAAGGGGCTGATCCTGTCACTATGATCACCCACTTAGATGAATTCTCGGACTGTCCCAACATACCCAGGTTTTGACCCCCGCTAAGGATCTCACTGATTGGTACATCAAAGATAACCCAATCCGACACCTAGTGCAGTATCATAATCGAGTCTAGGGGTCGGGTGTAACTTTCCAGTTTTGCCCATCAATCTCCAAGGTCCAGGGCAATACTGGAAATCTGGTCCAGTTCAAAGATTCAATTAATCCTACACTGTATGTGCCTAGGGTCTCACCCTGGCAGCTGAGACAGGCCACCCCAACCGACTTGGTGGCACCACAGTGTCAGCCTTGTCAGGATAGGTCTCCCCAGACCGACCCACCGGCTGTGAACATTCTAAACTAACACGAGTCTCATTAAGTGTCCAGTTTAAGGGTATTACACAGAAACATACCAAGGGAACATGAATCAAATATGTATCTTTATTCATTTACAATAAACTCATAAAGTACATCATTCTGATTGAAGCTAAGGGCATACAAAACTGTCTAACACCTCCTCCTCCTTCTTCTCTACATCTGAGTTTGGAAAACTCATAGCAGAACACTCCCCTTTATTTTTCTTTTCTGAGGCAAAAGTAGTTAAACAGAAAGAGATGCCTCTTGTACTATGACATGATGTGTCTAGTAGAGAAGCAAAGCAAATCACCAATGCGAATTGTCTCTCTAATCACTTCTCTGGAAGAAATTAATAAAAAATTCTATAATAGAAGAAGAAGACAGAGGGTACGCACACATTACAGTAGTATTTCAGTATTTCTACATGAGAAACTGTGCTTTTCATGGCATTGGAGGCGTACATGAGGTGATCAAAGTGGTAACATCTAACGGTGGCATCATGGAGCTATATGCACCCATCATCGCGGAGTGCATCACCAACAAATTTGTAGGCTACGGCATTTTCCAAAGTCGTGATCTCTTTTCTCAACCACTCATCCACAATGAAGAGCTCCTCTTTGGATAATTATACTATCTACTACCTCGGAGAGGAGCCTGAATCACCTAAGACGATGACCTCTGACCAAACGGATCTCTCTCTCTCCCCCCCCCTCCTTCTTCTTCTTCTCTGCATCTGAGTTGTTCCAAACTCAGAGCAGAACTGCTAGGAGTTATTCTTCTAAAGCACTTAGAAGAATACATGAAACACCGTACTAGGTACATGAATTGACGGTTTAGTTCCAACTACTAAGCTTATTAGAAGTACTTGAAGCAGTTTTGAATGCCATTAAAGCTGGGAAATCGGGATTGAAAGAGGTCTATGAGTATGCTAAGTGGAGAAGCGAGATACACATAACGAAATGCAAAAACTCAAGAGTGGGTTTCACCATTTTTGCTTTCAGCAAGTTAACAACTACAAGGGTGAACAAAAAAGTAGAGATTTGTAATCAATATTTATTAATCTTAGGGGAGATTTGTTCGATTGTTCGAAGGAGGAAGGAGATGAATGGTGTTTCTGCCCCTATTTGATATTTTTTTAAAAAAGTTAGTCTATTTTAAAAATTATATTAAAAGGATTATTTTATTGATATTAGAACCCAAAAATTGCCTTTATCGGCTACAATCCCTTTAATAATCCTTACAAGTAAGGGGTTTTTAACAACAGGGTTGATTTTGTTTTTGAAATAATTGCTACATCAGCAAAAACAATTTTATTATCCTTACAACTAAGGTGTGTTGGACAACGGGTTGGTGTTGGTTTTAGAAATTGAAACAATTGCCTAATCAGCAAAACTATACTGTTTTCGCCAATGTGATAGTTGTTTTTGTTATTTAAAACAAAACCAACCTTATTTTTCAACATGATTAAAATACGAATCTTGGTGATACGCAAAAATTACATAATCACCGAATTCTAAGCAACGATACTTAAAATGGCACTATTTTATCACAAAATTTTGGATCATCATTCTCCTTAAAGAATAAGCTTTGGTCCTCACAAGACCGTTCTCACAATATCCTCATAGTGAATTGTAGCCATGTATTGGGAATATCTTCTCATGAAAAGAAAAACATTTAACCGATGCTGCTCGATCCGAGGTAGTTCTTGAACCGAGGTCACAATCAGATTATCCTGCCAACTAGGCGGAGTCGAGGTGGAAGGATGATGCCGCGTTCGAAGATTTGAAACAAATAACAAGGTCAGAGGCCCGATGAGTTATTCTTCGGGTAGGTACTCCAAGGCTTAAGTCAGTGAAAGAGGATGGGTGGTCGGGTCGAGTAATTGGGAGAACGATGCTGGTTCGAGTAGAGTAACGGTATGGAAGTCAAAAGTTGGATCCCCTACCTTGAGCGGGAAGTACCTTTTTATAGTCAAAAATCCGTGTCCTAGTCTGATGAGGCTTCTGGGGTTGTCGGGATGAGGTTGCCCACTGTCTTCGAGATAAGACCTAATCCCCAGCGGAGTTGTCCTCATTCGTACATTGTTCCCCTATCTTGGTCGCACTTATCCATATGACGTGGTGCCAACGTGGTTGAGGTGATAAGACGGGCTGTGGAGGTGACATGGCTGAAGAGATATGGTGACCACTGAAGGGATGAGAGATCCATCCCATGGACGCCCAAAGATTGCAGAATAAGGGGGCGAATTTCAAAAATTTTTCTCTCCCTTCATCTGGGAATCACATTCCCTATTTAGAAAATCATATTTTCAAGGATCATTCTTGAACCATAAACTGAACCGGATCTGAACCAAAAGGAGCAGGAGAGGATTGTACCTGATCCGGAGAAATAGTATCTCCCAACGAAGGTGTTCACGCCCAAGGAAGGATCCAAAGACTGCTCCCACTGAAGATGGCGCAGTGCAGGATGGAGCAGAATCAGCAGTGTTCTTCTCCAAGAACTCTGACCTTCGCAAGAATCAGCAGGATGGAACATGAGCACAGCTTCCTATCAATTCTTTCTCAAAGAACTGATGTCAAGATCCAATCTTGACTTCTCCCACAACTGGAGATCGAACTGGCAAACAGGGCGGCAAGAACAGGGAGACGGCAAGAGAGTATTCGCAGGGTGCAGAATTCTCTCTTCTTGATTTCAGCACTGAAGAAAATCTGATGTGTGTCTCCTAAAGGCTGCCGCCCCCTTCTTCTTTTGTTAACCTAAAAAGATCAACTCTTAATCTCATCAGGAACTGCTTATCCAAATCATATTTGGATCAGCCTTCTCTTCAGGTGATAAGGATAAACCCTTATCTTATCTGCAGATTAGATTAGCTTTCTCCTAATCTCATGAGGCTTCTAGATCTGAATAGGGTCAAGACCCTATCCTATCTGCTAATCCATCTCAGAATTCGCCCCATTATTAACTAAATAAATAGCCCAGTTCGAAATGGGCTTTAGGCCCATTAAGCTTATGTACTCACTTAACCTTCCTAACAACTGCCCAGTTGGGCTTCCTTGTATGGCGTGGGACCCAAACATTGATCTACACATCAGCCACATGGGTTCAGCCCAGCCTTTATTACAAGGCATGGTCGAATACACTGTTAAGGACAGTGCACCCCCTGAAAACCCATCAAATGGGCTCTATGGGCCCAACACTTACCCTAAGTGGTCCCTGGGCCAAGCCACCTTGTAACACCCAGGGACTGTGGGCAGATGCAAGATTAGCCCATCGGGTATTATCCTCAATGGTCTTACACTTAACCTCTCAGCCCATAATGATCATACACGGCCCGACAAGAGAGGACCTCTCCCTCGGCTGCAAGGAACAGTGTTGCACTCTCTACTTGTATGGATCCCGGGAATTAAAACCTTCTTGCAAACATTTTAGAAACCAATATATATATACTTTTATATCTCATATAAAATATACTTTGCAAAACAAATATCAATGGTTGAAATCGGCTGCCGACAGTCTTGGTTTCCATAAGTGAGAGTGCATCCCCGATCATTACCTTTGTCCGACAAAGGGGCTGATCATGTCACTATGATCACCCACTTAGATGAATTCTCAAACTGTCCCAACATACCCAGGTTTTGACCCCAGCTAAGGATTCCACTGATTGGTGAAGGGACCGAGAGATCCATCCTATGGACGCCCAAAGATTGCGGAATAAGGGGCGAATTTCAAAAATTTTTCTCTCCCTTCAACTGGGAATCGTATTCCCTATTTAGAAAATCATATTTTCAAGGATCAATCTTGAACCATAAACTGAACCAGATCTGAACCAAAAGGAGTGGGAGAGGATTATACCTGATACGGAGAAATACTATCTCCCAATGGAGGTGTTTATGCCCAAGGAAGGATCCAAAGACTGCTCCCACTGAAGATGGCGCAGTGCAGGATGGAGTAGAATCAGCAACGTTCTTCAAAAGAACTTGACCCTTCGCAAGAATCAACTGGACAGCTTGTGAGTACAGCTCCAATCAATCTTTTCCCAAAAGATTGAAATCAAGATCCAATCTTGATTGCTCCCAAGAACTGGAGACCGAACTGAAGGAATGGTAATGGCAGGAAGGTGGCGGCAGAAGAGAATTCGCAGTATGCAGGAAATCTCTCAATCTCTCTTTCTTTTAAAGAGAAGAATGCTATTGATGTTGTTGTTGTGTTTTTTTTTCAAGGCTGCCGCCCCCTTCCCCTTTTATAATCTTAAAGGGATCAGCTCCTAATCAGTTTAGAAATTGCTAATCCAAATCATATTTGGGTTAGAAGTCCCTTAGTGATAAGGGATAATCCTTATCATATCTGCAGATCAGATCAGCTGTCTCCTAATCTAATTAGGAGGTTTCCAGATCTAAATCTTATTTAGATCTTGGACTCTCTGAGTGGATAGGGTCTAAGCCCAATCCTTTTAGTTGACCCACTTCAGAATTCGCCCCCTTTAGATGACTGATCAAATCAGCCTAGTTCGAAATGGGCTTAAGGCCCATTTAAGGTTATGTACTCAAAAACCTTCCAAATTGCTGCCCAGTTGGGCTTCCTTGTATGGCGTGGGACCCAAGCATTGATCTACACATCAGCCACATGGGTTCAGCCCAGCCTTTGTTACAAGGCCTGGCCGAATGCACTGCTGAAGACAGTGTACCCCCTGAAACCCATCAAATGGGCTCTATGGGCCCAACACTTACCCTAAGTGGTCCCTGGGCCAAGCCACCTTGTAACACCCAGGGACTGTGGGCAGATGCAAGATTAGCCCATCAGGTGTTATCCTCAATGGTCTTACACTTAACCTCTCAGCCCATAATGATCATACACTACCCGACAAGAGAGGACCTCTCCCTCGGCTGCAAGGAACAGTGTTGCACTCTCCACTTATATGGATCCCGGGAATTAAAACCTTCTTGCAAACATTTTAGAAACCATATATATACTTTTATATCTTATATAAAATATATTTTGCAAAACAAATCTCAACAGTTGAAATCGGCTGCCGGCAGTCTTGGTTTCCATCAGTGAGAGTGCACCCCCGATCGTTACCTTTGTCCGACAAAGGGGCTGATCCTGTCACTATGATCACCCACTCAGATGAATTCTCGGACTGTCCCAACATACCCAGGTTTTGACCCCCGCTAAGAATCTCACTGATTGGTACATCAAAGATAGCCCAATCCGACACCTAGTGCAATATCATAATCGAGTCTAGGGGTCGGGTGTAACTTTCCAGTTTTGCCCATCAATCTCCAAGGTCCAGGGCAATACTGGAAATCTGGTCCAGTTCAAAGATTCAATTAATCCTACACTATATGTGCCTAGGGTCTCACCCTGGCAGCTGAGACAGGCCACCCCAACGGACTTGGTGGCACTACAGTGTCAGCCTTGTCAGGATAGGTCTCCCCAGACCGACCCACTGGCTGTGAACATTCTAAACTAACATGAGTCTCATTAAGTGTCCAGTTTAAGGGTATTACACAGAAACATACCAAGGGAACATGAATCAAATATGTATCTTTATTCATTTACAATAAACTCATAAAGTACATCATTCTGATTGAAGCTAAGGGCATACAAAACTGTCTAACAGCTCCCACTTGCACTTAGGTCCAATCAGGTACTAGCCGGAATCCCATGCTTTCCACGTGTTTCTCAAACACTTTCTGTGATAGTGGCTTTGTCAATGGGTCTGCTACATTTTCCGCTGACGCTACCTTCTGAATCAGGACGTCCCCTCTACTAACAATCTTCCGCAGTACGTGGTACTTCCTCTCGATGTGCTTTGACTTCGAGTGGGCTCATGGCTCCTTAGTCTGAGCAATGGCTCCATTGTTGTCACACAACAATGGGATGGGTGATGTGTTGGATGGAACAACTCCTAACTCGTGAACGAACTTCTTCATCCACACTGCTTCTTTGGCAGCCTCACTTGCGGCAATGTATTCGGCCTCGGTTGTGGAGTCTGCAGTGGACCCCTGTTTGCTGCTTTTCCAGCAAATAGAACACGATCCTATTGTGAAAACATATCCAGATGTAGACTTTCTATCATCTGGGTCTGACTGGAAATCGGCATCTGTATACCCTAGGATCTGTAGTGAGCTACCGTCGAACACCAGACAAAACTCTTTTGTCCTTCGAAGGTACTTAAGTATGTTTTTCACAGCAGTCCAATGCTCCTGCCCTGGGTTGGCCTGAAATCTGCTTACTACACTCACTGCCTGAGCAATGTCAGGACGAGTGCACAGCATGGCATACATGATGCTCCCTACGGCAGAGGCATAGGGAACGTCTTTCATGCCATCAATCTCCTCAGAAGTCTTGGGAGACATCTTCTTGGAGGGAGTGACTCCGTGCCTGAAAGGAACATTTCCTTTCTTGGAGTTTTCCATGCTGTATCTTTTGACTATTTTGTCAATGTAAGTAGATTGGGATAATCCTATTATCCGCTTCGATCTATCTCTATAGAGTCGAAGACCCAGTATATAGGAGGCTTCTCCAAGATCTTTCATGGAGAATTGCTGCGAAAGCCATACTTTCACCGTAGTGAACATTCCTACATCATTCCCAATGAGTAGAATGTCATCTACATACAAAACCAAGAAGGTAACCTTATCCCCACTGTACTTCCTGTAGACACAGGGTTCATCCGGATTCTGCTCGAAGTCAAACGATTTGACAGCAGAGTTAAAACGGATGTTCCAACTTCTAGAAGCTTGCTTAAGCCCATATATGGATCTGTTAAGTTTACATACCATGTTTTCCTGACCTGCAGCAATGAAGCCTTGCGGCTACTGCATATAGATATCTTCAGTAAGATCTCCATTCAGGAATGCAGTTTTGACATCCATCTGCCAAATCTCATAATCATGGTATGCCGCTACAGCTAGCTGGATCCTAATGGATTTAAGCATGGCCACAGGCGAAAAGGTTTCCTCATAATCGATGCCCTCTTTCTGAGTGTACCCTTTCGCCACCAGACGAGCCTTGAAGGTCTCAACTTTACCATCGGGGCCCTTCTTCCTCTTGTAAATCCATTTGCAACCAATTGCCTTTACCCCGGAGGGCGGATCTACTAGAGTCCAGACTCCATTGGTCTCCATTGAGTCCATCTCTGCCCTCATGGCGTCCACCCACATCTAGGAATCTATGTCCAACATAGCTTCCGCGTAAGTCACGAGATCCTCCTCACTAGTCAAGGTTTCCACCAGGTAACTATCCTGGTCATAACCATAACGGACTGGTGGCCTGGATGCCCGAGTGGATCTTCTAAGTTGGTCACTACCTGGAACTTGTGGGACATCTCCCACTGCTCCTGACCTCTCCTCATCAAGAACAACTTCCTGACAATGGGTGTCCAGGATATAGTCGGTTTCCAAGAATTGCACATTTCGACTGCAGAACACTTTCTGCTCACTTGGGTCATAGAAAAGGTAACCTACAGAGCCTTTTGGGTAGCCTACAAATAGGCAACGACTGGTCTTAGATTCCAACTTGTCTGCACTCGTTCTTTTAACGTGTGTTGGACAAACCCAAATCTTCAAGTGTCTGACACTTGGTTTCTTTCCGGTCCAAAGTTCATATGGAGTATTCGGAACCGATTTGGTTGGAACCCGATTCAGCATGTAAATCGCAGTCTCTAATGCGTAACCCCAAAGGGATGTGGGTAACTCTGAGTGTATGAGAAGCGATCGGACCATATCTAATAAGGTCCTATTCTTCCTCTCTGAAACACTGTTAAGTTGTGGTGTAGCAGGAGGAGCTAATTGTGATACTATCCCATTGTCCTTTAAGTAGTCCCTGAATTCGTCAGAGAGATATTCGCCACCTCGATCGGATCGAAGGGCTTTAATTTCTCTCCCTAACTGTTTCTCGACCTCTTGTCTAAACTCTTTGAACTTTTCAAAGGTTTCAGACTTGTGTCTCATTAGGTACACGTAACCATATCGTGAAAAATCATCTGTGAAGGTGATGAAATACACGTGTTGATTTCGTCTCCTAACACTCAGGGGACCACATACATCAGTATGTATTAGGTCAAGTGTGCCTGTACATCTTTCAGGCTTACCATTAAATGGCCATTTCGTCATCTTGCCTTGTAGGCAAGGCTCACAGGTGGGAAGCTCTTCTACAGCTAGAAAATCCAAAGGACCATCCTTTACCAACCTTGTGATTCGGTCAACACCGATGTGGCCAAGTCGGTAATGCCACAGACACGTGGGATTAACTGTATCACGGGCTCTCTTCTTGGGGTTTTCAACCGACGTAGTTTCGGTTATATTAGTTTCTAGAGAAGGATGTAGAACATAGAGACCGTTCTCCAGTTCCCCGTATGCGGTGAATCTGTTATTTCTTTTAATAGTAATCGTATTACTAAAGAAGACAGAATAACCATCTGCACACAGTTTTGAGACAGAAATCAAATTTCTTCTTAAATTTTGTACAAAAAGACAATCTTTCAGTACAATTATTCCTTCTCTAAAATATAATTCCACGGTTCCTATGGCCGCGGCTGCAACAGTTGCAGTAGTCCCCAAGTAGAGTGTGACTTCTCCTTCACTCAGCCTTCTGCTTACCTTGAACCCCTGCAGTGAGTTACACGCATGAGTTGAAGCCCCGGAGTCAATACACCAGGACGCAGAAGCTACCAACAAATTGGTTTCTATAACACAAGTTTCGAAATTACCTTTCTTGGATTCCAGGTAGGCAGGACAATTCCTTTTCCAGTGGCCGGTCTTCTTGCAAAAATGACAGGCATCTGATGCCTTGTCCTTCCTCTGTTTCTTGGGTTTGGCAGCCTTTTTCTGGGGCTTTCTCTTCGCCTTCCTTTTCTTGCCCGATTTGCCAGTTTCAACAAGCATGGCAATGGGCTCATCCTTTTTAATCAATTCTTCGGCCCTCTGCAACATATTGCTGAGTTCCTGCAAGCTGACGTTCAGCTTGTTCATGTTGTAGTTCATGATGAATGGATTAAAGGATGGAGGCAGAGAGTTGAGAATAGCATCGATCTGAGTTACCAGATCCAGCCCGGATCCAAGAGCCTCTAGTTCGTTGATATAGCCCATCCTCCGGAGACAATGGTCATGAACTTGTTGGCCCTTGGTCATCTGCGCGGTCATGAACTGTTTCAAGACCTTCTGCCGAGTAGAACGATTCTGCTCTTCGTACATTGTCCTAAGACAGTCCAATACGTCCTTAGCAAGTTCGATCTGATCGAACTGCCTCGGAATTGGATTGTCTAAGGAGGCAAAGATATAGCAGCGGGCAAGGGAGTTTTTCTCCTCCCATTCTTGGTATTCTCTTCTTCGGGCCTCAGAAGCCCTATCTCCCGGACGATCCGGGGTAGGATTCTTTGCTACCTTGTCCAATTTCTCAGAGGTTAAGACCAACATAAGGTTCCTATACTAGTCAGCATAGTTTGGGCCCTTCAACTTGTTGTCATCAAGTAGCTTTGCAAATGATCCGTTTGCCATTTACTGCTAAAAGAGCAAACATCAGTCCACGACCTAATTTGATTCATGTTCATTTCATAGATATGGATTTTAATCTACGATCCATTTCCATTTATTCGTCTCTGAGATTTCCCTCCTTTCTCAGTGACAGAGACTACGGGTTGTCTCTGGAAATGTGGGAAATCACATAGGGTGCACGAGGCCAACTATTTCAGCTGCAAAACCCCACCACCTTTCTGTGAAGGATCATATCCACTCATCATATGAGTTTTCCCTTTGGCCTCTGTCAGACAAGGTTCAGAGCCGTTTTCAGGTAAACCTTTCTATCTAGTGAGTGCTTACCCATCATATTCGTGAACGCCAAGGTACCATGAGAGAGTTCCCATTTTCTGGTGAAGCCCCTCCCACATCGGTCTATGACGCCCCTATCATCTTATGAAACACTTAGACAAGCCCAACAGCAAATGGATAGCCCATTTTCTGGTGCGTTTCCTCATTACTGAAGGACCCATCCTCGTGCTAATGATGGAAGGCCTTTAGAGAGTTCATCATATGAATCTCCCTATCACATGCACTCATATCATCTGGAGGGAACAGATAATTACGCCCTAGTTCCATTTTTAGGTCAAACCAAAGTGGCTCCCACTGACTTTCATAAAGCCAGATTTTGGTCGGCCTAAATCGGCTAGGGTTCCGCACGAGACCTCATGATGAGGTGTGGGGCCCACTACTGAGGGAGGTCATCCAATGACCAAAAGGGACACCATGGCAATGATGTGCATTCAGCCATGGTGTGCGAAAGAGCCACTGTCGATTGAGCATGGGCCAAGTACTTATGGCCCATGTACGTAGCACATCACACATCCATACATCACATGTAGGGATAAATTGATCCAATCAATTAATTATCTGTAAAGGCCATTTGAAGCCCATTTTAAATCCATAATATTAACCATTAATATTATCTAGGTATATGGGCCGAACGGTTCAACCCATATAGCTTTATGTGTTAAGTGGGCTTTTAGCAGTTTTAACTATTTAAAACTGGGCCTTTACAGGTTGGGCCGAATTAACCATTTAATTAAATATCAATCCTTAGGCCCATTAGTGGGAAAATTAGGGCTGACTTTTAGCCTTGATTAAACCCTAGATTCGGTCCAAACAGTTTGAACCAATCTTGGTTCGAATGGGTCTAGGGTTTGATCTTTAATTAAATCTTTAATTCAAGAAAATAATCTGAAATTAATTACTGATAAAAGAAAAACAACAATCAGTAAATTAGGGCTGTTCGCACAATCCATCCTGCAAAACAGAGGTTAGATCACAGAATGCAGTTTCACAAACTGCAAATCACAGATAGCGATTCTCCCATCTGCGAAATCTTCTTCTCTGCGATCTGTTTGGACAGAGGTTAGCTGTCAAAACAGAGGTTAGCTGTCAACGATCTTGCCTCTGAACTGAGGCCAATCCTTGCTACTGTACCTCTTGAGCTTGTGCCTAAGTTTCAGTTCACGTCCAGGCTCTTCAGCTCGCGTCCCAGGTTCCTTGTTCGAGCTTTCGTGGTCTACTTCAGTCTTCTTCCCGGGTGAGTGCTCTTGGAATCCCGTTCCATTCCCTGATGTCTAGTTCGGAGGGTTCAGACAGTTCAAGCGGGTCTGATGCAGGTTCTACGAACCAATTTGCATCCCCCGGTACTTCAAGTGAGCCCGATGTAGGTTCTGAGGAAGAGGTTGAACCTACAGGCCGAGGTGCCTCGGGTAGGTCGACGTCCACCTCCCGTCGTGGCCGGGCTTTAGATCAGTTCGGCCCTTCGACTATGACGCCTGAGGGACTTCAATCCCTCATAGGCTACTACAACTTGCCCGGGGAGCACGCCTACTTCATCCCTACGGGTAGCTTCCCTTGGGAACACGGTCCTGATGAGATCGTGATTTTCCGGGAGTAGCTTGCTGCGGGGCTACGACTGCCTTTTCATCCTCTTCTCGTCGAGGTTCTAAACCACTTTGGTGTGACGGTCGATCAGCTTCACCCAAACTCCATTAGGAATTTAATGGGGACAATCTCCTTATTCTGTGATGAGAACTTTCCTTGGATCTGGAGATTTTCTCCTCTATTTTAATGCTGAAAAAGCAAGCGGGTCCCCTTCCTGGGCGTAGGCGGGCATACTACCTGTCTCCTCGCCCAGGCTTCAAGCTCTTACACGGACTCCCTAATAAGGTCCCGGCGTGGAAGCGGGACTATTTCGAGGTGCGAAGTGCGCTGGGGTGGCCGCTCCCGACTCCGGCGTCACACTCGATAAGGAGACGGCGAAGGGCCTCCGGCAATGGGCGCGGCTTGGGCTGGAGTGTCAATGGTATCTGATGGAGGCCAAGCTTATTGCTGCTGGCCTGAGTTCGGGTAGGTTCTTCCCCTAGCGGTCCTGTCTTGCTCTTCTTTTACTTGTTTTACTGATGCCGAACTCTTTTTCGTAGGTACGATGGACTATCGAGGGACCCGAGGTGGGCACTTGTTCCAAGGCATGAAGAGGAGAAAATGGGTGGCTAAGCGAGCTCGCGTCGAGCCACCCCAGGGTGCGGAGCCCGAGGTGCCGGACTACCCGGCGAAGGATCAGCCTATGGAGCCCGAGATGGTTCCTCCTATGCAGGAGCCGGCGGGGGCTCCTTATGCCGAAACTACTCACACAGGGGCTCCCGCTTACTCCGAGTCTGCCCATACGCGAGCTGGGCCGTCAGGCTCGGAGGCCCCGGGGGACTTCAGGAGTGTGCTGTCGCCTATTCACGCTCTTCAATGGAGTAAGGAGGCCATGTTTCCCGAGGAAGTCGCGGCGTGGACCGAGCTCCCTCTGCACCAAGTGGCCTGCCGTGCCGTTACCCATGCCATGGTGGTAAGTGCTCCCTTCTTTAGAGTTCTTCGGCCTTTATTCTTCTATTCGTTCCTTTGATCCCTTGTTTCCCTTTGGTAGGTGAACTCTTCTATTCCCGCCTTGGCGAACCAGGTGGAGAGGTGCTCGAGGCAGGCGCGAGCTGCTGAGGAGGCTGCTCGTGCTACCGAGGAGGCTGCTCGCCTCGCGCGGTCTAGGCAGGCGAGGTCTCAGAGAGATGCTGAGGCCATGGGAGTGGTGGTGAAGCATATGGCGGAATTGAAGCTGGACCTGCAGCATCAGGTCGAGTATCTTCAGAAGGATATCAAGGAGAGGACTCAGATCTTCTCTCAAGGCATCGAAGACGCGAAGAAAAAAGCTGTCAGTGATTATATTGCTTCGCCGGATTTCGATGATCTGATGGTGGACTCCTACAGGAGGGGTTTCAAGCTAAGCCGGTGGATGATCCGGAATACGTACCCCGAGCTCGATACCAGCGCCATATCCACTTCGCGCATTACTCAAGAGATGGCTAATGCTGCGGATGCCGAACCGGACTCCGAGGGGGAGGCAGGTCCTTCGGGTGTTGTCGAAGTGGCTTCTGATAATGATGAAGTAGCCCCTGACTTGTAAAAGATGAAGTGACTTTTGCCCTTTTTTTTTTTTTGAATGTACACCTTTATTTGAAATGAAATGGCTTTTTTGTTTAAGTGTTGGTTGTCCTGTCTTCGAGCTGCGTTTTTTGCCAAACTGACCATTTCGGTCCTTTAGTTCATTTTTTACCTCGGCTTCGGGGTACTTGCCATGGTGGTTTATAGGTAGTATCTTCTTAAGTTGACGACGTTCCATGCTCGGGGTACTTGTTTTCCTTCTAGGGTTTCGAGCTCGTATGCCCCCCCACCGAGTGCTTTCTTTACTCTGTAGGGTCCTTCCCAGTTTGGTCCAAGTTTCCCTACGCCGGGTTCGGGCACCATGACCTTACGGAGAACCAGGTCGCCGATGCGAAAGTTCCACTTCTTTACTCGCGCGTTATAATACCGAGCTACCTTTTGTTGGTAGGCCGCAGTTCGGATGTGCGCGAGGTCTCTCACTTTGTCCAGTAGGTCGAGGTTGGTGCGTAACTCGCCCTCGTTTGTCTGTTCATCGTATGCTTTTAGTCGCAGCGTAGGTACTTCGATTTCCACCGGGATCACCGCCTCGGTGCCGTAGGTGAGGTTAAAGGGGGTCTCTCCTGTGGCGGCTTTTTCCATGGTTCGGTGAGCCCATAGAACACTTGGTAGTTCGTCTGCCCACAAACCTTTGGCTCGGTCTAATCGTGCTTTCAGTCCGTGGAGGATGGCTCTGTTCATTACTTCTGTTTGGCCATTTGCCTGCGGGTGTGGGACCGACGTGAAGTTCTGACTAATTCCCATACTTTGGCACCATTCTTGGAACTTGATATCTTCGAACTGTTTGCCGTCGTCGGAGATCAGTACCCGAGGTAGCTCGAAGCGACATACAATGTTCTTCCAAAAGAAGTTCTGTATGTTTCGGGCTATAACTATTGCCAGGGGTTCGGCTTCTATCCACTTTGTGAAGTAATATACTGCCACCACTAGGAATTTTCTCCTGCCTGTCCCAGGTGGGAATGGCCCCCGGAGGTCGATGCCCCATTGGGCGAAGGACCATGGACTAGTGAGGTATTTGAGGTCGGCAGCGGGCTGATGGTGGATGTTGGCATGCTTCTGACACTTGTCGCATTTTCTGACGAGCTCGATTGCCTCTGTCTTCATCGTTGGCCAGTAGTATCCTTGTTGAAGTGCTTTTTGGGCAAGGGCTCTGCCCCCCAGGTGTCCGCCGTGAAGGGATGAGAGATTCATCCTATGGACTTCCAAAGATTGCGGAATAAGGGGCGAATTTCAAAAATTTTATCTCTCCCTTCAACTGGGAATCGTATTCCCTATTTGGAAAATCATATTTTCAAGGATCAATCTTGAACCATAAACTGAACCAGATCTGAACCAAAAGGAATGGGAGAGGATAATACCTAATACGGAGAAATACTATCTCCCAATGGAGGTGTTCATGCCCAAGGAAGGATCCAAAATCTGCTCCCACTGAAGATGGCGCAGTGAAGGATGGAGCAGAATCAGCAATGTTCTTCAAAAGAACATGACCCTTCGCAAGAATCAACTGGATGGCTTGTGAGTACAGCTCCAATCAATCTTTTCCCAAAAGATTGAAATCAAGATCCAATCTTGATTGTTCCCAAGAACTGGAGATCGAATTGAAGGAATGGCAATGGCAGGAAGGTGGCGGCAGGAGAGAATTCGCAGTATGCAGGAAATCTCTCAATCTCTCTTTTTCAAAGAGAAGAATGCTATTGATGTTGTTGTGTTTTTCAAGGCTGCCGCCCCCTTCCCCTTTTATAATCTTAAAGGGATCAGCTCCTAATCAGATTAGGAGTTGCTAATCCAAATCATATTTGGGTTAGAAGTCCCTTAGTGATAATGGATAATCCTTATCTTATCTGCAGATCAGATCAGCTGTTTCCTAATCTAATTAGGAGGTTTCCAGATCTAAATCTTATTTAGATCTTGGACTCTCTGAGTGGATAGGGTCTAAGCCCAATCCTTTTAGCTGACCCACTTCAGAATTCGCCCCCTTTAGATGACTGATCAAATCAGCCCAGTTCGAAATGGGCTTAAGGCCCATTTAAGGTTATGTACTCAAAAACCTTCCAAATTGCTGCCCAGTTGGGCTTCCTTGTATGGCGTGGAACCCAAGCATTGATCTACACATCAGCCACATGGGTTCAGCCCAGCCTTTGTTACAAGGCCTGGCCGAATGCACTGCTGAAGACAGTGTACCCCCTGAAACCCATCAAATGGGCTCTATGGGCCCAACACTTACACTAAGTGGTCCCTGGGCCAAGCCACCTTGTAACACCCAGGGACTGTGGGCAGATGCAAGATTATCCCATCAGGCATTATCCTCAATGGTCTTACACTTAACCTCTCAGCCCATAATGATCATACACTGCCCGACAAGAGAGGACCTCTCCCTCGGCTGCAAGGAACAGTATTGCACTCTCCACTCATATGGATCCCGGGAATTAGAACATTCTTGCAAACAATTTAGAAACCATATATATATACTTTTATATCTTATATAAAATATATTTTGCAAAACAAATCTCAACGGTTGAAATCGGCTGCCGGCAGTCTTGGTTTCCATCAGTGAGAGTGCATCCCCGATCATTACCTTTGTCCGACAAAGGGGCTGATCCTGTTACTATGATCACCCACTCAGATGAATTCTCGGACTATCCCAACATACCCAGGTTTTGACCCCCGCTAAGGATCTCACTGATTGGTACATCAAAGATAGCCCAATCCGACACCTAGTGCAGTATCATAATCGAGTCTAGGGGTCGGGTGTAACTTTCCAGTTTTGCCCATCTATCTCCAAGGTCCAGGGCAATACTGGAAATCTGGTCCAGTTCAAAGATTCAATTAATCCTACACTATATGTGCCTAGGGTCACACCCTGGCAGCTGAGACAGGCCACCCCAACCGACTTGGTGGCACCACAGTGTCAGTCTTGTCAGGATAGGTCTCCCCAGACCGACCCACCAGCTGTGAACATTCTAAACTAACATGAGTCTCATTAAGTGTCCAGTTTAAGGGTATTACATAGAAACATACCAAGGGAACATGAATCAAATATGTATGTTTATTCATTTACAATAAACTCATAAAGTACATCATTCTGATTAAAGCTAAGGGCATACAAAACTGTCTAACAGCTCCCACTTGCACTTAGGTCCAATCAGGTACTAGCCGGAGTCCCATGCTTTCCACGTGTTTCTCAAACACTTTCTGTGATAGTGGCTTTGTCAATGGGTCTACCACATTCTCCGCTGATGCTACCTCTTTACACTATCCTCCCGTAGGTCCAGCGTTGTCATACAACAGTGGAATGGGTGATGTGCTGAATTCCAAATTCTGGAATGAACACCTTCATTCATAAGGCAGCCTCACTTACGGCAATGCTTTCAGCTTGGGTTGTGGACTATTAATTTTCTACTTAGGACCCCTGTTTGCTGACATTCAGGAAACAACACACGATCCTATCGTGAAACCATATCCAGATGTAGACTTTCTATCATCTGGGTCTGACTGGAAATCGGCATCTGTAAACCCCTGGATCTGTAGTGAGCTACCGTCGAACAGCAGACAAAACTCTTTTGTCCTTCGAAGGTACTTAAGTATGTTTTTCACAGCAGTCCAATGCTCCTGCCCTGGGTTGGCCTGAAATCTGCTTACTAAACTCACTGCCTGAGCTATGTCAGGACGAGTGCACAGCATGGCATACATGATGCTCCCTATGGCTGAGGCATAAGGAACGTCTTTCATGCCATCAATCTCCTCAGAAGTCTTGGGAGACATCTTCTTGGAGAGAGTGACTCCGTGCCTGAAAGGAACATTTCCTTTCTTGGAGTTTTCCATGCTGTATCTTTTGACTATTTTGTCAATGTAAGCAGATTGGGATAATCCTATTATCCACTTCGATCTATCTCTATAGAGTCGAAGACCCAGTATATAGGAGGCTTCTCCAAGATCTTTCATGGAGAATTGCTGCGAAAGCCATACTTTCACCGTAGTTAGCATTCCTACATCATTCCCAATGAGTAGAATGTCATCTACATACAGAACCAAAAGGTAACCTTATCCCCACTGTACTTCCTGTAAACACAGGGTTCATCCGGATTCTGCTCAAAGTCAAACGATTTGACAGCAGAGTTAAAACGGATTTTCCAATTTCTAAAAGCTTGCTAAAGTCCATAAATGGATCTGTTAAGTTTACATACCATGTTTTCCTGACCTGCAGCAATGAAGCCTTGCGGCTGCTGCATATAGATATCTTCAGTAAGATCTCCATTCAGGAATGCAGTTTTGACATCCATCTGCCAAATCTCATAATCATGGAATGCCGCTACAGCTACCAGGATCCTAATGGATTTAAGCATGGCCACAGGCGAAAAGGTTTCCTCATAATCGATGCCCTCTTTCTGAGTGTACCCTTTCGCCACCAGACGAGCCTTGAAAGTCTCAACTTTACCTTTGGGGCCCTTCTTCCTCTTGTAAATCCATTTGCAACCGATTGCCTTTACCCCGGAGGGCGGATCTACTAGAGTCCAGACTCCATTGGTCTCCATTGAGTCCATCTCTGCCCTCATGGCCTCCACCCACTTCTGGGAATCTATGTCCAACATAGCTTCCGCGTAAGTCACGGGATCCTCCTCACTAGTCAAGGTTTCCACCAGGTAACTATCCTGGTCATAACCATAACGGACTGGTGGCCTGGATGCCCGAGTGGATCTTCTAAGTTGGTCACTACCTAGAACTTGTGGGACATCTCCCACTGCTCCTGACCTCTCCTCATCAAGAACAACTTCCTGACGATGGGTGTCCAGGATATAGTCGGTTTCCAAGAATTGCGCATTTCGACTGCAGAACACTTTCTACTCACTTGGGTCATAGAAAAGGTAACCTACAGAGCCTTTTGGGTAGCCTACAAATAGGCAACGACTGGTCTTAGATTCCAACTTGTCTACACTCGTTCTTTTAACGTGTGCTGGTCAACCCCAAATCTTCAAGTGTCTGACACTTGGTTTCTTTCCGGTCGAAAGTTCATATGGAGTTTTCGGAACCGATTTGGTTGGAACCCGATTCAGCATGTAAATCGCAGTCTCTAATGCGTAACCCAAAAAGGATGTGGGTAACTCTGAGTGTATGAGAAGCGACCGGACCATATCTAATAAGGTCCTATTCCTCCTCTCTGAAACACCGTTAAGTTGTGGTGTAGCAGGAGGAGCTAATTGTGATACTATCCCATTGTCCTTTAAGTAGTCCCTGAATTCGTCAGAGAGATATTCGCCACCTCGATCTGATCGAAGGGCTTTAATTTCTCTCCCTAACTGTTTCTCGACCTCTTGTCTAAACTCTTTGAACTTTTCAAAGGATTCAGACTTGTGTCTCATTAGGTACACGTAACCATATCGTGAAAAATCATATGTGAAGGTGATGAAATACACGTGTTGATTTCGTGTCCTAACACTCAGGGGACCACATACATCAGTTTGTATTAGGTCAAGTGTGCCTGTACATCTTTCAGGCTTACCGTTAAATGGCCGTTTCGTTATCTTGCCTTGTAGGCAAGGCTCACAGGTGGGAAGATCTTCTACAGCTAGAAAATCCAAAGGACCATCCTTTACCAACCTTGTGATTCGGTCAACACCGATGTGGCCAAGTCGGTAATGCCAGAGACACGTGGGATTAACTGTATCACGGGCTCTCTTCTTGGGGTTTTCAACCGACGTAGTTTCGGTTATATTAGTTTCTAGAGAAGGATGTAGAACATAGAGACCGTTCTCCAGTTCCCCGTATGCGGTGAATCTGTTATTTCTTTTAATAGTAATCGTATTACTAAAGAAGACAGAATAACCATCTGCACACAGTTTTGAGACAGAAATCAATTTTCTTCTTAAATTTTGTACTAAAAGACAATCTTTCAGTACAATTATTCCTTCTCTAAAATATAATTCCACGGTTCCTATGGCCGCGGCTGCAACAGTTGCAGTAGTCCCCAAGTAGAGTGTGACTTCTCCTTCACTCAGCCTTCTGCTTACCTTGAACCCCTGCAGTGAGTTACACGCATGAGTTGAAGCCCCGGAGTCAATACACCAGGACGCAGAAGCTACCAACAAATTGGTTTCTATAACACAAGTTTCGAAATTACCTTTCTTGGATTCCAGGTAGGCAGGACAATTCCTTTTCCAGTGGCCGGTCTTCTTGCAAAAATGACAGGCATCTGATGCATTGTCCTTCCTCTGTTTCTTGGGTTTGGCAGCCTTTTTCTGGGGCTTTCTCTTCGCCTTCCTTTTCTTGCCCGATTTGACAGTTTCAACAAGCATGGCAATGGGCTCATCCTTTTTAATCAATTCTTCGGCCCTCGACAACATATTGCTGAGTTCTTGCAAGCTGACGTTCAACTTGTTCATGTTGTAGTTCATGATGAATGGATTAAAGGATGGAGGCAGAGAGTTGAGAATAGCATTGATCTGAGTTACCAGATCCAGCCCAGATCCAAGAGCCTCTAGTTCGTTGATATAGCCCATCATCCGGAGACAATGGTCGTGAACTTGTTGGCCCTTGGACATCTGCGCGGTCATGAACTGTTTCAAGACCTTCTGCCGAGTAGAACAATTCTGCTCTTCGTACATTGTCCTAAGACTGTCCAATACGTCCTTAGCAAGTTCGATCTGATCGAACTGCCTCTGAATTGGATTGTCTAAAGAGGCAATGATATAGCAGCGGGCAAGGGAGTTTTTCTCCTCCCATTCTTGGTATTCTCTTCTTCGGGCCTCAGAAGCCCTATCTCCCGGACGATCCGGGGCAGGATTCTTTGCTACCTTGTCCAATTTCTCAGAGGTTAAGACCAACATAAGGTTCCTATACCAGTCAGCATAGTTTGGGCCCTTCAACTTGTTGTCATCAAGTAGCTTTGCAAATGATCCGTTTGCCATTTACTGCTAAAAGAGCAAACATCAGTCCACGACCTAATTTGATTCATGTTCATTTCATAGATATGGATTTTAATCTACGATCCATTTCCATTTATTCATCTCTGAGATTTCCCTCCTTTCTCAGTGACGGAGACTATGGGTTGTCTCTGGAAATGTGGGAAATCACATAGGGTGCATGAAGCCAACTGTTTCAGCTGCATAACCCCACCACCTTTCTGTGAAGGATCATATCCACTCATCATATGAGTTTTCCCTTTGGCCTCTGTCAGACAAGGTTCAGAGCCATTTTCAGGTAAACCTTTCTGTCCAGTGAGTGCTTACCCATCATATTCGTGAACGCCAAGGTACCGTGAGAGAGTTCCCATTTTCTGGTGATGCCCCTCCCACATCGGTCTATGACGCCCCTATCATCTTATGAAACACTTAGACAAGCCCAACAGCAAATGGATAGCCCATTTTCTGGTGCGTTTCCTCATTACTGAAGGACCCATCCTTGTGCTAATGATGGAAGGCCTTTAGAGAGTTCATCATATGAATCTCGTTATCACATGCACTCATATTGTCTGGAGGGAATAGATAATTACGCCCTAGTTCTATCTTTAGGTCAAACCAAAGTGGCTCCCACTGACTTTCATAAAGCCAGATTTTGGTGGGCCTAAATCGACTAGGGTTCCGCACGAGACCTCATGATGAGGTGTGGGGCCCACCACTGAGGGAGGTCATCCAATGACCAAAAGGGACACCATGGCAATGATGTGCATTCAGCCATGGTGTGCGAAAGAGCCACTGTCGATTGAGCATGGGCCAAGTACTTATAGCCCATGTACGTAGCACATCACACATCCATACATCACATGTAGGGATAAATTGATCCAATCAATTAATTATCTATAAAGCCCATTTGAAGCCCATTTTAAATCCATAATATTATCCATTAATATTATCTAGGTATATGGGCCGAACGGTTCAACCCATAAAGCTTTATGTGTTAAGTGGGCATTTAGCAGTTTTAACTATTTAAAACTGGGCTTTTATAGGTTGGGCCGAATTAACCATTTAATTAAATATCAATCCTTAGGCCCATCAGTGGGAAAATTAGGGCTGACTTTCAGCCTTGATTAAACCCTAGATTCGGTCCAAACAGTTTGAACCAATCTTGGTTCGAATGGGTCTAGGGTTTGATCTTTAATTAAATCTTTAATTCAAGAAAATAATCTAAAATTAATTACTGATAAAAGAAAAACAAGAATCAGTAAATCAGGGCTGTTCGCACAACCCATCCTGCAAAACAGAGGTTAGATCACAGAATGCAGTTTCACAAACTGCAAATCGCAGATAGCGATTCTCCCATCTGCGAAATCTTCTTCTCTGCGAAATCTCCCTTTCTGCGCCACCATCTTCGATCCATAATTAAAATAAATAGAAATCCTATTTCTATTAATAATTACATCAGATCGAATACCTATACATTGAGTCTAGAAAAATAAAAAAAAATATTTACAGACCAAATGTAATAAATAAATCAAGAAACTGCAAATCTTGCAGGTTCCCTGCGCAAACCAAGATTTCGATCTCCTCTTGTACGAACAGCCCATAAATCAAGAAAATCATAAAGAACAATTCTAAATAATAATCAGATTTATATAAAATTAATTTCAGATTATTCGCCCTTTAATTTTGGGAACAAAATTTCCCAAAAACCCATATCTGCGCAAATCGGGTAGAACACCTTCTGCCCATTTGCGCCGGTTCAGATCTGAAACAAACTGGTTCAAGATTTGAACCTGGCTCTGATACCACTGAAGGGATGAGAGATCCATCCTATGGACGCCCAAAGATTGCGGAATAAGGGGCGAATTTCAAAAATTTTATCTCTCCCTTCAACTGGGAATCGTATTCCCTATTTGGAAAATCATATTTTCAAGGATCAATCTTGAGCCATAAACTGAACCAGATCTGAACCAAAAGGAATGGGAGAGGATTATACCTGATACGGAGAAATACTATCTCCCAATGGAGGTGTTCACGACCAAGGAAGGATCCAAATTCTGCTCCCACTGAAGATGGCGCAGTGAATGATGGAGCAGAATCAGCAATGTTCTTCAAAAGAACTTGACCCTTCGCAAGAATCAACTGGACGGCTTGTGAGTACAGCTCCAATCAATCTTTTCCCAAAAGATTGAAATCAAGATCCAATCTTGATTGTTCCCAAGAACTGGAGATCGAACTGAAGGAATGGCAATGGCAGGAAGGTGGCGGCAGGAGAGAATTCGCAGTATGCAGGAAATCTCTCAATCTCTCTTTTTCAAAGAGAAGAATGCTATTGATGTTGTTGTGTTTTTCAAGGCTGCCGCCCCCTTCCCCTTTTATAATCTTAAAGGGATCAGCTCCTAATCAGATTAGGAGTTGCTAATCCAAATCATATTTGGGTTAGAAGTCCCTTAGTGATAAGGGATAATCCTTATCTTATCTGCAGATCAAATCAGCTGTCTCCTAATCTAATTAGGAGGTTTCCAGATCTAAATCTTATTTAGATCTTGGACTCTCTGAGTGGATAGGGTCTAAGCCCAATCCTTTTAGCTGATACACTTCAGAATACGCCCCCTTTAGATGACTGATCAAATCAGCCCAGTTCGAAATGGGCTTAAGGCCCATTTAAGGTTATGTACTCAAAAACCTTCCAAATTGCTGCCCAGTTGGGCTTCCTTGTATGGCGTGGGACCCAAGCATTGATCTACACATCAGCCACATGGGTTCAGCCCAACCTTTGTTACAAGGCCTGGCCGAATGCACTGCTGAAGACAGTGTACCCCCTGAAACCCATCAAATGGGCTCTATGGGCCCAACACTTACACTAAGTGGTCCCTGGGCCAAGCCACCTTGTAACACCCAGGGACTGTGGGCAGATGCAAGATTAGCCCATCAGGCATTATCCTCAATGGTCTTACACTTAACCTCTCAGCCCATAATGATCATACACTACCCGACAAGAGAGGACCTCTCCCTCGGCTGCAAGGAACAGTGTTGCACTCTCCACTCATATGGATCCCGGGAATTAAAACCTTCTTGCAAACAATTTAGAAACCATATATATATACTTTTATATCTTATATAAAATATATTTTGCAAAACAAATCTCAACGGTTGAAATCGGCTGCCGGTAGTCTTGGTTTCCATCAGTGAGAGTGCATCCCCGATCATTACCTTTGTCCGACAAAGGGGCTGATCCTGTCACTATGATCACCCACTCAGATGAATTCTCGGACTGTCCCAACATACCCAGGTTTTGACCCCCGCTAAGGATCTCACTGATTGGTACATCAAAGATATCTCAATCCGACACCTAGTGCAGTATCATAATCGTGTCTAGGGGTCGGGTGTAACTTTCCAGTTTTGCCCATCAATCTCCAAGGTCCAGGGCAATACTGGAAATCTGGTCCAGTTCAAAGATTCAATTAATCCTACACTGTATGTGCCTAGGGTCTCACCCTGGCAGCTGAGACAGGCCACCCTAACCGATTTCGTGGCACCACAGTGTCAGCCGTGTTATGATAGGTCTCCCCAGACCGACCCACCGGCTGTGAACATTCTAAACTAACACGAGTCTCATTAAGTGTCCAGTTTAAGGGTATTACACAGAAACATACCAAGGGAACATGAATCAAATATGTATCTTTATTCATTTACAATAAACTCATAAAGTACATCATTCTGATTGAAGCTAAGGGCATACAAAACTGTCTAACACGCCGCACAAGCCTTCATGAGTGTCGCGGAGTACCAACCCGGCTTCGGCTGTGCACAAGCATCGCAGGTAGGGGAGTGTGTTGGATCGTAGGTACAACCGTTCGTCTATCATGACGTATTTGTCTGCCTGGCGCTGCACCCTCTTGGCTGCGTTGCGGTCCGCGGGGAGGGTTCCGTCTAGCAGGATGCTCGCGAGTGGGTCGATCCAGCTCCGCTCTACTTCAGTGACGGGAGCGACCCCTTCTGCCCCACCGAGAATGCTGGGCCAAGGTAAGTCCTCTACATACACGGTTCTCCTGGCGTTGTGGCTCGTGCTAGCTAGTCGGGACAGGGCGTCGGCCTCAGCGTTCTCTGACCTCGGGATTTGCTTGATGAAGTGTGACTGCAATTTGAGCAGAGCCTCCTTTACTTTTGCCAAATATGCAATCATTGTGAGCTCGTGCGCTTCGTATTCGCCTGTAACTTGGTTGACCACGAGCAGGGAATCACTGCAGATAACTATGTGCTTTGCTCCAACCTTGTGCACTTGGTTTAGCCCGGCTATCTGTGCCTCGTACTCCGACTCGTTGTTGGATGCCACGAACTCAAAGCGTAGTGCGTATTCCAGCTTTGTTCTGCTCGGGCCGCGTAGCACTATTCCAGCCCCGCTGCCTTGCTGGTTCGAGGAGCCATCTACGTGAAGGATCTAGGGCTCCTCATCCCAGTTTGCGCTTGGTCTAACCAGGAGGGATGCTACACTGGCTGCTACTTCACGGGGTTCAGACTTGTTTGGCTTGGGAGCTCCGAGCTCGCCCGAACTGGGGATCTCGGGCTCGACCGGCTCAGGGGCTTCGAGGCTAAACGTGCATTCTGCGATAAAATCTACCAAGGCTTGGGCCTTAATGGCAGTTCTTGGCTTGTACTGGAGATCGTACTCACTGAGTTCGATGGCCCACTTCGTCAGTCAGCCGGAAACCTCGGGTTTGAGTAAAACTTGTCTCAGAGGTTTGTCGGTCAGGACGATGACGGTGTGAGCCTAGAAGTACGGGCAGAGTTTCCATGCTGCTATCACCAGTGCATACGCTAGCTTTTCTATCTGCGGGTACCTTGTCTCTGCTCCCTGCAAGATTTTACTAACATAATATATACGAACAGACCACCTCGTCGCTAGCCGAGAGGTACAGTTCTAAGACTTCGCCTTCCTCGGGCCGAGCTAAGGTTGGCACACTGGCGAGGTAACCTTTTAGCTCGTCAAACGCGAGCTGGCAGTCTTGGGTCCACTCGAACCCTTTGCCTTTGATTGCTTTGAAGAAGGGTAGGCAACGATCTGCCGACTTGGACATGTAGCGGCTTAGAGCGGCTATGCGGCCGTTTGGCCTCTGAACTTCTTTTACTTTCCGAGTCGATCTCATATATAGGATGGCTTTTATCTTGTCTGGGTTGGCCTCGATACCGCGCCGATTGACAACGTAGCCTAGGAATTTGCCCGAGGTGACGCCAAAGACACATTTGTTGGGGTTCAATTTCATGCTAAACTGACGCAGGATTTGGAAGACAGAATCCAAGTCTTTTATTAGTTCTTGTGAAAACTGTGTCTTGACGACCTTGTCGTCTACATAACACTCTATCTTCGTGCCAATCAGGGGCCGAAACAGCCTATTTACAAGTCTTTGGAAGGTCGCCCCAGCATTTTTTAATCCGAAGGGCATGACCTTGTAACAATACAGACCGAACTCGGTTATGAAGCTGGCTTTTTCCTCGTCGGACTGGTCCATCCGGATTTGGTTGTAGCCTGAGTAGGCATCCAGGAAGCTTAGCAATTCATGTCCCGAGGTCGCGTCCACTAGGCGGTCGATCCTGGGAAGGGGGAAGCAGTCTTTTGGGCAAGCTCGGTTCAGGTCGGTGTAGTCGACGCACATGCACCACTTGCCGTTCGCCTTTTTCACCAGCACAGGGTTGGCCACCGAGCTCGGGTAATGGACTTCCCTTATGAAGTCTGCCGCGAGGAGCTTCTCGACTTCCTCATCGACTGCCTTCCAGCGCTCTGGGGCTAAGTTCCATTTTTTCTGTCTAACGGGTCTGACTAAAGGGTCAGTGTTAAGTTTGTGAGTTATAAGGCCAGGGTCAATGCCGAGCATATCGGCCGCGGACCATGCAAAAATATCTAAATTTCGAAGTAAAAAACTTACCAGTTCGGTCCGTAGGGGTTCTTTGACGGACCCACCGATCTGGAGTGTGCGAGCTGGGTCCGTAGGCGAGGTTGGAATCGTGACTGTTTCCTCTGTGGGCGAGGCTCGTTCTTCGCCTTGTTCCGCGGGCCACTCCAAATCGAGGTCGCCGGCTCCCTTGGTCTTTCCCTTTAGGGCGGCAACGTAGCACTTGCGGGACTCGAGCTGGTCGCCCCGTGCTACCCCCACACCGAAGTCCGTACGGAACTTCATGGCCAAATAGTAGGTGGAGACCACCGCTCGTAGGATATGCGTGATTGGCCGCCCTATTATGGCATTGTATGGGGAGGGGGTCGCGACCACCAGGAAGTCGTGGTTGAGTCTGACCGCACATGGCCACGTGCCGACTTCCACAGGTACTGTTATTTTCCAAGGGGCCTGACTTCCTCTCCGCTGAAGCCCACCAGGGGAGTGTTTGTGGGCTTTAGTTCGCTCCTCGGCAGCTGTAGCCGATCAAACGCTGATTTGAAGAGGATGTTCGCCGAGCTGCCCGAATCTACGAGTACGCATCTGACCTCGAAGTCGCTGATCCTTAGTTTAATGACAAGTGCGTCATCATGGGGGTAGCGAACTCCTCGCGCGTTGTCTTCCGTGAAGAGGATTGGTTCTTCGGTCTTTGGCCTTTTCGGAGGGTTCTGCTCCTCGAGGACCGCTTCGCGAACTGAAGTCCGGGCTGCTGCCGAGGTACACCCTGCTACCACCGAACCTCCCACAATTACATGGATGGTTCCCCGAATTGGCCTCTCTATTGGAAGCTGTCGCTGCAACGGTTCGGCAGGCCTGCTGCTAGATTCGGGGGCGTCCTTTTCGTGCTCGCCCGGCCGATCTGCTTTATTGTCAATATTGTTGCGCTGTACAAAGTTTCTCAAGTATCCACGACGGATGAGCCCCTCTATTTCGTCTCAGAGATTATTGCACTACTCGGTACTATGACCATGGTCCCTATGGAAACTACAATACAAATTCTTGTTTCTTTCGTTCGGATTTCCCTTTAGGTGAGGTGGTCATTTCACGTACGAGGCGTCCTTGATCGTCATTAAGATCTCGGTCCACTTTGTGTTCAGTGGCATGTAATCCGTCCGAACTGGTAGGGGAGCTCGGAACGACGGGTTCGGTTTTGGGTCCCGGGCCAGGTTTTCTCGGTCGACTGAGTTAGAGGGCTCGCCATCCCTCTTTCTTTTCTCGTTTCCGCCCTCGGTTCGTTGGTTGATTTCTTCCTCCGTCCTCATGAACTTGTCCGCGAGCTTGAGAAATTCGGCCACGGTCGCGGGCTGGTTAGCTACCATGTGCCATTTGAACTCTATGTGCGTCACCCCTCTTTTTGCTGCCGCGAGCTGCACCGCGGGGTCTAACCGCGGTATCGGTAAGCATGCTTCATTGAATCGTTTGATGTAGCCCCGTATGGGTTCTCCTTCCCTTTGGACTACCCCGAAGATACTTTCCTCTGCTCTGGGGCACCATTTGCTCGTGACAAAGTGTGCAGTGAAGACCTGCACGAACTGAGCCCAGCACTTTATCGACCTGGGGGCCAGGTTCCTGTACCAAGTGCGGGCCACCCCCCTGAGGGTGGTGGTGAAAGCCACACACATGCATGATTCGCTGGCTCTGGCGAGGTGCATTTGGGACTGGAAAGCATCAACGTGGTTGTTGGGGTCGAAGGACCCGTCATACTTGTCTAGAGGTGGGAGCTTGACATCTCTGGGCAAGGGGACTGCCAAGAGTTCTGACGCGAGGGGGGAAGGAACTGAGAGAATCGGGGCAACTCCTACCTCGTCCGAGCTCGTCTCACCTTTGCCTCTGAGCTCTGACAGGACACGGGTGGCGGTTCGTCGACCTCGACGGTGCCTTCGCTGTTGAGTGGGCCTTGTACTGGTGCTGCTGGCGTCCGTGTTGCCGAGCTCGATGGGCCCGGAATGCTGGTAGTCCGCTGTTGCCAGTGCACCGAATCGGTTTTCCATGAGTGGGAACTCCGGTTTGGAGCCCCGAGGTGCTGATCTCGCGGGTGAGGTTCCCGACCCGCCTGCGAGCTGCGAGGCGGGGATGACTTTTCTCTCTCTCTGGCCTGGGGATGAGACCTGGCTGTTTGGGGGGTTCTGGGGCCTGGAGGCCTTTCCTTGGTGGGGGCACCCATCCTGCGGAGAGGCCTTGACCGACTTCGGAGCAGGGTGGCGAGGTGGAAGTAGTGGTTGGTTCGGTGGCAGTTGGGGGAACTGCTGTTGATAGTGATACTGGGAGAGGTTGTGCAACACTTGGTGCTGGTGAAGCTAGTGTTGCTGGAACTGTTGCATTTGGGCTTGCATTGCCCGCATGCACTGCATCAGGTCGTCCAACCGATTTTGGCTAGCTGCCAGGGGGACGGCGGTTGGTTCAGCGTAGGTAGTCTCGATTGGGGGAGGAAAGGGGATGTTTGTGGCAGGAAGGTTTACAGGCGCCACTGCTTGTGGCGTATTCAGATTGGGAATTTCGTCCACCGAGAGGGGGATGGTGAACTGCCCAACGCACACCACGGGAACTTGAGGCTGTTCCCCGGTGGTGTTTGTCTCTGTGCCGCGTCTGGCGTTGCTGGAAGAGGCCATGAGTGTTGAGTTTTTTAAAGAAGAAGAAAGGGGTATGAGAGTTTGGAGGGAGGCCTTTTGAAGCGTTCCCACAGACGACGCCAATTGATGATGCACAATTCGGCCGATCTTAGCTGTCAACGATCTTGCCTCTGAACTGAGTGGCAGGGGACCTAAAATGGAGGAAGTGAAGAAGCTCCGGGGAGAACCCGGCGTAAGGGCTCCGAAGCTCAAGTTAGAGTCTTTCAAAGGCAAGATAAGCCAGATAGCACAAAAGTTAGCATACCTTGTTCTTGGGGGGTAGGAGCCTTTTATAACCACCTCGCGCACTCACTTCCAGGCTTCTATCAGATCGGGCATGATTATCTCTGAGCTCCTGCCAGTTTGGATGTCATTTCCTCTGGCCGGACAGAACCGCCACTGCTCCTTTTGTCGGAGCCGTCTCTGCGGCTGGTAACGACGGTGGCAGGTGGCGGTAGCAGGAGGCCGTTTGAAGTGCGGCTGTCAGGCGTCAGATCCCAAATCAGTCAGGTGCGCCGCCCTTGGATACGGACGTCCTTGGTGTCAGGTACGTCTGGCCAGTCTGGTGTTTCAGAAGCGAAGTGCTGGAGTGGCGAGCGAGATGTCTTGAGTTCGGTTTGGGAAGTGTTTCCGAGCTGCCATGGGCCAGCTCGGATCACGGCTTAGTGAGGCTTAGGACCCAAGATAGTTCGGGTTCTTAATAGGGAGCTCGGACTCCCAGTAGGGAGCTCGGACTCCCAGTAGGGAGTCCGGACTCCCAGTAGGGAGCTCGGACTCCCAGTAGGGAGCTCGGACTCCCAGTAGGGAGCTCGGGTTCTTGGTAGGGAGCTCGGGCTCCTAGTAGAGAATCCGGTCTGGTGGAGTTCGGGCTCAGTAGTGAGCTTGGACTTCGTTACTTTCAGTGCTCGTTTTGGGCGCTCTGCTGCCCCGAGTTGCTTGCTTTTGCCACGTGTCGGGTGATTGCGAGGTCGGGCCAAATTTCCCTTCATCAGTAAGCATCAGGGTAGGGGAGGGACAGCTTGAGGAGGTCGCGGAGCAAGGTTCAGTGTCTGCATCATGGCCAAGATCCAATCGACCTTTTGTTGCATCACTTGAAACTAGGTGGGATCAACTGCAGCCTGGGATTGAGGCTACTGTTGAAACTCACGTGGAGGGTTGCGGTGAGAGCGACATCCCCAAGATGGGGATCAGCCTGTTGACTGTTTCGATGTGTTTCTTGGCATCGTTTCTGGATTGCGCAGAGAGAGAATTAGGAATGGATTTTTTTACGATTCCCACTGACAATGCCAATCTGATGCTGCTCGATCCAAAGTAGCTCTTGAACCGAGGTCACAATCAGATGATCCTACCAATTGGGTGGAGCTGAGGTGGAAGGATGATGTCGTGCTCCAAGATCTGAAACCAAGAACAAGATCAGAGGCTCAAGGAGTTATTCTCCGGGTAGGTACTCCGATGCTCAAGTCAGTGAAAGAGGACGGGTGGTCGGGCCGAGCAGTTGGGAGAACGGTTCTGGTCCGAGCAGCGTAACGGTATGAAAGTCAAAAGTTGGATCCCCTACCTTGAGCGGGAGGTACCTTTTTAAAGCCAAAGATCTGTGTCCTGGTCTGATGAGGCTTCCAGGGTTGTCAGGGTGAGGTTGCCCACCGAGGTCTTCAGGATAAGACCTAATTCCCAGTGGAGTTGTCCTCATCCATACGTCATTCTCCTATCTTGGTCGCACTTATCCATATGGCGTGGCGCTAACATGGTCGAGATGATAAGACAAGCCACGAAGGTGACATGGCCGAAGAGATAAGGTGACCACGGAGGTGACACGTGGCATCCAAGGCCAGCTCAACCATAACCCAAACAGTAACTATGGAAATGTTTCCAATATTAATGCATGGCTGTAAAATCCTGAGGGTGGTTATGTAAAGGCAAATCGAAACTCAATAGGAAGTCGGATTTGGTCCTCATAAGACTGTCATTCCCTTGCAGGCATGCATTGGGAATATCTCCCCATAAGAAAACATACAACTATGGAGAGGTACTCAATGCATGGCTATAAAAGCCTGTTAAGATGGTTCCATGAGGAGGGGCTACCTTTATTAACCCTAACAATTGAAATTGGCATTGCTGAATTGACGTTACTACTTTGTTTTTATTTTCGAGTAAATTGCTGAAATCTCATTTGAAGTTTTGTAATTGTAATCACATTCTTAAATAGTTGCAAGTAGACCCCTTTATTAGAATCCTTTAACAAGAGGTATGAAAATGTCCATAATATCCATACAATTACTATATTTAAGGGTGTTAATGGACCGGTTTTGGACTGAACCCTGTCTAGTCCAAAATCAATTTGGATAGATTGGACGGACCAAGAAGGCATATTGGGTTGGATTAAGCCAATATGTGGTCCATTGATATAAGATAAGAATATAAGTATAATGGACTAGGTTTGGATTGAAGCCAATCTAAATTAAAATGAATTTGAACAAATTAGATGGTATAGACATTGAATTGGATGGGTCCAAAATGGTCCAAAATATTCAATTAGATTGTATGGGACCTGGTCCATTTGTAATGGACTCACGTTGGACTGGATCATATTGGACCAAATCCAATAATTTAAAGTTGCAACTTTACTTTTGAGCGATCAAATTTGAAAAATAAGTCAATTTCAAAAAAAAAAGAGATTAAAAGGGTTTGGGGTAAAGATTGATATGAAGAGAAATTTTGAAAAATAAAAATTTTAGTCAACTATATGGATATTTTGGGCATTTTCATGCCTTTTGTTAGAGGATTCTATTAGAGGAGGTCTACTTGCAAATGTGTTAGGAAGTTCATGAGTAGTGATTGCAATTACCAAAGTTCAAAGAAAGTTCCAAACAATAACTTTAGAGGGAGGTTTTAGCAATGTACCATTACTTTTTAGTGGATGAAATAAAGGAAAATTGCTCATTAGTACTCTATACTTTAGGTGTTGCCTCAAGTCCGCCCCTGGACTTCAAAATGTGCCCTTGCAGTACCTGTACTCTTAAAAACTGTTAATTCAGTCCCGGCCGTTAAAAGTCAATTATCTATATCAAAGATGACATGTGTGACTTAAAACTTTTGAAAATGTCAAAACTACCCTTCGAAAAAGACATTGTTCATTGTCTTCTACCTTAAGACTAAACCAAAAGAGGCATTGTTTTCATGCCATGAAAACTTGGGGTTTTGCCAAGTTCATCCCTCTCACCACCTTCAACGAGATTTTCCCTATGTACTTTAAAGAAAGTTCTAATTCATGGGAAGGGATTTGAAATGATGCTAAAAAAAAAAAAAAGAAATGTTTCAAATGACTAGCTCTATTATTCCCAACCCGTAGCAAGAGCTGGAATATCAGCCATTGGTGGTGCAGCTGCTGCACCTTCTCTGAGTTTGACCCAAGTTCAGAAAAAAAAAAGCCTTCTCAAGAGAGTTTGATGCATGTTCATGAAGAGATGTAGATTGTCTCAATATGCGACAACATTCCCATGCTTTCACAGTGGAATGATGATGGTATGCATGAGAAATTTGTGAAACTTCTCAACTACATCAATATAACACGAAACCAGATTTGTTCCTCTTTACCCAACCAGCTTCCCCATTGCCTCTGCCCAAATGATATCTGATATGCCAGTAGGATTGTTATAGCGGCTGGATCAGTCACACTGAACGGCAAATACTTGAATGCGTACTTGGGATTTCCTGGTTCGTCTTTGTAAGCATCAACAATCGTCTGGGTGTCGCAAATCAGCAAGGAAGAAAGGTAAAAGGGAAATTGGCGGCATTTGAGTTGTCAATTGAGCATTTGCGAGGTGCAAAGGAATTGATTGAGAAAACAGAGCAAATTGAGGAGTGACAAAAGAAGTTTGAAAGCCAAAGCCAGTGATTGGTTGCTGAAACAATGGAGATTGTTCTTATTGATGGGAGAAAGGAGTAAGAATACCAACGAGCCGAAGGTAGGCGAGAACAAGGCTATTGAGGGAGTTCCAAGCCCCGAAGAGGATGCCAAAGTTCCAAATATTGTTGCAAAAGCAAGTAAATGACCGTCCGGCCTTCTGTCTTCCTCCTATTTTGAGTTGCAATAATTGGTGAAGAATGAAGTTGGATAGGAAAAGTGATGTTTGCTGATTATGCCGGGATTTCCTCATCCCACCAGAAATTTGGCCAAAATGAGCGCTCACATGCCATAACCGATTTATGTTTTCCTGTTAGTTGATTTTTTTTTCTTCCCTAGTTTTTCATCGTATTTCTGTTGCTTTTTCTTATATTGGTTGGAGTATGGCAAAAAGAAAAGCTAAAATCGTTTGTTGCAGTCGCCATGATCGTATTTCTTCCTATTACATCGTATTTCTGCACAATTCTTGGTCTGGAGATGGATGTTTGCGGCCAACATGATCTGGATGCCGACCTCCTTGACAACCCCTTTGTTGCAGTCGCCATGACTGCTGTTAGAATCTTCTCGGTCGAGTAGATTTGACAGTAACAGAGGAAGAAAGAAAAAAAAATGAGAGAAAGCCTAAACCTCCTCTTCTTTGTTATTATCGAGACTACTGAGAGAGCTGTATGATAATAGTTGAATCCCTTTAGAGAAAATTTTCAATAGGTATCCTAATTTTAAAACGCGACAATCTAATACCCGAACTTTCAAAATGCGATAATTTAATACCTACCGTTAACTCGCCGTTAAGTATTATGGGAAAAGACACAAATACCCTTCAAATGTCATCAAATTTTCCTTATCAACCATCAACAACAACTAAGATTTTGACTGAGAGACCATCAAATTTTCTTTAACTCGCTACGCCAGAAGACCATCTCTTAGGTTTTGAAGAACGTTTGGCTGTCTCGCACGTTGCGTCGAAGGGAGGAATAAACGAGTTTGGGGAGAAAACTGGGACCTTATCAGATTATGAGGAATCATTAGACTGACATTTTGAAGTGGCTTGAGTGATTTTGCCTCTATAAAGCAATTCAAAAGTGTTAGCATCCCATCCCGAGTTGCAGCCAAACCTCCCCAAGGGTGAACTGAAGGATCTTGGAAGTCATCATGGCAGCTCAAAGGCAAAATATTCAATCCACCATCATTCTGAATTTTCAAAGTTCATGCTCTTCTGTTGGGAAGGTGTCTGTTGCGGCACAATCCGGGCACTCCTAGCTAGCTGCTGACTGGCTCCTTGCTGGCAACGGACGGCACCTGAGAAGACAAAGGTGAAGGATTCCCGGGGGATTTGCCCGGCGGGAATACTCCAAAGCTTAAGTTAGAACGCTGGGGAGGAAGAAAAGTGTATAAAAGGCTAAGAGTATAGGTCGCGCTAGATCACTGTGTCTCAATATTAGCTCGTAACCAAGTAAGAATTCAAGTTCAGATCAAAACTCGAGAGAATGTCCTCTCCTTTTTTATTAAAGGGCTTTTATAGGGGTGTTCTTGTCAAATCGGGCGTAACCGCCACTTGGGCTCCTGTCGCAGCCATTACCTGCTAGGGCTGCATAGGTGATTGTTACAATGTACTACCCGCTTGGATGAGTGACACGTTCTGAAGGGACAGGCACGCCACCATCTCTCAAGAGATGTGGGTGCAAACTGTCAAATGGGCAGGGACTATGCCGTCAGTCGAGAGACGTGGTGCAGTCTGACGGGTACGGTCTTGTCAAATAGAAGCTTCCGGAGAGCGTCACATCACTAAGTCACAAGTTACCTCGTAGCGAGCTATCCATGCCGCGAGCTACTTTGTAGCAAGCTCTTAAGGGTACTTCGAGGTGACCCTCATCAAGGTTGGTCTTTGGGGCAGTTCTTCTGCCCAGGTGCTGGAGCAAGCTGGTTTCCCTAGCTCGCGAGCTGAAATAGTCTTGGAGTATTCCCTTTCCAGTAGCTCGGGGGACCTGGAGCTTCGTGTTGTAGCGAGCTCCCCCTATAGCGAGCTATGACGTAGCGAGCTGCTCTACAGGCTCGTTACTTAGTTGTGGCCAGGCCATGATGCTGAGTTGTTGCTCGTGCTGAGTTAGATCCATGTGTCATCGTCTTAGTAGGTCAGGTCAAATCAACCTCCATCAATTGCCCCCCACTCCTCAGGCTAAGAGTGTTGCCTTAGCGTAAGGAGTTCATGAAGTGTGACGGGTTGATTTGACTGAAATTCAAACTTGATTGACTGCTCATGTTAAATGCGTGCACAGGAATCAGGGCATTTCTGACTTTTCGAATACCAAAAACACACTGAAGCGGATCTCAACTCCGAATGTCGTGCAGCCGCCATTACCTCAATCATGGGAGACGTGCAGCCAGTCACATTTCGGTTTCAGAAGGCGTGCGGTCAGCTTGACTGTGAACCATCGGATCTACCTAAATTCGGGCTGTTGATTTGGAGGGGTAGTGGCTATAAATAGGAGGGCCCCCTAGGCCTCATTTCCTTTCATGCTATCTTGCTGTCTTCGGATTCTGAGGTCACGAATCCATCTACTCTACCCGAGCTCTTCCGTTCACTTCGTTTCGTCTTTTCCGGTGAGTCTCAATCACTGTCAATCATGTCTGTGTATCCGTACCATACTTATTACCGGGACGGTAACTAGGACGATGATGCTCCCTCGAGCTCTAGGGGAGCTTGGGATCAGGTTCCAGAGGCTCGGGAGACCTCCGGTGATGTGGCCTCTACTTCTCGGGGGAAGGAGCCTGACACCTTCGGTCCTTCCTCTATGACGGCGGAGAGACTTAGGTCTCTAATCCGCTATTTTCACCTTCCTGGGGACCTCGTCTACAGTCTCCCCAGTGGTAACTTCCCTTGGGAGCATTGTCCCGATGAGATAGTTACTTTCCAGGAACAGCTCGAGGTTGGCCCGCGTCTTCCCCTGCACACCCTAATAGTGGAGGTGCTAAACCACTATAATGTTACCATCGATCTGCTTCATCCCAATGCTATCCGGAACATGGTTTGGACCATTTCTTTGTGTTATGAGTATTGCCTCTCCTTGAACCTTGACATTTTTGCTTCTATTCTCTGTATAAAAAATGCCACTCTTGGAGTTCCTCCGGAAAGGCGTTTTTACTACCTCTCTCCCCGTCGTAGCTATAAGCTCTTGTACGAGCTACCAAATAAGATTCCCACCTAGAAGCGAGATTATTTTGTGGTTCGTAACCCCGAGGGGTGGCCCTTCCCAACTTCTTGGAAGGGTGCCATCCAGGACCCAGGGCCGAGCTGGACCCTGAAACTCGAAAAACGATGATGTCCTGGGCATCGGTAAGCTTCCTCTATTCGGACTACTTGACCGAGGAGAAGCTCGCGTAGGCTGGCTTGAGCCCGGGTAGGTTACCTTTTTAGGTCCCGTAGTCCCTTGTAACAATATTGTGTATACATACATTTTGTTTCTTACCGAACTAATATCTTGTGGATTTTTAGGCAGCCATCATGTCTGGTGTTGACGCGCGCCGCCTCCTCTCAAGCAACCAGAAGCGCAAAGTGAAGAGATCACGTCCTGACCGGAATCCCACCTCTGGGGGTACTAAGTTCGGGTCTGCAGAGCCAGACTTCACTTCTCCACCACCTGAAGTTCCGCTGCCCCCATCTGAAGGAGGTGGTGGCGGAGTTGGCCTCAAGGAGGGCGAGCTCCCATAGCAAGGGGTGATTCCTCCTAGTCCTTCTCATCCGTTTCTCTACCCACAGCTCCCAGTGGGGAACTAGGAGGGTATTAATGATTATGTAGTGGCCAGGCGGATGAGCCGAAGGGCGATCTGCCACGAGGAGATCGCTAAGTGGGGGGAGATGGAGCCCAGGGATCTCGCCGCACTCGCCTCCGCTCACTGTATGGTGGTAAGTGGTCCTTCCCCTCTCCTTGTCTTTTGCTTCCTTTTGCTGCCTTCTGACCTTAGTCTCCTGTTGGCAGGTGAACTCCGCTATCCACGCCATGACCCTCCAGACGAACATCCACTCCGGCGACGCTCACAATCAGAGGGTCATCGTCCAAAAGCTCCAAGGCAAGCTCAACCAGACCCGGGGTGAGCTCCTTCACACTCGCAAGGGGAGCGAATCCCAGGAGCAGCTCGTCCGGGACCAGGAGGCACAGATCACCAGGCTTTCCGAGGAGAGCACACGCTAGAGGGAGGAGTCGTCGAGGGTGGTCGCAGAGAGGGAGCTCCTTTGCCAACAGGTTTGGGACTTGGAGTCCACTCTTCTGGACCGAACTCGTAACTTCGACACCATGGTGGAGGCCGAGCGGGAGAGGGCGGTCTGGGACTTCAAGGACTCCCAGGAGTATCACGACCTCCAAGTGGAGTATGGCTCGAGCTCGTACTGCTCCGGATTCAAGCTCTGTTGTTGGTTGGTCCGAAAGAAATTTTCTGGGCTCAATCTTGATGGCATCACCATGAAGGGTCTGTCTCCCGAGATGGCGGACCAGGCGGACGAGGAAGAGCCTGACTCCCCGGAGGATGAGGACGAGGTGGAGGAGATGGACCCCTGAGGCTGGCGGCATTGGTTTTCTGCTCTGATTTCTGGTGGCTCCCGGGTGCCATAAACCCAGTCTTGAAAAGATCTTGTTGGGCGGTTGTGCCCTTTTTACCTCTTGTTAGACTTTCTCGAGCTGTTTAACTCAGTTTTTTTTTTTTTGCAATGGTAATGAAATTTCTTTTTTTCTTCAAAGTATGGTGTGCTCCTTTTATTTTTGCTAAAGCAATCTCATAACTTGAGCTTTCAGAGCTACATGTCCGAAGTAGGACTTTTCAGTAGTCGTTATCCCGAGCTGCCCCTTAACGTATAAGGCATCTCTATGGTATACCGCGAAGTGATTACCATGTAAGCCCGAACTATACGCTTGTCGGTGATTCCTTAGTTCAACCAACGTACTGAGATGAGCTATGCTTCGTGAGGTTTAAACCCGAGCTACTAACGCCTCTGATATTTCACACTTTTCCTTCACCACTGAAGCGGCTAAGTCTTTCTTGATGCTAAGATCTTAGTTAGCTCGGTGTTTTAGCCCTTAGGCTGAGGGGGTGACTTATAGTCTGCCATTGGAGTTTGCCCACGCCATGGAGGCGACTAGGTCTTATTGCACTGAGGTCGTGTTAGTTTGGCATTTCGACCCTTAGGCTCTAGGAGTGACTCATGGTCTACTCAGTAGCTTGCCCATGCCATGGAGGCGACTGGGTCTTGTTGCGCCGAGGTCGTGTTAGCTCGGCATTTTGGCCCTTAGGCTCTGAGAGTGACTCGTGGTCTACTAAGTAGTTACAGGTAATATTCCCTTAAGTTGACAATATTCCATGCCCGAGGTACTTGTTTCCCTTCAAGGGTTTTGAGCTCAAATGTTCCTTCCCCGAGCACCCGTTTCACTCGGTAGGGTCCTTCCCAATTCGGTCCGAGCTTGCCAGCGTCAGGCTCAGGTACCATAACTTTACGAAGGACAAGGTCGCCAACGCAGAGGTTCTGCTTCTTGACCCTGGCGTTATAGTACCAAGTTACTCTTTGCTGGTAAGCTGCAGTCCTAATATATGCGAGGTCCCTTACTTTGTCGAGCAGGTCGAGGTTGGTACGTAGCTTGTCTTCATTTTCCTTGTCGTCGTATGCTTCCAGTCATAGCGAGGGAACCTCGATCTCAGCTAGGATAAATGCCTCGGTGTCGTAGGTGAGGTTGAAGGGAATCTCTCTTGTGGCGGTCTTCTCTGTGGTTCGGTAAGCCCATAGAACACTAGGTAGCTCGTTCACCCATAGTCTTTTAGCTCGGTCTAGCTCGTCCACCCATGGTTCGGTATATTTCTGTTCGTGACTTCTACTTGACCATTTGCTTGAGGGTGTGCGACCGAAGTGAAGTTCTATCAGATTCCCATGTCTTGGCACCAGTTCTGAAATTTGATATCCTCGAACTACTTACCGTTATCAGAAATCAATACTCGAGGTAACCTGAAGCGGCACACTATGTTCTTCCAAAAGAAGTTCTGAACGTTTTGGGTTGTGATTGTTACAAGGGGTTCAGCTTCTACCCACTTGGTGAAATAATCCACTACGACCACTAGAAACTTCCTCTGACCTATTGTTGGTGGAAACGGTCCAAGTATATCGATGCCCCATTGCGCGAAAGGCCACGGGCTAGTGAGATACTTGAGATCGGCAGCGGGTTGATGGTGGATGTTGGCATGTCTCTAGCACTTGTCACACTTTCTAATGAGCTTAATGGCGTCTGCTTTCATTGTTGGCCAGTAGTATCCCTATCGTAGTGATTTTTGGGCGAGGACCCTGCCCCTCAAGTGTCCGCCGCACAGGCCCTCATGAGTGTCGCGGAGCACAAGCTCGGCTTCAGAAGGTCGCAAGCAGCGCAGGTAGGGGAGTGTGTAGGATCTTCGGTACAGTCATTCGTCTATCATGACGTATTTGGTTGTCTGACGCTCTACCCTTCAGGCAGCATTGCGATCTACAGGGAGGGTTCCGTGTAGCAAGAAGCTCGCGAGCGGGTCAATCCAGTTCGGCTCTACTTGAACGACAGGAGCGACCTCCTCTGCCCCATCGAGAATGCTAGGCTGAGGCATGTTCTCTATGTACACGATTCTCATGGTGTTATCACTGGTGTTGGCTAACCAGGACAAGGCATCGGCCTCAGCGTTCCCAGACCTCGAGACTTGCTTGATGAAGTGTGACTAGAAGTTGGGCAGAGCCTCTCTTACTTTGGCCAGGTAGGCAATCATAGTCGATTCGCGAGCTTCGTATTCTCCTATGACCTGATTGACCATGAGCTGGGAATCACGGCAGATGATAATGTGCTTGGCTTTCATTTCTTTGGCTAGAGATAGCCCGGCTATCAATGCTTCATACTCAGCTTCATTGTTGGATGTCGCGAACTCAAAGCGTAGTGCGTACTCTAGTTTCGTGCCACTTTGGTCGTGCAGAACTATTCCGGCTCCACTGCCCTGCTGGTTCGAGGAGCCATCTACGTGAAGGATCCAGGGCTCCTCATCCCAGTTCACTCTTGGCCTAACTAGGAGAGATGCCGCACTGGCTGCTACCTCACGGTGCTCGGACTCAACCAGCCTGGGAGCTTCAGGCTCGCCCGAGCTGGGGGCCTCATGCTCAAATAGCCTAGGGACTTTGAAACTGAAAGTGCACTCCGCAACGAAATCTGCTAAGGCTTGGGCCTTAATAGCAATTTGCGGCTTATATTGAAGATCGTACTCGCTGAGCTCAACGGCCCACTTAGTCAATCAACCAGAGACCTCGGGCTTGAGTAAGACTTACCTCAGAGGTTTGTTGGTGAGGACGATAATAGTATGAGCCTAAAAGTACGGATGGAGCTTTCGGGCTGCAACGACCAGTGCGTATGCCAGTTTTTCTATATCTGAATATCTTGTTTCTGCTCCCTGCAACACTTTACTAACATAGTAGATAGGTCGTTGGACCTGATCTACTTCCTTTATTAGTACTGAGCTGACCACTTCGTCACTTGCCGAGAGGTACAGCTCTAAAACATCGCCCTCCTCGGGCCGGGTTAAGACCGGTATACCGGCGAGGTACTTTTTGAGCTCGTCGAATGCGAGCTGACAATCTTGGGTCCATTCAAACCCTTTGCTTTTAATTGCTTTAAAGAAAGGTAGGCAACGATCTGCCGACTTGGACATGAAGCGACTCAGGGCGGCTATTCGGCCATTCAGCCTCTGAACCTCCTTCATTTTACGAGGTGGTCTCATATCCAAGATGGCCTTTATTTTGTCCGGGTTGGCCTCAATGCCGCGCCGTTTACAATGTACCACAGGAATTTACCTGAGGTGACTCCAAAGACACACTTATTCGGGTTCAACTTCACATTGAATCTACGCAAGATTTCCAAAACCAAATTCTAGTCTTGTATTAAATCGCATGAGAACAGGGTTTTGATGACCATGTCGTCTACATAACATTCTACTTTTTTGCCAATCAACAGCTCAAACAGTTTGTTTACAAGTCTTTGAAAGGTCGCCCCGGCATTTTTTAGCCCGAAGGGCATGACCTTGTAACAGTATAGACCGAGCTTGGTTATGAACGCAGTTTTCTCTTCATCAGTAGGGTCCATCCTGATCTGATTGTAGCCCGAGTAGGTGTCTAGAAAGCTCAGCAACTCGTGCCCCGAGGTCACGTCCACCAGACGGTCGATTCTGGGAAGTGGGAAGTAGTCCTTTGGGCAAGCTCAATTCAGGTCGGTGTAGTTGATGCACATGCGCCATTTACCGTTAGCTTTTTTCACCTGAACGGAGTTGGCCACCCAGGTCAGATAATGGACTTCCCTGATAAAATCGGCTACAAGGAGCTTCCCGACCTCCTTGTCGACTGCCCTTCATCGCTTTGGGGTTAGGTTGTGTTTCTTCTGTCTAATGGGCCTAACTACAGGATCAGTATTAAGTTTATGAGTTATGATGCTAGGGTCTGTGCCGGGCATTTCTACCGTAGACCATGCAAAAACATCTAAATTTTCAAGTAAAAAGCGTACCAGTTTAGATTGCAGGGGCTCCTTAATGGAAGCACCGATCTGAAGAGTTTGGGTTGGGTCTTCCACCGAGGCCAGGATGGAGACGGTCTCTTCTGTGGGCGCAGCTCGCTCCTCACTTTGCTCCGTAGGTCACTCCAACTCGAGGTCTTCGGCCACCTTGGTTTTTCCCTTAAGGGCAGTAACGTAGCATTTGCGGGACTCAAGCTGGTCACCTCGCGCTACCCCGATGCCGAAGTCCGTGGTAACTTCATGGCCAAGTAGTAGGTGGACACCACAGCCTGTAAGGCATGGGTAATCGACCGACCTACTATGGCGTTTTACTGGGAGGGGGTTGCGACCACTAGGAAATCGTGGTTGAGCCTCACTATGCTAGGCCAGGTGCCGACTTCCACAGGTACTGTTACCCTTCTCAGGGGCCAAACTTCCTCTCGGGTGAAGCCTACCAAGGGAGTGTTTGCGGGCTTTAGGTCACACTCTTGAAGCTGGAGTTGGTCGAAGGCCACTTTGAAGAGGATGTCTACTGAGCTGCCCGAATCGACAAGGATGCGCCTAACTTCGAAGTCGTTGATCTTCATCTTTATGATGATCACGTCGTCATGGGGGTAATGGACCCGCGGTGTCGTCCTTTGTGAAGAAGATGGGGTCTTCTTTCCTGGGTCGCTTCGGTGGGTTCCGCTCCTCCCTGTCGGTCTAGCGAGCTGACGTGCGAGCTGCTACTGAGGTGCAGTCCATCACAATCGAACCTCCGACTATAACATGGATGGTCCCCCGAACTGGTCTCTCTTCGGGGGGCTGCTTCTGCGGCTGTTCCGCTTGTCTGCTGGACTCGGGAGCGTCTCTACTTTGCTCCCCTTGTCGACCTGCTTAATTATTATTATTACTTTGTATAAAATTTCTTAAATATTCGCGATGGATGAGCTCTTCTATCTCATCGTAGAGGTTTTTACAACTTTCGGTACTATGACCATGATCTTTATGAAAGCTACAATACAAATTTTTATTCCTGGCGTTAGGGTCAGCCTTCAGCCGAGGTGGCCACTTCATGTACGGAGTGTTCTTGATCGCCATGAGGATCTCGGTCCGCTTCACATTGAGGGGTGTACAGTCCCTTTCTGCTGCTGGAGCTCGGAAGGGTTGGACTGGCCTTGCCCCCCGAGCTATGTCCTTCTTCTTCCTACTATCGCCTTGAGATGGGGGTTTTGGATCCCTCTTTCTTTTTAATGGGCTCGCCCTTCTGGTTGATTTCCTCCTCTGTCCCTATGAACCGATCCGCGAGCTTAAGGAACTCGGTCACAGTCTTGGGTTGGTTGACAACTACGTGCCACTTGAACTCTTTGTGGGTGATAGCTCGCTTGGCTGTTGTGAGGCGAACTACGGGATCCAGGTTGGGTATCTGCAAACAAGCGTCATTAAACCGCTTGATGTAGCTCCAGATGGACTCCCCTTCCTTTTGCACTATGCCGAGGAGGCTCTCTTGAGTTCGCGGGCACCTTTTACTGGTGACGAAGTGAGAGGTGAAAACTTGCACGAACTGCGCCCAACTTCTTATCGAGTCGGGCGCGAGGTTTCGGTACCAGGTGCGGGGCCCCTTTGAAGGTGGTGGAAAAGGCCACGCACATACAGGACTCGCTGGCTCTTGCCAGGTGCATCTGGGACTGGAAGGCATCCACATGGTCATTTGGATCAAACGACCCATTGTACTTATCCAGAGGAGGGAGCTTAAAGTCCCTTGTCATGGGGACAGCAAGGAGTTCTAGAGATAATGGGGAAGAAACTGAGAGGAGAGGGGTAGCTTTCACTTCACCTGAGCATACCTCCTCTTTTCCTTTGAGCTCGGGAGAGACTCAGGTAGCTGTTTGGCGAGCTCGTCAGCGTCTTTGTTGTTGCTTCGCTGGCTCGGCGTTGGTGCTTGATGCTTCAGTGTCGCCGAGCTCGACGGGCTCAGACTACTGGTGGTGACTCTGGACCGAAGGGTCCTGCCTATAGTCCGTGGCCAGGACCTCGAACGGATTCTCTGCGAGCGGGAGCTCGAACTGCAAAGGCCGGGGCGATACAGGCTTGGTTGGCAGGGAGGCCCCCGACCTGCCCACAGGCTGCGAGGCAGGGGTAGTTGGCCTCTCCTTCTTGCTGTGGGAAGAGGATTGGCTCTTGGCAGGATCCTGGGCCTGGGAGGCCTCTTCCCGGTGAGGTCGCTCACTCAGGCGGGAGGGCTTGGTCTTCTTTGTGGTCGGATGCCGAGGGGGAAGCGACGGCTAGGCCTGAAGTAGAGGGGAACTGCTGTTGGTATTGGTACTGGGAAACCTGGTGCAGCACTTGTTGTTGGTAGAGTTAGAATTGTTGAAATTGTTGCATTTGAGCCTGCATGGCTCGCATGCATTGCATTAGGTCCTCCAACTGGTTCAGGCTGACTACTGGGGGCATAACTAAGGGTTCAGGAAAGGTTGCCCTGACTGTGAAAGGGAGTGGACCGACCGCGGGTGCCACTACAAGAGGCACGTTCAAGCTAGGGACTCCGTTCACGGAGAGGGCAACGATGAACTATCCAATACAGACGATAGGAAGCTGGGGCTGCTCCCCCGAAGCGTTCTGGCTGGTGCCACATCCGGCATTGCTGGAAGAAGCCATGAATACTGAGTTTTTTAGAAGAAGGAACTATAGAAGCTTAGAGGAAGGCTGTTAGAAGCGTTTCCCACAGACGGCACCAAATGATGCGGCACGATATGGGCACTCCTAGCTGGTTGCTGACTAGCTCCTTGCTGGCAACGTACGGCACCTAAGAAGACGAAGGTGAAGGATTCCTGGGGGATTTTCCTGGCGGGAATACTTTGAAGCTTAAGTTAGAACGCTGGGGTGGAAGAAAAGAGTATAAAAGGCTAAGAGTGTAGGTCGCGCTAGATCACTGTGTCACAATATTAGCTCGTGAACAAGTAAGAATTCAAGTTCAGATCAAAACTCGAGAGAATGTCCTCTCCCTTTCGATTAAAGGGCTTTTATAGGGGCGTTCTTGTCAAATCGGGTGTAACCGCCACTGGGCGCCTATTGCAGTCGTTACCTGCCAGTGCTGCACAGGTGATCGTTGCAATGTACTACCCGCTTGGATGAGTGACACGTCCTGAAGGGACAGGCACGCCACCATCTGTCGAGAGACGTGGGTGCAGACTGTCAAATGGGCAAGGAGTGCGCTGTCAGTCGAGAGACGTGGCACAATCTGACGGGTACGGTCTTGTCAGATAGAAGCTTCCTGAGAGCGTCGCATCACTCAGTCACAAGTTACCTCGTAGCGAGCTATCCTTGCCGCGAGCTACTTTGTAGCAAGCTCTTAGGGGTACTTTGAGGTGACCCTCATCAAGGTTGGTCTTTGGGGCAGTTCTTCTACCCAGGTGATGGAGCGAGCTAGTTTTCCTAGCTCGCGAGCTGAAATAGTCTTGGAGTATTCCCTTTCCAATAGCTCGGGGGACCTGGAGCTTTGTGTTGTACCGAGCTCCCCCTATAGCGAGCTATAACATAGCGAGCTGATCTACAGGCTCGTTACTTAGTTGTGGTCAAGCCATGATGCTGAGTTGTTGCTCGTGCTGAATCAGATCCACGTGTCATCGTCTTAGTAGGTCGGGTCAAATCATCCTCCATCAGTGTCCATCTGCAGCTTCCTGCTGCAAAGACTTCCCATACATGACAATCTGCGAAAAACATTCCAACAACAAACCATTGCATCTAGAGCAATAAAGGTTCTTACGAGCTTGTTCAAAGAGTGTCTATTTATCAATCCTCAGGAGTTCCTGCCTCGCATGAGGGGGCAACTCACTCCAGAACTACACCACGAGCAGAGAACAAAGTGTTAGTGCATAGTCCACTTCAGAACTACATCATCTCTTCCACGAGCTACCCATTAAATAATTCACGAACAAAAAGGCAGCTTATGTAATCAACCCTGCATTAGCTCTAAAACTAATCATCATAGATTCTCCACTTCGAATCCAAACTGTAGTAGTATATTTGAGACATCAATATAGGCAGAATAAAAACAAAAGCTAATCATCGAAGATCTAGTCCTCGATCCTCCCATGCTTCTTTCAGCTCCACCGGGTTCACCGCCCGATATAGATCGAAAACCAATTGATGGACCAACAGGCCATGCGGATAGAATGCCACAATGCACGATTCAACACGCGAACGCTGATAGAACGTTACGGAGATCGGAAATCCAAATATTCCAAATTGAAACGAATCAATCCTGAGCTGAATCCGATTGCTTTATGATCAAAATCCAACGAGTTTGTCAGATCGGAGGTCTGGGTGATCATGAAGAAATAAAATTTAGGGGGAATATTGAAGGAAAAAAGGGAGGCGACGGAGGCGTCTTTTTGTTGATGAGATTTGGTGCGTTGTGTATTTGTACCATAAGAGAGAGAGAGACTCTTAACGTGGTTAAAAGACAAAGAGCAGGAGACGGTTGTTTTATCAAGGGAAAATTCCCGAGGTGCGGCGAAGACAACCAGACGTTCATTTTATTGAGAAAGCCAAACGTTCATTCCTAGGTTTGGATGGAGGCTTCACCTCCATCAAGAGATTTTGGTTTCTGAAACCTGATATTCATTTTCTTGAGAAAGAAGATGATTAACAGTGTGTTTGGGTTCTGTTTCGTTTTCTTGAAAAAGAAGATGATGAATAATATCTAAGGGTAATTTTGATATTTTCAAAAGTCTTAAATCGCACATGAGGTCATGTGATATATATAACTGATGGTCCATTAACGGTAAGTACTAGATTGTCGCATTTTAAAAGTTCGGGTATTATATTGTTACGTTTTAAAGTGTGGGTACTAAATTGGCACTCGGCCTAACAAGGTACCTATCAGAAATTTTCCCAATTTTTTATGGTAAATAAAACCGTTTTAGCCTTTAGTCTCAAGAAGACAATGAACAATGTTTCTTTTCTGAATAATTTTGACATTTTTAAAATTAACTGAGGGACAGAGGACTAAATTGATAGTAATGAAGTGTTAGTTTATGGACTATTAATGAAGAAGACTAAATTGATAGTTAGTAATGCAATGTCACGTTTTGATAAATAACACCGTGTTCCCTACCACGTGTTGATAGTTAGTAATGTAGTGTCACGTAATCTATATCATATCTTTTTATTAGTCAGCTATCTTTTTTATATCATATCTTTTTCATGTCATAGTCGAACCAAAAAAAGTTTATTGGTCAATTGTCTTTTGGATATGCGATCCGTTGAGTGATAACCGCGTTACTAATCAGAAGTTTAAACTTTCAACAAGAAATCGCCGTTAATAAAACTAAAAGCTATAACTTGATGCACCATAAAAAGGTAGGATGCAAGCATCTTTGTGAAGGGATGAGAGATCCATCATATGGATGGCCAAACCTTGCAGGAAGGTTGGGCGAAATTTCAAAATTCTCTCTCTCTCTCTCATCTGGGAATTGTGTTCTCTATTTAGAAAGCTGCATTTTCAATGATGAATCTTGAACCAAATCAGACCAGATCTGAAACCAAAAGGGAGGAGAGGGATATACCTGACACGGAGTAACAGTAACTCCCAATGAAGGTGTTCACGCCCAAGGAGAAAACCAAAACCTGCTTATACTGAAGATGACACAGTGTGAGGTGAAGCAGGATCAGCAAAACAGCTTTTCAGCAAAAACCGAATTCTTTAGCAAGAATGGAGTAGAGGACTGGTGAGCACGACTTCAAATTGCTTCTTCTACCAAGAAGCAATATCAAGAACAATTCTTGATCACTCCCATAGGTGGAGATCGAACTGGGTAGGGGCGGCAAGAACAGGGAAGAACTCTGCAATTTGTTGTGTCTTGTCCAGTGTCTTTTATATGTCTGCCCTGCTCTCTTATCTATAGCCTTAAAGAGACAACCTCCTAATCTGATTAGGAGTTTCCTGATCCAAATCTTTATTTGGATCTGTACTCTTTAAATGCATAAGACTTATCCTCTTATCCTAATCTGCTGATCCAAACCTAGTTCCGCCCCTATTTAACTAATCTAATTAACCCAGTTCGAAATTGGGCTTTAGGCCCATTAAGTTTATGTGCTCGCTTAACCTCTTAACCTATTGCCCAGTTGACTCTTTTTGTATGTCTTAGGACCCAAACATTGATCTACACATCAGCCACATGGGTTCAACCTAACCTTTGTTACAATGCTTGGCCGAATTCACTGTAGGAAACAGTGAACCCCTGAATCCATCACTATGGACTCTTAATGGGCCCAACATTTACACTAAATGGTCATTGGTTCCAGCCACCTTATTAAAACCCAAGGAATGTGGGCAGATGCAAGATTAGCCCATTAGGTATTACCCTCAATGGTCTTACACTTAACCTCTCAGCCCATAATGATCAAACACTATCCGACAAGAAAGGACCTCTCCCTCGGCTACAATATATATACGTATATCACTATATAAATATTTTTTGCAAAAACAAATTTCAACGGTTGAAATCAACTGCCAACAGTTTAGATTTCCATTAAAGAGAATGCATCCTCGATCATTCACTTTGTCCGACAAAGGGGCTGATCCTGTCACTACGATCACCCACTCAGATGAATTCTCGGACTGTCCCAACATACTCAGGTTTTGACCCCCTCTAAGGATCTCACTGATTGGCATATCAAAGATAGCCCGATCCGACACCTAGTGCAATACCATAATCGAGTCTAGGGGTCAAGTGTAACATTCCAGTTTTGCCCATCTATCTCCAAGGTCTATGGCAATATTGGAATTTTGGTTCGGTTCAGGGTTTCAAAAAAACCCACACTGCATGTACCTCAGGTCTCACCCTAGCAACTGAGAGAAGCCACCCCAACCAACTTGTCGGTACATCAGTCAACCTTGATAGGATAAATCTCCCCAGATCTATCCAACGGCTGTGAAGATTCTAAACTAACACGAATCTCATAAGTGTCCAGTTTAAGGGTGTTACACAGAAACACACCACAATAATATGAATCAATTATATACCTTATTCATTTACAATAAATGTTAAAAGATACATCAATCTGATTGGAGCTAAGGGCATAACTATCTAACAGCTCCCACTTGCACTTAGGTCTAATCGAGTACAAGCCAAAGTCCATACTTTCCACGTGTTTCTCAAACACTTTCTGTGTCAATGGCTTAGTTAATGGGTCTGCTACATTTTTCGTTGATTCTACCTTCTGAACCAGGACGTCCCCTCTTCCAACTATCTCCCACAATACATGGTACTTCCTCTCGATGTGCTTCGACTTCGAGTGGGCTCGTGGCTCCTTAGATTGAGCAATGGCTCTAATGTTGTCACACAACAATGGAATAGGTGATGTGTTGGATGGAACTACTCCTAATTCCTGAATGAATTTCTTCATCCAAACAGCTTCCTTGGTAGTTTCACTTGCGGCAATGTATTCGGCCTTGGTTGTGGAATCTGCGGTGAACCCCTGTTTGATGCTTTTCCAGCTAACAACATGCAATCATATCGTGAAGATATAACTAGATGTAGACTTTCTATCTTCTAGATCTGAATGGAAATCGGCATCAGTATACCCTTGGATCTGTAGTGAACTACCATCGAATACCAGACAAAACTCTTTTGTCCTCCGAAGGTATTTAATTATGTTTTTCACAACGGTCCAATGCTATTGCCTTGGGTTAAGATTGGTATCTTCTCACCACACTCACTACTTGAGAAATGTCAGGATGAGTGCACAGCATGGCATACACGATGCTCCCTACGGTTGAGGCATAGAGAATCTCTTTCATGCCCTAAATCTCTTCGAGAGACTTGGGAGACATACCCTTAGAGAGAGTGACTCCACGCCTGAAATGAACATTTTCTTTCTTGGAGTTCTACTGTATTTCTTAACTATCTTGTTGATGTGGCGCGATACGGGCACTCCTAGCTGGCGGTTGACTGGCTCCTTGTTGGCAACTAGCGGCACCTGAGAAGATGAAAGGAAGGATTCCCGGGGATTTGCCCAGTGGGAATACTCCGATGCTTAAGTTAGTACTATGTATGGGGAGTAAGGAGAGAAATGAAAGCTAAGAGTGGAGGTCGCGCTTTATCACTATATTCGAGAGGTTGGAGGTCTCAAGAAGAAGTTTCTCCTCTGCCCTGAGGGCTTTTATAGGAGCGCTCTTGCGAGATCGGGCATAACCGCCACTGGGTCCCTACCACAGCCGTTACCTACCAGGGCTGCGCAGGTGGCCGTTGGGACGTAATCATTACCCAGGTGAGTGACACGTCCCCAAAGTGACAGGCACGCCTCCACCTACTGAGAGACGTGGGCACAGACTGTCGAAAGGACAGGGATTGCGTCATCAGTTAGGGACGTGGCCCAGTCTGACTAGTACGGCTTATTAAATAGAAGCTTCCTGAGGAATGCTCGTGCGGCCCATTCGCGAGCTACTTTGCAACGACCTTCGAATACTTCAGAAGTACCCTTAGTAGAATTGGTCCTCGTATGACTTGCCTTGTTCGGGAGCTCGGGCGAGCTGGCTTTCTTAGCTCGCAAGTTAAAGTTTGCCTCGAAATATCCCTTGAGGTAGCTCGGGGGACCCGGAGCTCGCATTGTGGCGAGCCCCTTCTTACCCCGCTATCATGTAGCGAGCTGCTTTATGGGCCTATCACTTAGCCGTACTGGACCACAATGTTGAGTTGTCACTTACGCTAAGTCAGTGTCCACATGTCGCCGTTTCATAGGTCGGGTCAAATCATCCTTCATCAATTGCCCCCCACTCCTCGGGCTAAGAGTGCCACCTTAGCGCGGGGATTTTATGAAGCGCGATGGACTGATTTGACCGAAATTCAAACTTGATTGACTGTCTTCAATAAATGCATTTGCGGGAATCAAGAGATCTTCTGACTTCTTTGACTTTTCGGATTCCGAAAATGTGCTGAGGTGGCCTTTAATTCCGAATGTCATTCGGCTACGACTACCATAATCATGGAAGATGTGCCGCCAATCGCCTTCGGTTTTCAGAAGGCGTGCGGTCAGGGCGCCCATAGACGGTTGGATCTGCTTTGATCCGGGCCATCGGTTTGAGAGGGCGAGGGCTATAAATGGGGAGCCCCCCTCGGCCCTATCTCCATCCACACCATCTTGCTTTGGACTCTGAGGTCGCGTACTTCGCCTAGTCTACTCGAGTTCCTCAGTCCGCTCTGTTCTGTCTACTCTGGTGAGTCCCAATCGCCGTCAGCCATGTCTGGGTACCCACACCATACCTACCACAGGGGTGATAGCCAAGATGATGATGCTCCCTCGAGCTCGGGGGGAGCCTAGGAGCATATCCCGGAGGCTTGGGAGGCCTCTGGCGACATGGCGTCCACTTCTAGGGGGAGGGAGCCTAATACCTTTGGCCCTTCCTTAATGACAGTGGAGAGACTCAGGTCTCTGATCCGCTACTTTCGCCTTCCCCTGCACCCCTTGATAGTGGAGGTGTTAAACCACTTCAACATCACTGTTGACCAGCTTCACCCCAACGCTATTTGAAACATGGTTGGGACTATATCCCTATGTCACGAGTACTGCCTCCCTTTGGACCTTGACATTTTCGCCTCTATCCTTTGTATAAAGAATGCTGCTCCTGGGGTTCCTCCGGAGAGGCGCTTTTACTACCTCTCTCCCCGTCGTGGCTACAAGCTCTTGTACGAGCTGCCGAATAAGATCCCCGCCTGGAAGCGAGACTACTTTGTGGTCCATAACCCCGAGGGGTGGTCCTTTCCCACCGCTTGGAGGGGCGCCATCCAGGACCCCGAGACCGAGCTGAACCCTATGATTCAGAAAACGATGTTCTCCTGGGCGTCAGTAAGCTTCCTTTGGTCGGACTACTTGGCCAAGGAGAAGCTCGTGCAGGCAGGCTTGAGCCCGGGTAGGTCGGCCTTTTAAGTCACGTAGTGTCTTGTGACTATTGTGTACACATGCATTTTGCTTTCTGTTGAACTAATATCTTGTGGTCTTTTGGCAGCCATCATGTCTAGTGCCGATTCGCGCCGCCTTCTCTCGGGCAGCCAGAGATGCCAGGTGAAGAGGACGCGCCCCGACTGGACCCCTCCTTCGGGAAGCACTGAGTTTGGGTCTGCCGAGCCGGTCCTGCCCTCTCCTCCGCCCGAGGTTCCGATGCCCCCTCCTGAGGGGACTAGTGGGGTCAACCTTGGGGGAAGCGAGCCCTCTATGCCGAGGGAGGCCCCCTTTAACCCCCATCAGCCCTGTCCTTACCCCCGGTTCCCAGTGGGAAACTGGGAAGGGTTAAACGATTATCTAGTAGCTCGCCGGAGGAGTCGGAAGGCAATCAATAATGACGAGATCGCTCAGTGGGGAAACATGGAGCCCAGGGATCTCTCTGCATTTGCCTCTGCCCACTGCATGGTGGTAAGTGGCCTTTTTCCCTTTTTCCCTCTCGTTTTGCCCTTTTTCACTGTCTTCTGATCTTCCTTTTCGTCGATAGGTAAATTCCGCCATCCATGCCATGGCTCTCCAGACGCGCATCCATCGCGTCAACGCCCTCGACCAATGTGCTGCCAATCAGAAGCTCCAGGTCGAGCTCGACCGGATCCGGGGCGAGCTCCATCACACTCGCAAGGGGAGCGAGTCTCAAGGGCTGCTCGTTCATGACCAAGAGGCTCAAATCGCTCGGCTTACTGAAGAGAGCGCATGCTATAGGGAGGAATCGTCGAGAATGGCAAGGGAGAGGGAGCTCCTCAGGCAACAGGTGCGGGACCTGGAGTCCATTCTTCTGAATCGGACTCGAAACTTTGACCAGATGGTGGAGGCTGAGCGAGAGAAAGCAGACTGGGATTTTAAAGACTCCCAAGAATTTCATGACCTCCAGGCTGAGTATGGCTTGGGTTCGTACCGCTCAGGGTTTAAGCTCTGCTGGTGGCTGGTCCGAAAGAAGTTCTTCGGGCTTAACCTCGATGACATTACTATGAAGGGTCTGTCCCCCGAGACAGCAGACCAAGCGAATGAAGAGGAGCCTGACTCTCCAGAGGATGAGAAGGCGGATCCTTGAGCTGGCGTTTCTCTGGGCTTCTGTGGCTTCCGGGTGCCGTAAACCCGGTCTTTCACCAGTTTTTCGGTTGGGCGGTTGTGCCCTATGATGATCAAACCTTTCCCGAGCTATTTAGCTCAATTGCTGCACTTGTTATTTTCCTTTACTGCATTTGTTTGTTGTTTGTTTTTTTTTTTTGACAATGAAAGTCCCTCCCCTCTTCTGAGTATGATGAACTCCTTTTATTTTGCTAAAGTGATCTCATTATTTGGGTTATTGAAGTTACCTACCCAAAGTAGGGCTCTTCGGTAGGCGTTCTCCCTATTTGTCACTGATGAAGGAAGATTTGGCCCGACCTCGCAATCACGCCACATGGCAAAAAACAAGTAGCTCGGCACTTAAAGCAACGTACCCAGGGTGCAAACACCAAAGGGAAGAAACCAGCAGTCCGAACTCCCCTCGAGGAGACCGAACTCCCTTCGAGGAGCCCGAACTCCCTACGAGAAGCCCGACCTCCCTACTAAGAGCTCGAACTCCCTACGAGGAGCCCGAACTCTCCCTTTGACCCCAAGCCACACAAAGCAGTGACCCGAACTGGCCCGCCTCATGGCAGTTCGGGACACTCCCCTATCCGAACTCAAGACTTTGCCTCGCACACCGCTCCAGCACTTCGCCTCCAGAACACCGTACCTGACACCGAAGGAGTCCGTATCCAGGGGCGGCGCACCTAACTAACTTGGGATCTGACGCTTGACAGCCGCACTTCAACGGCCACCTGCCACCGTCACCTGCCACCGCCATCTCCAGTTACAGAGACGGCTCCGACAAAAAGAGCAGTGGTGGTTTTGCCCCAACAGAGGTGATGACACCCGAACTGGCAAAAGCACAGAAGTAATCATACCAGACCTAGCAGGAGCCTAGGAGTGAGTGCGCGAGGTGGTTATAAAAGGCTCTCTACCCCCCAAGAACATGGTATGCAAACTTTGCGCTATCTGGTTTTATCTCGCCTTTGAAGGATTCTAACTTGAGCTTCGGAGCCTTTACACCGGGTTCCCCCCGGAGCTTCCTCATCTTCTCCGTTTCAGGTTCCCTGTGTTAGACAGTTTTGTATGCCCTTAGCTTCAATCAGAATGATGTACTTTATGAGTTTATTGTAAATGAATAAAGATACATATTTGATTCATGTTCCCTTGGTATGTTTCTGTGTAATACCCTTAAACTGGACAGTTAATGAGACTCGTGTTAGTTTAGAATGTTCACAGCCAGTGGGTCGATCTGGGGAGACCTATCCTGACAAGGCTGACACTGTGGTGCCACCAAGTCGGTTGGGGTGGCCTGTCTCAGCTGCCAGAGTGAGACCCTAGGCACATACAGTGTAGGATTAATTGAATCTTTGAACTGGACCAGATTTCCAGTATTGCCTTGGACCTTGGAGATTGATGGGCAAAACTGGAAAGTTACACCCGACCCCTAGACTCGATTATGATACTACACTAGGTGTCGGATTGGGCTGTCTTTGATGTACCAATCAGTGAGATCCTTAGCGGGGGTCAAAACCTGGGTATGTTGGGACAGTCCGAGAATTCATCTGAGTGGGTGATCATAGTGACAGGATCAGCCCCTTTGTCGGACAAAGGTAATGATCGGGGATGCACTCTCACTGATGGAAACCAAGACTGCCGGCAGCCGATTTCAACCGTTGAGATTTGTTTTGCAAAATATATTTTATATAAGATATAAAAGCATATATGTATGGTTTCTAAATTGTTTGCAAGAAGGTTTTAATTCCCAGGATCCATATAAGTGGAGAGTGCAACACTGTTCCTTGCAGCCGAGGGAGAGGTCCTCTCTTGTCGGGCAGTGTATGATCATTATGGGCTGAGAGGTTAAGTGTAAGACCATTGAGGATAACACCTGATGGGCTAATCTTGCATCTGCCCACAGTCCCTGGGTGTTACTAGGTGGCTTGGCCCAGGGACCACTTAGTGTAAGTGTTGGGCCCATAGAGCTCATTTGATGGGTTTCAGGGGGTGCACTGTCATTAACAGTGTATTCGGCCAGGCCTTGTAGCAAAGGCTGGGCCGAACCCATGTGGCTGATGTGTAGATCAATGCTTGGGTCCCACGCCATACAAGGAAGCCCAACTGGGCAGCAATTTGGAAGCCTTTTGAGTACATAACCTTAAATGGGCCTTAAGCCCATTTCGAACTGAGCTGATTTGATCAGTCATTTAAAGGGGGCGAATTCTGAAGTGGGTCAGCTAAAAGGATTGGGCTTAGACCCTATCCACTCAGAGACTCCAAGATCTAAATAAGATTTAGATCTGGAAACCTCCTAATTAGATTAGGAGACAGCTGATCTGATTTGCAGATAAGATAAGGATTATCCCTTATCACTAAGGGACTTCTAACCCAAATATGATTTGGATTAGCAGCTCCTAATCTGATTAGGAGCTGATCCCTTTGAGATTATAAAAGGGGAAGGGGGTGACTGCCTTTTACATAATCAATAGCATTCTTCTCTTAAAGAAAGAGAGATTGAGAGATTTCCTGCATACTGCGATTTCTCTCCTGCCGCCACCTTCCTGCTTTTGCCATTCCTTCAGTTCGATCTCCAGTTCTTGGGAGCAATCAAGATTGGATCTTGATTTCAATCTTTCAGGGAAAAGATTGGTTGGAGCTGTACTCAATTCGTCCAGTTGATCCTTAGGAAGGATCAAGTTCTTTTGAAGAACGTTGTTGATTCTGCTCCACCCTGCACTACGCCATCTTCAGTGGGAGCAGATTTTGGATCCTTCCTTGGGCGTGAACACCTCCATTGGGAGATAGTATTTCTCCGTATTAGGTATAATCCTCTCCCACTCCTTTTGGTTCAGATCAGGTTCAGTTTATCGTTCAAGATTGATCCTTGAAAATATGATTTTCTAAATGGGGAATACGATTCTCAGTTGAAGGGAGAGATAAAATTTTTGAAATTCGCCCCTTATTCCGCAATCTTTGGGCGTCCATAGGATGGATCTCTCATCCCTTCACCCTGCTGCTCAGTTCAGAGGCAAGGTCGTTGACAGCTAAGACTGGCCGGATTGCGCACCATCAATTGGCGTCGTCTGTGGGAACGCTTCAAAAAGCCTCCCTCCAAACTCTCATAACCTCTTTCCTTCAAAAGAAAACCCAACACTCATGGCTTCTTCCAGCAACGCCGGACGTGGCACGGAGACAAACACCACTGGGGAACAACTTCAAGTCCCCGTGGTGTGCGTTGGACAGTTCACCATCCCCCTCTCGGTGGATGGGATCCCCAGCTTGAATGCCCCACAAGCAGTGGCGCCCGTAAACCTTCCTGCCATGAGCATCCCCTTTCCTCCCCCTGTTGAGACAACTTTCATTGAACCAACTGCCGTCCCCCCCCCCGCAGCCAGCCAAAACCGGTTGGACGACCTGATGTAGTGCATGCGGGCAATGCAAGCCCAAATGCAACAGTTCCAGCAACACCAGCTTCATCAGCACCAAGTACTGCACAACATCTCCCAGTATCACTATCAACAGCAGTTCCCACAACTGCCGCTGAACCAACCACCACTTCCACCTCGGCACCCTACTCCGAGGCCGGTTAAGGCCTCCCCACAGGATGGATGCCCCCACCAGGGAAAGGCCTCTCGGCCCCAGAACCCCCCTAACAGCCAGGCCTCGTCCCCAGGCCGAAGAGAGGGAAAAATCAACCCCACCTCGCAGCTCGCAGGCGGGTCAGGAACCTCGCCCACAAGATCGGCACCTCAGCGCTCCAAGCCCGAGTTCCCGCTCACGGAAAACCGATTCGATGCCCTAACAGCAGACTACCAGCATTCTGGGCCAATCGAGCTCGGCAACACAGAGGCCAGCAGCGCCAGGACCAGGCCCACTCAACAACGAAGGCGCCGGCGAAGTTGCCGAACTGCCACCCGTGTCCTATCAGAGCTCAAAGGCAAGGAAGAGACGAGCTCGGATGAGGTAGGAGCTGCCCCGATTCTCTTTGTTTCTTCCCCCCCCCCCCCCCCCCGCATCAGAACTCCTGGCAGTCCCCTTGCCCAGGGATTTCAAGCTCCCACCTCTGGACAAGTATGATGGGTCCTTCAACCCCAACGACCACGTTGACGCTTTCTAGTACCAAATGCACCTCGCCAAGGCCAATGAATCGTGCATGTGTGTGGCCTTCACCACCACCTTCAGGGGGGTAGCCCGCACTTGGTACAGGAACCTGGCCCCCGGGTTGATAAAATGCTGGGCCCAGTTCATGCAGGTCTTCACCGCACACTTTGTCACCAACAAACGGTGCCCCAGAACAGAGGAAAGCATCTTCGGAGTAGTCCAGAGGGAAGGAGAATCCATCCGGGGCTACATCAAGCGATTCAATGAAGCATGCTTACAAATACCGCGGTTAGATCCCGTGGTGCAGCTCGCGGCGGCCAAGAGAGGAGTAATGCACAAAGAGTTCAAGTGGCACATGGTAGCTAACCAGCCCGCAACCGTGGCCGAATTCCTCAAGCTCGCGGACAAGTTCATGAGGACAGAGGAAGAAATCAACCAACGAACCGAAAGCGGGAATGAGAAAAGAAAGAGGGAAGGCGAGCCCTCCAACCCAGTCGATAGAAAAAACCCGGCCCGAGAGCCAAAGCTGAACCAGTCGTTCTGGGCTCCCCTAGCAGTTCGGACGGATTACACGCCATTAAACGTGAGGCAGACCGAGATCTTAATGACAATCAAGAACGCCCCATACGTTAAGTGGCCACCTCTCCTAAAGGGAAATCCAAACGAGAGAAATAAGAATTTGTATTGTAGTTTCCATAAAGACCACGATCATAGTACCGAACAGTGTAATAATCTCCGCGATGAGATAGAGGGGCTCATCCGTCGCAGATACTTAAGGAATTTTGTACAGCATAACAATAATAACAATAAGGCAGGTCGGCAAGGGGAGCACAAAAAGGATGCCCCCAAATCTAGCAGTAGACCTGCCGAACCGTTGCAGCGACAGCCTCCGGAAGAGAGGCCAGTTCGGGGAACCATCCATGTAATTGTAGGAGATTCGGTGGTAGCAGGGTGCACCTCGGCAGCAGCCCGGACTTCAGTTCGCGAAGTGGCCCTTGAGGAACGGAACCCCCCAAAAAGACCGAAGACCGAAGAACCAATCTTCTTCACGGAAGACGACGCGCGAGGGGTCCACTACCCCCACGATGACGCGCTCGTCATTAAACTAAGGATCAACGACTTCGAGGTCAGACGCGTACTCGTAGATTCGGGCAGCTCAGCAGACATCCTCTTCCAATCAGAATTTGACCAGCTACAGTTACAGAGGAGTGAGCTGAAGCCCGCGAACACTCCTCTGGTGGGTTTCAGTGGAGAGGAAGTCAGGCCCCTCGGAAAAATAACAGTACCTATGGAAGTCGGCACATGGCCTTGTGTGGTCAGACTCAACCATGATTTCCTGGTGGTCGTGACCCCCTCCCCATACAATGCCATAATAGGGCGGCCAATCACGCATATCCTGCGGGCAGTGGTCTCCACCTACTATTTGGCCATGAAGTTCCCTACAGACTTCAGTGTAGGGGTAGCGCGGGGCGACCAGCTCGAGTCCCACAAGTGTTATGTTGCCGCCCTAAAGGGAAAAACCAAGGTGGCCGACGACCTCGAACTGGAGCGGCCTGCGGAGCAAGGCGAGCAACGAGTTTCGCCCACAGAGGAAACGGTTGCAGTCCCGACTTCGGCTACAGACCCAACTCGCACACTACAAATCGGTGCTTCCGTCGAGGAACCCCTACAAACCGAACTGGTGAGTTTTTTACTTCAAAATTTAGAAAATTTTGCCTGGTCCGCGGCCGACATGCCCGGTATTAGCCCCGGCCTGATAACTCTCAAACTTAATACTGACCCTGTAGTCAAACCCGTTAGACAGAAGAAACGCAACTTAGACCCAGAGTGCTGGAGGGCGGGTGATGAGGAGGTCAAGAAGCTCCTCGTAGCAGACTTCATAAGGGAAGTCCATTACCCGAGCTGGGTAGCCAACCCAGTGCTGGTGAAAAAGGCAAAAGGCAAGTGGCGCATGTGCGTCGACTACACCGACCTGAACCGAGCTTGCCCGAAAGATTGCTTCCCCCTCCCCAGGATTAACCGCCTAGTGGACGCGACATTGGGACATGAGTTGCTAAGCTTCCTAGATGCCTACTCAGGCGACAACCAAATCAGGATGGACCAGTCCGATGAGGAACAAACCAGCTTCATAATCGAGTTCAGCTTGTACTGCTACAAGGTCATGCCCTTCGGAATAAAAAATGCCGGGGCAACCTTCCAAAGACTTGAAAATAGGCTATTTCAACCCTTAATTGGCACGAAGATGGAATGTTATGTAGACGACATGGTCGTCAAGACACAGTTTTTACAAGAATTAGTACAAGACTTAGATTCTGTCTTCCAAATCCTGCGTCAATTTAGCATGAAGCTGAACCCTAACAAATGTGTCTTCGGTGTCACCTCGGGCAAATTCCTAGGGTACATTGTCAACCGGCGCGGTATTGAGGCCAACCCGGACAAGATAAAAGCCATCCTAGATATGAGACCACCCCGGAAAGTAAAAGAAGTTCAGAGGCTAAACGGCCACATAGCCGCTCTAAGCCGCTTCATGTCCAAATCAGCAGACCGCTGCCTACCCTTCTTCAAAGCAATCAAAGGCAAAGGGTTCGAATGGACCCAAGACTGCCAGCTCGCATTTGACGAGCTAAAAAGTTACCTCGCTAGTGTGCCAACCTTAGCCCGGCCCAAGGAGGGCGAAGTCTTAGAATTGTACCTCTCGGCAAGCGACGAGGTGGTCAGTTCGGTACTAATAAAAGAAGCAGACTGGGTCCAGCGACCCATCTATTATGTTAGTAAAATTTTGTAGGGAGCAGAGACAAGGTACCAACAGATAGAAAAGCTAGCATACGCACTAGTGATAGCAGCTTGGAAACTCCGCCCGTACTTCCAGGCTCACACCGTCATCGTCTTGACTGACAAACCTCTGAGGCAAGTTTTACTCAAACCCGAGGTTTCCGGTCGATTGACGAAATGGGCCATCGAACTCAGCGAGTATGACCTCCAGTACAAGCCAAGAACTGCTATTAAGGCCCAAGCCTTGGCAGATTTTATCGCCGAGTGCACGTTTATCCTCGAAGCCCCTGAGCTAGTCGAGCCTGAGATCCCCAGTTCGAGCGAGCTCGAAGCTCCCTAGCCAATAGAGTCCGAACCCCGTGAAGTAGCAGCCAGTGTAGCATCTCTCCTGGTTAGGCCAAACACGAACTGGGATGAGGAGGCCTGGATCCTTCACGTAGATGGCTCCTCGAACCAGCAGGGCAGCGAGGCTGGAATACTGCTACGCGGTCCGAGTGGAACAAAATTGGAATACGCACTACGCTTTGAGTTCGCGGCATCCAACAACGAGGCGGAGTACGCGGCACTGATAGCCAGGCTGAACCTAGCACACAAGGTCGGATCAAAGCACGTAGTTGTCTGTAGTAATTCCCAGCTCGTGGTTAACCAAGTTATAGGCGAGCACGAAGGACGCGAGCTCACTATGATTGCATACTTGGCAAAAGTAAAGGAGGCTCTGCTCAACTTCCAGTCACACTTCATCAGGCAAATCCCGAGGTCAGAGAACACTGAGGCCGAAGCCCTGTCCTGGCTTGCTAGCACGAGTCACAACGCCATGAGAACTGTGTACATAGAGGACTTATCTTGGCCCAGCATTCTCGATGGGGCAGAAGAGGTCGCTCCCATCCTTAAAGCAGAGCCGAGCTGGATCGACCCACTCGCGAGCTTCTTGCTAGATGGAACCCTCCCTGCGGACCGCAATGCAGCCAAGAGGGTGCAGCACCAGGCAGCCAAACACGTCATAATAGACGAATGGTTGTACCGACGATCCTACACACTCCCCTACCTGCGTTGCTTGCAACCTGCCGAAGCCGAGCTCGTACTCCGCGACACTCATGAAGGCTTGTGCGGCGGACACCTAGGGGGCAGAGCCCTCGCTCAAAAGGCACTTCGACAAGGATACTACTGGTCAACGATGAAGGCAGAGGCCGTCGAGCTCGTCAGAAAATGCGACAAGTGTCAGAAGCATGCCAATATCCACCATCAACCTGCTGCCGACCTCAAGTACCTCACCAATCCATGGCCTTTTGCACAATGGGGGATCGACCTTCTGGGGCCATTTCCGCCAGCAACAGGTGGGAGAAAGTTCCTAGTGGTGGCAGTAGATTACTTCACAAAGTGGATAGAAGCTGAACCCCTGGCAACAGTTACAGCCCGAAACATACAGAACTTCTTTTGGAAGAACATAGTATGTCGCTTCGGGCTACCTCGGGTACTGATCTCCGACAACGGCAAACAGTTCGAGGATATCAAGTTTCAAGAATGGTGCCAAAGTATGGGAATTCATCAGAACTTCACGTCGGTCGCACACCCTCAGGCAAACGGTCAAACAGAAGTAATGAATAGAGCCATCCTCCACGGATTGAAAGCACGACTAGACCGAGCTAAAGGGTTGTGGACGGATGAGCTACCAAGTGTCTTGTGGGCTCACCGAACCACGGAAAAAACCGCTATGGGAGAGACCCCCTTTAACCTCACCTACGGCACCGAAGTGGTAATTCTGGCGGAAATCGAAGTACCTACACTACGACTAGAAGCATACGACAAGCAGACAAATGGAGATGAGTTGTGCACCAACCTTGACCTACTGGATGAGGTAAGAGACCTCGCGCACATCCGAACTGCGGCCTACCAGCAAAAGGTAGCTCGGTACTATAACGCCGGAGAAAAGAAGAGGAGCTTCCGCGTCGGCGACCTGGTTCTCCGTAAGATCATGGTAGCCGAACCCGGCGTGGGAAAACTCTGACCAAATTGGGAAGGACCCTACAGAGTAAAGAAAGCACTCGGGGGGGCATACGAGCTCGAAACCTTAGAGGGAAAGCAAGTACCCCGAGCATGGAACATCGTCAACCTAAGGCGATACTACCTATAGACCGCCAAGCAAAGTGGATAAAATCACCACCAAAACAGGCCGCACGAGTGCGGTAGCCCGGACAGAAAACAGATCGGACGTATGATTAGTTCGGAAAAATATGCTCAGTTCGGGATAAAGAACAACCAACACTTAACCAAAAGCCATTCCATTTCAAAAGTAAGGTAGTACATTTAAAAAAAAAAAGTTTTTACAAGCCCGGAGCTATCTCTTCATTATCAGAAGGCACATCAACAATACCCAAAGGCCCCGCCTCGCCCTCAGAGTCTGTCTCACCGTCAGCAGCATTGGCCATCTCCTGAGTTATGCGCGAAGTGGATATGGCGCTAATATCGAGCTCGAGGTACGTATTCTGGATCATCCACCGGCTTAGTTTAAAACCCCTCCTGTATGAATCCACCATCAAATCATCAAAACCCGACGAAGCAATGTACTCATCGACAGCCTTCTTCTTGGCATCTTCGATACCTTGAGAAAAGATCTGCGTCCTCTCCCTGATGTCCTCCTGAAGGTACTCGACCTGATGCTGCAGATCCAGCCTCAAGTCCGCCATGTGTTTCACCACCACTCCCATGGCCTCGGCATCTCTCTGAGACCTCGCCTGCCTGATCCGGGAAACACGAGCAGCCTCCTCGGCAGCGCGACGAGCCTCTTCAGCAGCTCGCGCCTGCCTCGAGCTCCTCTCCACCTGAGCCGCCAAGGCGTGAATAGAAGAATTCACCTACCAAAAGGAACCGAGTGATCAAAAGAAACCAACAAAACGAAAGCCAAAGAGTTCTAAAAAAGGGAGAAAACTTACCACCATGGCATGGGTAACGGCACGACAGACCACTTGATGCAGAGGGAGATCAGTCCATGCCGCGACCTCCTCGGGGAAAATAGCCTCCTTACTCTTTTGAAGAGCATGGGTCGGCGACAGCACACTCCTGAAATCCCCCGAGGCCCCCGAGCCCGAAGGCCTAGCTCGCGTATGAGAAGACCCGAAGTATGTAGGAGCCCCTGTGTAAGTAGTCTCAGCATAAGAGCCCCCTGCCGGCTCCTGCATTGGAGGAACCATCTCGGGCTCCCTGGGTAGATCTTCTGGCGGATAGTCCTGCACCTCGGGCTCCGCATCCTGGGGCATCTCGGCGCGAGTTCGCTTGGCAACCCGCTTTCTCCTCTTCATGCCTTGAAACAAGTGCCCACCCCGGGTCCCTCGAGAATCCATCACACCTACCAAAAGAAGTTCGCCATCAGTAAAAAGCAAGAAAAACAGCAAGACAGAATCTCTAAGTAAAGAACCTACCTGAGCTCAGGCCGGTTGCAATGAGCTTGGCCTCCGTCAGATACTGTTGACACTTCAGCCCAAGCCGCGCCCATTGCCGGAGGCCCTTCGCCGTCTCTTTGTCAAGCGTGACCCCAGAGTTAGGAGCGGCCATCCCCCACCCGGTCTGAAATAGCCACCCCAGCACACTTCGCACCCCGAAATAGTCCCGCTTCCATGCTGGGACCTTGTTGGGGAGCTCATGTAAAATCTTAAAGCCCGGGCAAGGAAACAGGTAGTATGCCCGCCTACGCCCGGGGAGGGGACCCGCTTGCTTCTTAAGCATCAAGATTGAAGAAAAAATCTCCAAGTCCAAAGGAAAGCTCTCTTCGCAAAATAAGGAGATTGTCCCCACCAAATTTCGAATGGAGTTCGGGTGAAGCTGGCCCACCGTCACGCCGAAGTGGTTCAAGACTTCGACAAGGAGGGGATGAAAAGGCAATCGCAGCCCCGCGGCGAGCTGCTCCTAGAAAATCACGATCTCATTAGGACCATATTCCCAAGGAAAGCTACCCGAAGGTATGAAATAGGCGTACTCCCCAGGCAAGTTATAGTAGGTAATGAGGGATTGAAGCCCCTTGGGCGTCATGGTCGAAGAACCAAACTTGTCTAACATCCGACCCCAACGAGAGGTGGACGCCAAACTGCCCGAAGCGCCTCAGCCTACGAGTTCGAACTCTTCCTCGAGCTCTACCTCCGGCTCGCTAGGGCTGTCAGGGGATGCAACTCGGTTCGTAGAACCTGCATCAGACCCACTGGAAGTACTATCTGAGCTATCCAAGCTAGACATCGGGGAGTGAGATGAGATCCAGAAAAATACTCACCTGGAAAAAGGTTGTAGACCACAGGAGCTCGGACGAGCAGAAGACCTTGAACGCGAGCTGAAAAAACCTGGACGTGAACTGGATGCGAGCTGAAACTCGGACGTGACCTCAAGAAAAACACAGAAGTGATAGCGACTGCCCCCCCTGCTATTTATACTCACAGTGATCGAAAAGCAACAGCTTAGATCAAAGCCAATCTGACGGCCCACAGCTGCACCGACCGCGCGTCCCCTAAGACCGAGACGTGATTGGCGCACGTCTTTCTGAAACTGACAGGGCACCGGCGCACGTCTTTTCGAAACTGACGGAACGCCAGCGCACATCTCCTCAATAAAAGCGGCAGCGGCACGTTTTTTCAAATTTGAAAAGACGCCTTCTATCGTGCCTCCCAAGTGGCACGCTTTTTTGAAATTTTGAAATAAAGTGCGCATTGTCACATCTATCGGCGCCTAGGCAAGCCGGCACGCTTCCCGCCTTTTGAACGCTCGAAGAAACCCAAGGAACCCTGACAACGCACCTCGCGCCATCAGAACCAAGATCCAAAGGTCAGGGCAAATCTACCTGACACCTCGCGAACTCCCCGCGCCAGGGCAAGACCCTTAGCGCGAGGACTGGGGGCAATTGATGGAGGAAGATTTGGCCCAACCTCGCAATCACGCCACGTGGCAAAAAATAAGTAGCTCGGCACTTAAAGCAACGTACCCAGGGTGCAAACACCAAAGGGAAGAAACCAGAAGTCCGAACTCCCCTCGAGGAGACCGAACTCCCTTCGAGGAGCCCGAACTCCCTACGAGGAGCCCGACCTCCCTACTAAGAGCTCGAACTCCCTACGAGGAGCCCGAACTCTCCCTTTAACCCCGAGCCACACAAAGCAGTGACCCAAACTGGCCCGCCTCATGGCAGTTCGGGACACTCCCCTATCCGAACTCAAGACTTCGCCTCGCACACCGCTCCAGCACTTCGCCTCCAGAACACCATACCTGACACCGAAGGAGTCCGTATCCAGGGGCGGCGCACCTGACTGACTTGGGATCTGACGCTTGACAGCCGCACTTCAACGGCCACCTGCCACCGTCACCTGCCACCGCCATCTCTAGTTACAGAGACGGCTCTGACAAAAAGAGCAGTGGCGGTTCTGCCTCAGCAGAGGTGATGACACCCGAACTGGCAGAAGCACGGAAGTAATCATACCTGACCTGGCAGAAGCCTAGGAGTGAGTGCGCGAGGTGGTTATAAAAGGCTCTCTACCCCTCAAGAACATGGTATGCAAACTTTGCGCTATCTGGTTTTATCTCGCCTTTGAAGGATTCTAACTTGAGCTTCGGAGCCTTTACATCGGGTTCCCCCCGAAGCTTCCTCATCTTCTCCGTTTCAGGTTCCCTGCTGCTCAGTTTAGAGGCAAGGTCGTTGACAGCTAATACCGGCCGGATTGTGCACCATTAGTCACGTTTAGGGCCTCCGTGGCATACCGCGAAGTGATTACTACGTACGTCCGAACTAAGCATTGGTTGGTTATCCCTTAGATCGACTGACGTATCGAGATGAGCTATGCTTCGTAGGATTTGAACCCGAGCTGCTTACGCCTTTAATATTTCATACTTTGCCTTCGCCATTGAGGTAGTTGTCTTTCTTCACGCCGAGGTCTTTGTTAGCTTGGTGTTTTGGCCCTTAGGCTTAGGGAGGGACCCATAGTCTGCTCTTGGATTCTCCCAAGCCGAAGTGGTGATTGGGGTCTTCTTGTGCCGAGGTCATGTTAGCTCAGTATTCTGGCCCTTAGGCTTTGGGAGTAGCTCGTGGCCTACTCGCTTCTTACAGATAATATTGCCTCAAATTGATAACATTCCATGCTCGAGGTACTTGTTTCCCTTTGAGGGTCTCGAGCTCGTATGTTCCTTCCCCAAGCACTCGTTTCACTCGGTAAGGACCTTCCCAGTTGGACCCGAGTTTGCCAGTGCCGGGTTCAGGTACCATAACTTTACGAAGGGCTAGGTCGCCAACGTGGAGGTTCTGCTTCTTGACCCTGGCGTTGTAGTACCGAGCTACTCTCTACTGGTAGGCTGCGGTCCTAATGTATGCGAGATCCCTTACTTCGTCGAGTAGGTCGAGGTTGGTGCGTAGCTCATCTTCGTTTGTTTGATCACTGTATGCTTCTAGGCGCAACATAGGTACTTCGATCTCTGCGGGGATCACTGCTTCGGTGCCGTAGGTGAGATTGAAGGGTGTTTCTCCCGTGGCGGTTTTCTCCGTGGTCCGGTAGGCCCATAGGACACTGGGTAGTTCATCTGCCCACAATCCTTCAGCTCGATCCAGCCGTGCCTTTAGTCCACGGAGGATGGCTCTGTTCGTGACTTCTGCCTGGCCATTTGCCTGAGGGTGCGCGACTGAAATAAAGTTCTGTTGGATCCCCATGTCTTGGCACCAGTCTTGAAATTTGATGTCCTCGAACTGTTTGCCGATGTCGGAGATCGATACTCGAGGTAATCCAAAGCGGCATACGATGTTCTTCCAAAAGAAGTTTTGGTCATTTCGGGTTGTTATTGTTACGAGGGGTTCGACTTCTACCCACTTGGTAAAATAGTCCACTGCTACCACTAAGAACTTCCTTCCACCCGTTGCTGGTGGGAATGTTCCGAGTAGATCAATGCCCCACTGTGCAAAGGGCCACAAACTGGTGAGGTATTTGAGGTCGGCAACGGGTTGGTGGTGAACATTGGCATGTCTCTAGCATTTATCACATTTTCTAACGAGTTCAATGGCATCTGCCTTCATCGTTGGCCAATAATACCCTTGTCGAAGCGCTTTCTGGGCGAGGGCCCTGCCCCCCAAGTGTCCGCCACACAGACCCTCATGAGTGTCTAGGATCTCCTGTATAGCCGCTCGTCTATCATGACGTATTTAGCTGCTTGACGTTGCACCCTTCTGGCTGCATTGTGCTTTGCCGGGAGGGTCCCGTGTAACAAGAAGCTCTTGAGTGGGTCAATCTAGCTTGGCTCTACTTGAACGACGGAAGTGACCTCCTCTGCCCCCCCGAGAATGCTAGGCCGAGACAGGTCCTCTATGTACACGGTTCTCATTGTGATGTCGCTAGTGCTAGCTAACTTGGATAGGGCATCGGCCTCGGCGTTCTCCGACCTAGGGATCTGTCTGATGAAGTGTGATTGGAAGTTGAGCAGGGCCTCTCTGACTTTGGCTAAATAGGCCATGGTCGGCTCGCGAGCTTCATACTCGCCCGTGACCTGGTTGACCACGAGCTGGGAGTCGCTGCAGATAATGATGTGCTTGGCTTTTACTTCTTTGGCTAAAGCTAGTCCAGCTATCAACGCCTTGTATTCTACTTCACTGTTAGACGCCTCGAACTCAAAGCGTAGTGCGTATTCCAGTTTCATGCCGCTTGGGCCGTGTAGAACTATTCCGGCACTGCTGCCCTATTGGTTCGAGGAGCCATCTACGTGAAGGATCCAGGGCTCCTCATCCCAGCTCATGGTTGGCCGAGCTAGGAGAGGTGCCACACTGGCTACTACTTCATGGGGTTCAGACTCGACCGACCCGGGAGCTTCGGGCTCACCCGAGGTAGGAGCCTCGCGCTCAACCGGCCTGGGAACTTCGGAGCTGAATGTGCATTCGGCTATGAAATCTGCTAAGGCTTGGGCCTTAATGGCAGTTCGCGGCTTGTACTAGAGGTCATACTCGTTGAGCTCAATGGACCACTTCGTTAACCGACCGGAGACCTCGGGCTTAACAGTATGAGCCTGGAAGTACGAGCGGAGCTTCCAAGCTGCAATTATCAATGCATATGCTAGCTTTTCCATCTCCGGCTATCTCGTTTCTGCTCCCTCCAATACTTTACTAACATAATAGATGGGTCATTGGACCCGATCTACTTCCTTTATTAGTACCGAACAGACCACCTCGTTGCTTGCCGAGAGGTAGAGTTCTAAAACATCGCCCTCATCGGGCCGGGTTAGGGTCGGCACGCTAGTAAGGTATTCCTTGAGCTCATCGAACGCGAGCTGGCAATCTTGGGTCCATTCGAACCCTTTGCTCTTTATTGCCTTAAAGAACGGCAGACAGCGGTCCGCCGACTTAGACATGAAATGGGTTAGGGTGGCTATGCGGCCATTCAACCTCTGAACCTCCTTCGGCTTCCGGGGTGGTTTCATGTCTAAGATGGCCTTAACCTTATCCGGGTTGGCTTCAATACGCCGGTTAACGATGTATCCTAGGAACTTACCCGAGGTTACACCGAACACACACTTGTTTGGATTCAATTTCATATTGAACTTACGCAAAATTCCAAAAACAGAATGCAAGTCTTGTATTAATTCATGTGAGAATTGGGTTTTGACGACCATGTCATCTACATAGGATTCTACTTTTCTACCGATTAACGGCGCAAACAATTTATTTACAAGCCTTTGAAAGGTTGCCCCTGCGTTTTTCAACCCGAAGGGCATAACCTTGTAACAGTACAGGCCGAATTCAGTGATGAAGGCAGTCTTTTCTTCGTCCGCTAGGTCCATCTTGATCTGGTTATAGCCCGAGTAGGCGTCCAAGAAACATAGCAATGCATGCCCTGAGGTCGCGTCCACCAAACAGTTGATTCTGAGGAGCGGGAAGCAGTCTTTCGGGCAAGCTCGGTTCAGGTCGGTGTAGTCGATACACATGCGCCACTTGCCGTTGGCCTTCTTTACCAGGACGAGGTTGGCTACCCAGCTTGGGTAGTGGACTTCTCTTATGAAGTCCATCGCAAGGAGCTTCTTGACTTCCTCGTTGACCGCTTTCCACCATTCCGGGGCTAGGTTGCATTTCTGCTGTCTAACGGGCCTAACTACAGGATCAGTGTTCAGCTTGTGAGTTATGAGTTCGGGGTCTATACCGGGCATTTCTGCCGCGGACCATGCAAAAATATTAAAATTTTGAAGTAAAAAACTTACCAGTTCGGATCATAGGGGCTCCTGGACGGAAGTGCCGATCTGGAGCGTCCGAGCTGGGTCTGCTGTTGAGGTCGGGACCGCGATTCTTTCTTCCGTGGGCACGGCTCGTTCTTTGCCTTGCTCCATGGGTTGTTCCAGTTCAAGGTTATCGGCCACCTTGGTTTTCCCCTTTAGGGCGGAAACGTAGCACTTGCAGGACTCGAGCTGGTCGCTGGGGGCACGACCGAGGGTTCGATGAACGTTGTTCCGACTGTAGCGGGGAGTGGGGCGATGATAAGTGCCATTGTGAGAGGCACATTCAAGCTGGGGATTCCGTCCGCTGAGAGGGGGACGGTGAACTGTCCGATACAAACAATAGGAGACTGGGGTTGCTCCCTGGAGTTACCCATTTCCGTGCTTCGTTCGACATTGCTAGAGGATGCCATGAGCGCTGGGTTGTTTCAAGGAAGAAGAAGTAACTGAAAGAATTTAAAGGGGAAGGCCTTTTGAAGCGATTTCCACAGACGGCGCCAAATGATGTGGCGCGATCTGGGCACTCCTAGCTGGCGGCTGACTGGCTCCTTGTTGACAACGAGCGGCACCTGAGAAGATGAAAGGAAGGATTCCCGGGGATTTGCCCGTTGGGAATACTCCGATGCTTAAGTTAGTACTGTGTATGGGGAGCAAAGAGATAAACGAAAGCTAAGAGTGGAGGTCGCGCTTTATCACTATATTCGAGAAGTTGGAGGTCTGAAGAAGAAATTTCTCCTCTGCCCTGAGGGCTTTTATAGGAGCGCTCTTGCGAGATCGGGCATAACCGCCCCTGGGTCCCTGCCACAGCCATTACCTACCAGGGCTGCGCAGGTGGCTGTTGGGACGTACTCCTTACCCGGGCGAGTGACACGTCCCCAAAGTGATAGGCACGCCTCCGCCTACTGAGAGACGTGGGCGCAGACTGTCGAAAGGACAGGGACTACACTGTCAGTTAGGGATGTGGCCCAGTCTGACTACTACGGCTTATTCAATAGAAGCTTCTTGAGGAATGCTCGTGCGGCCCATTCGCGAGCTACTTTGCAACGAGCTTCGAATACTTCAGAAGTACCCTTAGTAGAATTGGTCCTCGGATGACTTGCCTTGTTCGGGAGCTCGGGCGAAATGGCTTTCTTAGCTCGCAAGTTAAAGTTTGCCTCGGAATATCCCTTGAGGTAGCTCGGGGGACCCGGAGCTCGCATTGTGGCAAGCCCCTCTTTTACCCCGCTATCATGTAGCGAGCTGCTTTATGGGCCTATCACTTAGCCGTACTGGACCACAATGCTGAGTTGTCGCTTTCGCTGAGTCAGCGTCCACGTGTCGCCATTTCATAGGTCGGGTCAAATCATCCTTCATCACTTGTCAATGTAAGCAGACTGAGATAATCCTATTATCCTCTTCGATCTATCTCTATAGAGTCGAAGACCCAATATGTAGGAGGCTTCTCCAAGATCTTTTATGGAGAATTGTTGTGAAAGCCACACTTTCACCGTAGTTAACATTCCTACATTATTCCCAATGAATAGAATGTCATCTACATACAGAACCAAGAATGTAACCTTATCCCTACTGGTCTTCCTGTAAACACAGGGCTCATTCGGATTCTACTCAAAGTCAAACTGTTTGATGGTAGAGTCAAACCAGATGTTCCAACTCCTAAAAGCTTGCTTAAGTCTATATATGGATCGGTTGAGTTTACATACCATGTGTTCCTGACCTACAGCTATGAAACCTTGTGGTTGCTACATATAGATATCTTTAGTAAGATCTCTATTCAGGAATGCGGTTTTGACATCCGTTTGCCAAATCTCATAGTCATGGTACGCTGCTACAGTTAGCAGGATCCTAATGGATTTAAGCATGGCCACAGGCGAAAAGGTTTTTTCATAATCGATTCCCTTTTTTTGAGTGTACCCTTTCTCCACAAAACGAGTCTTGTAGGTCTAAACTTTACCGTTGAGGCCCTTCTTCCTCTTATAAATCCATTTGCAACCAATTGCGTTTACCCCAGGGGGCGGATCTACTAGAGTCCAGACTCTATTGGTCTCCATTGAGTCCATCTCAGTTCTCATGGCATCTATCCACTTCAAGGAATCTATGTCCAACATAGCTTCCAAATAAGTCATGGGATCCTCCTCACTGGTCGTGGCTTCCACCAAGTAACTTTCTTGGTCATAGCCATAACGAACTGGAGGCCTGGAAACCCGGGTAGATCTTCTAGGTTGGTTATTTTCTGGAGCTGGTGGGACATCTCTCACTACCCATGGGCTTTCATCATCAAGAACAACTTCTTGATGATGATTATCCAGGATGTAATCTTCTTCTAGGAAGTGGGCATTTCGACTGCAAAACACCTTTTACTCTTTTGGATCATAGAATAAGTAACCTACTGAGTCTTAGGGGTAACCTACAAATAGGCAACAACTGGTTTTGGATTCCAATTTGTCAACACTAGTTCTTTTAACATGTGCTGTACAACCCCAAATTTTCAAGTGTCTTACACTTGGTTTCTTACTGATCCATAACTCATATGGTGCCTAGGAACAGATTTGGTTGGAACTTGGTTCAGCACATAAATCGCAGTCTAATGCAAAACCCCAAAAGGATGTAGGTAACTCTGAGTGGACGAGAAATGATCGGACCATATCTAACAGAGTCCGATTTCTCCTCTCTAACACACCGTTTAATTGTGGTGTAGCAGGAGGAGCTAGTTGTAATACAATCCCATTTTCCTTTAAGTAATCCCTGAATTCGTCAGAGAGATACTCGCCGCCTCGGTTTGATCAAAGGGTCTTAATTTCTCTCCCTAACAGTTTCTCGACTTTTTGTCTGAATTCTTTGAACTTTTCAAAAGATTCAGACTTATGTCTCATTAGGTACACGTAACCATACCGTGAGTAATAATCAGTAAAATTTATAAAATAAATGTGTTGGTTACGTGTCCTAACATTTAGGGGACCACATACATCAATATGTATAAGGTCAAGTGTGCCTGTAGACCTTTTAGGCTTACCAGTAAATGGCCACTTCGTCATCTTACCCTGAAGGCAAGGTTTATAGGTTGGAAGATCTTCTATAGTTAGAAAATCCAAAGGATTGTCCTTTACCAACCTTGTGATACGATCTATATTAATGTGGCCAAGTCGGTAATGCCACATGCACGTGGGATTAATTGTATCACGAGTCCTCTTCTTGAGGATTATTTTCGACGTAGTTTCGGTAATGTTTGTTTACAAAGAAGGATGGAGAACATAGAGACTGTTCTCAAGTTCTTTGTATGTGAGGAATTTGTTATTCCGTTTAATAATAATCACATTACTGAATAAAATATAATAACCATCCATGCACAATTTTGAGACAGAAATCAATTTTTTCTTTAATTAGGTACGAAAAGACAATCTTTAAGTACAATTGTTCCTTCTTTGAAAACTAGTTCCTATGGCTATAGTTGCAACTGTTGTAGAAGTCCCCAAGTAGAGCATCACTTATCTGTCACATAGTCTTCTGCTTATCTTGAACCCCTGCAGTGAGTTACATAAATGAGTTGAAGCCCCGGAATCAATACACCAGGAAGCAGAAGTGACCAACAAATTGGTCTCTATGATAAAAGATTCGAAATTACCTTGCTTCTTAGTCTCCAGATATTGGGGACAATTCCTCTTCTAGTGGTCGGTTTGTTTGTAAAAGTGACAGGCATCTGATGCCTTATCTTTCTTCTGTTTTTTAGTTTTGCTACCCTTTTTCTGAGCCTTCCTTTTAGCCTTTCGCTTTTTTTTACCTAATTTGCTACCTTCAACAAGCACGGCTATCGGCTTATCCTTCTTAATCGGTTCTTCAGCACTTTACAACATATCGCTAAGTTATTGAAGACTAACATTTAGCTTATTCATGTTGTAATTCATGATAAACTGATTGAAGGATGTATGTAAGGAATTGAGGACAACATCAAATTTGGTGTCATGATCTAGCCCTGACCCGAGAGCCTCAAGTTCATTAATATATCCCATCATCTTTAGACAATGGTCATGAACCTGTTGGTTATCACTCATCTGTGCAGTCATAAACAATTTTAAGACCTTTTGTCGAGTAGAATGGTTCTACTCTTCATACATAGTTTTCAAACTATCCACTATATCCTTGGACACTTCGATCTTATCAAATTGTCGTTGTATCAGATTGTCTAAAGAGGCTATAATATAACACCGGGCAAGAGAGTTTTTTTCTTTCCATTCTTGATACTCTCTTCTTCGGGCCTCAGAAGTCCTGTTACCCGGATGATCCGGAGTAGGGTTCTTAGCAACTTTGTCCAATTTCTCGGACGTCAGAACCAGCATTAGGTTTTGGAACCAGTCAACATAATTAGGCCCCTTGAGTTTGTTATCATCCAACAGTTTGGTGATGTTTCCGTTTGCCATTTCTGCTAAAGGCAAGGCACTCCGATGAATTAGGTCCCTTGAGTTTTGCCACTCAAATGAATTCTCGGACTGTCCCAACATACCCAGGTTTTGACCCCCTCTAAGGATCTCACTGATTGGCATATCAAAGACAGCTCGATCCGACACCTAATGCAGTACCATAATCAAGTCTAGGGGTCAGGTGTAACATTCCAGTGTTAGACAGTTTTGTATGCCCTTAGCTTCAATCAGAATGATGTATTTATGAGTTTATTGTAAATGAATAAAGATACATATTTGATTCATGTTCCCTTGGTATGTTTCTGTGTAATACCCTTAAACTGGACACTTAATGAGACTCGTGTTAGTTTAGAATGTTCACAGCCAGTGGGTCGGTCTGGGGAGACCTATCCTGACAAGGCTGACACTGTGGTGCCACCAAGTCGGTTGGGGTGGCCTGTCTCAGCTGCCAGGGTGAGACCCTAGGCACATACAGTGTAGGATTAATTGAATCTTCGAACTTGACCAGATTTCCAGTATTGCCCTGGACCTTGGAGATTGATGGGCAAAACTGGAAAGTTACACCCGACCCCTAGACTCGATTATGATACTGCACTAGGTGTCGGATTGGGCTATCTTTGATGTACCAATCAGTGAGATCCTTAGCGGGGGTCAAAACCTGGGTATGTTGGGACAGTCCGAGAATTCATCTGAGTGGGTGATCATAGTGACAGGATCAGCCCCTTTGTCGGACAAAGGTAATGATCGGGGATGCACTCTCACTGATGGAAACCAAGACTGCCGGCAGCCGATTTCAACCGTTGAGATTTGTTTTGCAAAATATATATTATATAAGATATAAAAGAATATATATGGTTTCTAAAATGTTTGCAAGAAGGTTTTAATTCCCGGGATCCATATAAGTGGAGAGTGCAACACTGTTCCTTGCAGCCGAGGGAGAGGTCCTCTCTTGTCGGGCAGTGTATGATCATTATGGGCTGAGAGGTTAAGTGTAAGACCATTGAGGATAATACCTGATGGGCTAATCTTGCATCTGCCCACAGTCCTTGGGTGTTACAAGGTGGCTTGGCCCAGGGACCTCTTAGGGTAAGTGTTGGGCCCGTAGAGCCCATTTGATGGGTTTCAGGGGGTGCACTGTCTTTAACAGTGTATTCGGCCAGGCCTTGTAACAAAGGCTGGGCCGAACCCATGTGGCTGATGTGTAGATCAATGCTTGGGTCCCACGCCATACAAGGAAGCCCAACTGGGCAGCAGTTAAGAGGGTTAACTGAGCACATAAGCTTAATGGGCCTAAAGCCCATTTCAAACTGGGCTGTTTATTTAGTTAATAAAGGGGCGAAATATGAAGTGGATCAGCTAATAGGATTGGGCTTAGACCCTATCCACTTAGAGAGTCTAAGATCTAAATAAGATTTAGATGTCGAAACCTCCTAATCAGATTAGGAGATGGCTGATCTGATCTCCAGATAAGATAAGGATTATCCCTTATCACTTAAAGGGACTTCTAACCCAAATATGATTTGGATTAGCAACTCCTAATCTGATTAGGAGCTGATCCCTTTAAGATTATAAAAGAAGAAGGGGGCGGCAGCCTTTAGATACACAATACACACACAGATCATTAGATTTTCTTTGGTGTTGAAATCTAGAAGAGAGAATTCTTCTCCCTGCAAATACTCTCTTGCCGCCTCCCTGTTCTTGCCGCCCTGCTTTCCAGTTCGATCTCCACTTGTGAGAGAAGTCAAGATTGGATCTTGACATCAGTCCTTTGAGAAAGGATTGAAAGGAAACTGTGCTCACGTACCATCTTGCTGATTCTTGCGAAGGACAGAGTTCTTGGAGAAGAACACTGCTGATTCTGCTCCACCTGCACTGTGCCATCTTCAGTGGGAGCAGTCTTTGGATCCTTCCTTGGGCGTGAACACCTTCGTTGGGAGATATTACTTCTCCGTATCAGGTATAATCCTTCCCACTCCTTTTTCGTTCAGATCTGGTTCAGTTTATGATTCAGAATTGATCCTTCCCACTCCTTTGCCTCCTTCCTTTAATCCGTTCATCATGAACTATAACATGAACAAGCTGAATGTCAGCTTACAAGAGCTCAACAATATGTTGCAAAGAGCTGAAGAACTGATTAAAAACGATGAGCCTGTAGCCATGCTTGTTGAAGATGGCAAGACAGGCAAGAGAAAGAGGAAGGTAAAGAAGCCTCAGAAGAAAGCCACTAAAAGCAAGAAGCAGAAGAAAGACAAAGCATCGGATGCCTGTCACTTCTGCAAGAAGACCGGCCACTGGAAAAGGAATTGTCCTACCTACCTGGAATCCAAGAAAGGTAACTTCGAAACTTGTGTTATAGAAACCAATTCATTGGTAGCTTTTGCGTCCTGGTGTATTGACTCCGGGGCTTTAACTCATGCGTGTAACTCACTGCAAGGGTTCAAGGTAAGCAGAAGGCTGAGTGAAAGAGAAGTCACACTCTACTTGGGGACTACTGCAACTATTGCAGCCGCGGCCATAGGAACCGTGGAATTATATTTTAGAAGATTGTCTTTATGTACAAAATTTAAGAAGAAATTTGATTTCTGTCTCAAAAATGTGTGCAGATGGTTATTCTGTCTTCTTTATTAATACGATTACTATTAAAAGAAATTACAAATTCATCGCATACGGGGAACTGGAGAACGGTCTCTATGTTCTACATCCTTCTCTAGAAACTAACATAACCGAAACTACGTCGGTTGAAAATCCAAAGGACCATCCTTTACCAGCCTTGTGATTCGGTCAATACCGATATGGCCAAGTCGGTAATGCCAGAGGCACGTGGGACTTACTGTATCACGATTCCTTTTCTTGGGATTTTCGACCGACGTAGTTTCGGTTAAGTTAGTTTCCAGAGAAGGATGTAGAACATAGAGACCGTTCTCTAGTTCCCCGCATGTGATGAATTTATTATTCCGTTTAACAGTAATCATATTACTAAAATAAACAGTATATCCATCAGCACACAGTTTTGAAACAAAAATTAAATTTCTTCTCAAGTTCTGTACATAAAGACAATCTTTAAGTACAAGTATTCCTTCTTTAAAAACTAATTCTACGGTTCCTATTGCCGCAGCTGCAACACTTGCAGTCGTCCCCAAGAACAGTGTCACTTCACCTTCACTCAACCTTCTGCTAACTTTGAACCCCTGCAGTGAGTTACACGCATGAGTTGAAGCCCCGGAGTCAACACACCAGGACACAGAAGTAACTAACATATTAGTTTCTATGACACAAGTTTCGATGTTACCTTTCTTAGATTCCAGGTAGGCAGGACAATTCCTCTTCCAGTGGTCGGTCTGCTTGCAGAAGTGACAGACATCAGATGCCTTGTTCTTCTTCTGCTTCTTAGGTTTAGCAGTCTTCTTCTGGGGCTTCTTTGCCTTTCTCTTTCTCTTGCCCGATTTGTTAGCTTCAGCAAGCATAACCACAGGCTCATCCTTCTTGAGTAAATCCTCGGCCCTCTGCAACATATTGCTGAGTTCCTGGACGCTAACATTTAGCTTATTCATATTGTAGTTCATAGTGAACGCATTAAAGGAAGAGGGCAAAGAATTTAGGATGGCATCCACTTGCGTGCCAAGATCTAGCCCGGATCCAAGAGCTTCAAGTTCATTAATGTATCCCATCATCCGTAGACAATGGTCATGAACTTTTTGCCCTTTGGTCATCTGCGCGGTCATGAACAATTTCAGGACCTTCTGTCGAGTAGAACGGTTATGCTCTTCATACATTGTCCTTAGACTGTCCAATATGTCCTTGGCTAGTTCGATCTGATCGAACTGCCTCTGTATTGAGTTGTCTAATGAGGCAATGACAAAGCAGCGGGCTAGGGAGTTCTTATCCTCCCAATCTTGGTAGTCCCTCCTACGAGCCTCAGAAGCCCTATCACCCGGACGTTCCGGGGCAGGATTTTTCACTACCTTGTCTAACTTTTCGAAAGTTAGGACCAGCATAAGATTTCTGTACCAGTCGGCATAGTTTGGGACCTTAAGCTTGTTATCGTTTAGAAGCTTTGCAAATTGACCGTTTGCCATTTTCTGATAAAACAGCAAAATCATTAGTCCACAACCTTAGTTTGATTCATGTTACCTACATAGATATGGCTTTTAATCTATGTTCCATTCCCATTTGTTCATCTCTGAGATTTCCCTCCTTTCTCAGTGACGGAGACGACGAAATGTCTCTGGAAATGTGGGAAATCACATGGTGCGTGAAGCCAACTATTTCAGCTGCATAACCCCACCACCTTTCTGTGACGGATCATATCCACTCATCAAATGAGTTTCCCTTTGGCCTCTGTCAGACAAGGTTCAGAGCCGTTTTCAGGTAAACCTTTCTGTCTAGTGAGTGCTTACCCATCATGTTCAGGTTACGCCAAGGTACTGTGAGAGAGTTCCCATTTTCTGGTGAAGCCCCTCCCACATCGGTCTATGACGCCCCTATCATCTCATGAAACACTCTAATAGATCCAACAGCAAATGGATAGCCCAATTTTATGGTGCGTTTCCTCATTACTGAAGGACCCATCATTGTGCTAATGACGGAAGGCCTTTAGAGAGTCCATCATATGGATCTCCCTATCACATGCATTCATATTTGCTGGAGGGAACAAAATTACGCCCTAGTTTTAATTTAGGTCAAACCAAAGTGGCTCCCACTGACTTTCATAAAGTCAGATTTCTGGTGGGCCTTAATCGGCTAGGGGTTCTGTACGCATCCCTTTTCAGGGTTGTGGGGCCCACCAAGCAAAGAGGGGGTCATCCAATGACCTCTAGGGACACCATGGCAATGATGTGCATTCAGCCATGGTGTGCGCAAGAGCCACTAACGAGTCTTCATGGGCCAAGTACTTATGGCCCATGGTCGCAGCACATCGAACATCCAAACATCACATGTAAAGGAGGAATTGATCTAATCAATTAACTGCTGTAAAGCCCATTGAACAGCCCATTTAAAATCCAAGTCATTAACAATTAATGTCTACTAGGTGTATGGGCTGAATCGCAGATAGCAGTTTGACCCATACAGCTCATCTCACAATAATGGGCTTTTGTAGTTTTAACCCTTTAAAACTAGGCTTTACAGGTGGGCCGAATTAATCCCTGTAATTGAACATCAGATTTGGAACAGCAAGTGTGAGAAAAATGGATTGAAAAACAGTCCCTTTCGAATCCCAGATTCGGTCCAAACAGTTTTGGTCCAATCTAGTCCGAGAGGATCCAAAACTGATTTTCAATTCAAGAATTAATTCATGAAAGATCTGAAATTAATAATTTTGATTTCAAACAATCACAAATCAATCTGTGGACTGTTTGCACCACCTGCGAAACAGAGGTTAATCACAAGGGTTGTAGTTTCACAAACTGCAAATCTCCAGCGCCGCCTTCTTCTTCCTTCTTCTTTAATCAAGAAAATTAAAAAAACAGAAATCCTATTTCTATTAATTACATTCTTGATCAAATCCTATACATTCAGTCTAAAAAAAATAAAAAAAAATATTTACAGACCGAATTAAAAGAAATAAATAAATAGAAAAGAAAAAAAGAAAAAAGGGTGCGCAGACCATCTGCGCCAAATCTGCACTGCGATCTCCAGGTTCGAACAGTCCATTAAATCAAAATAAATAAAGAACAATTCTAAATAAATTTTGGATTTAATAAAAATTAATTTCAGATCAATCGCCCTTAACAAGAAACAGCTTCTTGAAATAAAGAAAACAATCTGCGCAAATCTTGAAAGAACACCTTCTATGCATCTGCGCAGGGTCAGATCTGATTTTCTTTTGGTTCAAGATTCGAACTTGTGGCTCTGATACCACTGAAAGAATGGTAGGATCCATCCAATGGACGCCATAAAGGTTGCGGAATGGGTGGGCGAAATTCAAAAATTTCCTACCTTCTCCCAACTGGGAATCATATTCCCTAGATTTAGAATACAATATTCAAGGATCCTACTTGAACTATAATCAAACCAGATCTGTACCAAAAGGTAAATGGGAGGAATATACCTGATCCGAAGAAGCAGTATCTCCCAAAGTTGGTGTTCATGCCCAAAGAATGCTCAAAGATCTGTTCCTGCTGAAGATGACACAGCTGTGGATGGAACAGAACCAGCAGGGTGCGTCCTACACACTGGATCCTTCACAAGAATCCTCTGGAAGAACTAAACACTGTAACCTTTCCAGTCTTTCTTGCAAGACTGATGTCAAGAACAGATTTCTTGACTTTCTTTTCTGCAAAGATCCAATCTTGCAATGACAGATGGCGGCGGCAGGAGGAGAGAACCAAAACCGAAAAAGCTGAACTGCTTTTTCTCCTTTTCTGGAGAGTATGAGATATGATCTCAAAATTCGCAGAAGGTATCCCTTATGTATCCAAAAAAGGTGGTTCGAAATCTGATGTATTTCCCTTAGGGTTTCTCCTATTTTCTTCTTGATTAAGAAACCTCATAATCAGGAGTTATCCCAATCCCAATCAGTATCTGGATAGAGGATCATCTTAATCCTATCTGCAGATAAAGTTTGTTTACTCCTGATCTTATCAGGAGGTTACCAGATTCAAATCTGATTTGAATTTGGTCTCCCAGAGTGGATAAGGTTAAAAGCCCCATCCTTTTCACTAACATTAATCTCAGATTCGCCCCATCTTTTGGGTGATCATATCAGCCTAGTTCGAAATGGGCTTTTGGCCCATTAAGTATTCAGTGTTTAATTAGTTTCCAATCTACTACCCAGTTGGGCTTCTTTGTATGGCGTGGGACCCAAGCATTGATCTACACACCAGCCACATGGGTTCGGCCCAGCCTTTAAAACAAGGCCCAGCCGAATTCACTGAAAAGCTCAATGAACCCCTTGAGTCCATCGTATGGACCCTATGGGCCCAACACTTACATTAAGTGGTCCCTGGGCCAAGCCATCTTATAAAAACCCAGGGACTGTGGGCAGGTGCAAGATTAGCCCATCAGGTATTATCCTAAATGGTCTTACACTTAACCTCTCAGCCCTTAATGATCAAGCACTGCCCGACAAGAGAGGACCTCTCCCTCGGCTGCAAGGAACAGTGCCGCACTCCCCTCTCACATGGATCCCGGGAATTAAAACCATTTGCAAACATTTTGAAACCGTACATATATAAATATATTAATTTTGCAAAAACAAAATTCCAACGATTGAAATCAACTGCCGGCAGTTTGGTTTCCATCAGAGAGAGTGCATTCCCGATCATTACCCTTTGTCCGACAAAGTGGCTGATTCTGTCACTATGACCACCCACTCAGATGAATTCTCAAACTGCCCCAACATACCCAGGTTTTGACCCCCACTGAGGATCTCACTGATTGGCATATCAAAGGCAGCCTGATCCAGCACCTAGTGAAGTGTCATAATCGAGTCTAGGGGTCAGGTGTAACTTTTCAGTTTTGCCCATCTATCTCCAAGGTCCAGGGCAAGACTGGAAATCTGGTCTGGTTCAAGGATTCAAGTAATCCCATACTGCATGTGCCTCGGGTCTTACCCTGATGGCTGAGACAGGCCATCCCAACACTTGGTGGCACACAAGCATCAGCCTTGGCAGGATAAATCTCCCCAGACTTATCCAACGGCTGTGAACATTTAAAACTAACATGAATCTCTATAAATGTCCAGTTTTAGGGTTTTACACAGAATTAAACCAAACAACATGAATCAAACATGCACTTTATTTATTTCCACTAAATAACAAGTACATCAAATCAGATTGAAGCTAAGGGCATACATAAACTGTCTAACAATAGGATTGGGCTTAGATCCTATCCACTTAGAGAGTCCAAGATCTAAATAAGATTTAGATCTCGAAACCTCCTAATCAGATTAAGAGATGGCTGATCTGATCTCCAGATAAGATAAGGATTATCCCTTATCACTTAAAGGGACTTCTAACCCAAATATGATTTGGATTAGCAACTCCTAATCTGATTAGGAGCTGATCCCTTTAAGATTATAAAAGAAGAAGGGGGCGACAGCCTTTAGATACACAATACACACACAGATCATCAGGTTTTCTTTGGTGCTGAAATCTAGAAGAGAGAATTCTGCTCCCTGCAAATACTCTCTTGCCGCCTCCCTGTTCTTGCCGCCCTGCTTTCCAATTCGATCTCCACTTGTGAGAGAAGTCAAGATTGGATCTTGACATCAGTCCTTTGAGAAAGGATTGAAAGGAAACTGTGCTCACGTACCATCTTGCTGATTCTTGCGAAGGACAGAGTTCTTGGAGAAGAACACTGCTGATTCTGCTCCACCTGCACTGTGCCATCTTCAGTGGGAGCAGTCTTTGGATCCTTCCTTGGGCGTGAACACCTTCGTTGGGAGATATTACTTCTCCGTATCAGGTATAATCCTTCCCACTCCTTTTTCGTTCAGATCTGGTTCAGAATTGATCCTTGAAAATATGATTTTCTAAATGGGGAATACGATTCCCAGTTGAAGGGAGAGAACAATTTTTGAAATTCGCCCCTTATTCCGCAATCTTTTGGGCGTCCATAGGATGGATCTCTCATCCCTTCATCCAGTTTTGCCCATCTATCTCCAGGGTCTAGGGCAATACTGGAATTTTGGTCCAGTTCATAGTTTCAAGAAAACCCACACTGTATGTACCTCAAGTCTCACCCTGGCAGTTGAGACAAGCACCCCAACCAACTTGGTGGTACATCAGTGTCAGCCTTAGCAGGATAAATCTCCTCAGATCTATCTAATGACTGTGAAGATTCTAAACTAACACGAGTCTCATAAGTGTCCAGTTTAAGGGTATTACACAGAAACACACCACAATGACATGAATCAATTATGTACTTTATTCATTTACAATAAATGTCAAAAGATACATTAATCTGATTGGAGCTAAGGGCATAATTGTCTAACACTTTGTAGAATTGCAATGGATTGAGAGTGAAACACCAACACCCAAGTAATGTGGTCCCACTAGATAAGAGGACTGGAGACAGTTCCAAACAATTGTTAGTTGTATGCATTAACTGTACTGTAGAGAGATATTCTTAAAGTTTCATCTGTGTCTGGTCTAGCCGTCTAGGTGTCCAAATCCTACCGAACAAATAACAACGTGTGTCGCATAGGTCGCAACCGCAGAGGATCCCGACTCAGTCGCATTTGAAATCGTGAACTACGTAGTCCTGTCTTCCTGATAATCTGATTGTTTTGCCATAGAGATTAGAGAGCGGCAAACCTCAGGCTCAAAAGACAATGAGACGATAGTGGCGGGAAGTGTCAAATCGGAGGATTCTCAGTTCCTTACCTTGCAAAAATTGTGGTTTTAATTGTGAGGCTTCTTTTATTTGCCCATTAGCAGGGACCCGCGCAATGCATCGGATTTATTAAGTCAAAGCTAAATAATAGAAAGAGTTATTTATTAAAATACCCCTTATAGTTTCACGGATTTACTAAAATCTACCATATAGTTAGCAATTTACTAAAACATCACTTATAATTTGTAATAGATTTAATCAATCTTCCATTAGATGATAGTGGAAAATGATAGTGTTGATCCTAATGTTCATTTAAATAAATTTAATCAAAAGAAAATAAAAATAAATATACCATTTTGCCCTTAATAATACATAGACAACCAGTCCATTGGCTATATTTGGTCAATTTTGTTTTCTATACAAAAAAAGTTTTAAGGGTATTTTTGGAATGAAAAATCATGAGCCTAATGACCAAACAAACACTCTTTAATGAAATGTTGATTAAGTAAATAAGTTGCAAAATATATGGGATAATTTTAGTAAAATGAAAACTATAAGGTGTGTAGGAATGTCTACGGGGCGAGTTCGGGGCTAGGATCATATTCCCCGTCCCCGACCCTGATTCTAAAATTAACCCCCATCCCTGATCCCTGAAGGGGATGGGTTTCCCGTGGGGACCCGAATCCCCAAAATGTTTTTAGATAATAGTATTTTTTAAAATAAATAAAAATTTTTAATTATAAATAATGTTTTAAATATATTTTGATATATATATAATATAAATAATATAATAGTACATTTAATATAAATAATATTTAATATATATAATCGGGGTCAGGGCAAGGTGGAGACCTCAATCCTCATCCCCAATCCCGACCCCGACCCCGATCGGGGATTCCTATGATTCCTCGTCCCCATCCCCAGCCCCATTAGGTCGGGGAAATCGGGTCCCCGTCGGGGATGGGGAAAATTTCCATCCCTAAAGGTGTATTCTAGTAAATGACCCTAATAGAAACACATAAGAGTATACAAATGTTTTATATTTTCAACTTTTTTAAATAATTAAAAATTATTCATATTTTATATACTACTTTTAATAAAATTTTTATAATACAAAAATAACAATAATTAACTTCAGTTATGTTCATTCATCAAATTGATGAAACCGACCAACCCGATTAACTCAACCCGAGTTGGTCAATTTTCTAGTATATTAGGTTGAATTTGGTTCAAAAACTTCCCAATTTGGCCAAGTTGGATCAATTTCACTTTAGCCATTTGTAAACTGACCAAAATTGAACGACCTAAATATTAAATATAAGTTTTAATAATTGCACTATAATTTTTAAAATTAAATTAAATTTTAAAGTTTAAATCTTTTGAACCGACTGACCAAACCAAAAATCCGACCTAAACGATACAACTTGAGTGAGTCGGTTTTCACAAAAAGTTAGTCGGTTTTATCTGACCAACTCCCTAACTTGACCAGGTCAATTTGGTTGGCCAAATAGCCTACTACCGAATTGAACCAACTCATGAACACTCATAATTTCAGCTAAATTATAGTCTCATCTCTAATAAATAACAATAGTTTAATCTCCAATAATTATTGAAAAATTTATAGTGAAAATACACAATTATTGAAAATATATTGATAATGAAAAATACAATAATTACAGAAATTACAAAAATACAATAAGTACTAAAAATATATTAACTTAGTCAATAAATAGTATAATCTCAAATAATTGTTTAATCTCTAATAAATATTAATCAATAACTTATAACAAAAATACAATAAATACAAAAAGTGCAATAAAAAAATTTTAAAAATTTCATTAATAGTAATTTAATCTCTAATAATTATTGAAAGTTTTTTGTTAAATAACAAAACAAAATAAATTTATACATAATCATTGAAAATACATTTATCACAAAAAACAATAAATAATTACTAAAATACAATAAATATTAATTTTAGTATATATAATTATATAATAAATACAGATTAAGAGTTTAAAATTATTATTAATTAATATTAATTTTTTGAAAGTTATTTTTCTCGAATTATTACTTGATATAAGTGAAATTAATTATTTACAATATTATTTATAAATATTAAATTATTATTAATTTCAATATTATGTTATAATTATTTTTCTACATTTTAATTTTTTTTTAAATTTATTTCATAATTTCTTTATTTTAACTATTTAAAACCTAGTTATGTTAAAATGTTTTGTTATTTAAATACTTATATAATATGTAAAATATTTAAGTCTTAAAATATTAATTATTTTCAATATTATATTATAATTATTTTTGTACTTTGAAGAAATGTTTAAAATTTATTACATAATTTCATTATTTTAAATATTTAAAATCTAGTTATGATAAATATTTAGTTATTTAAATATTTAAATAATTTATGAAATATTAATTCTTTTTGTTATTTGAATTTTATTTATTTAAAACTATTACATATTATTAAATATTTGAAAAATATTTAAATTGATCATAATCTGAAAACATAATTTAAATTGTTAGTACATAATTTCATGATATATTTTGTAAAAATGTAAAATTATTTTTTGTGTTTTTTATAAATATTTTGAAGTTATTATATAATTTTGTTAGAATATTTAAATAATTCTTAAATTTTTTAATCCAAACTTTATTTAGGTATATATAGATAAAAATTAGGGGAGAGAATAAATAAGAATTAGAGATAATTTAGGAGAGAAACTCTCTACTAAATTAGAAATAATTTTGGAGATAAATAGGAATTAGAGATAATTTAAAAGATAAATAGAAATTAGAGATAATTTTGAAGAAAGTGAGAAATAACGGGAGAGATAATTTAGGAAAAATTTTAGATAAAAAAATTAATTTGATTATTTGAAAAGTGTATCTCATTACTTGTGTTAAAACAAATAAAGCATTAAAAAAAAAGGAGAAACTATATAGATTTTCTCGTGCTACTACTATATAAACTCCAATTAAATGATGTTGCCCCTTCGACGTCTCCTTAATCAGAGGCTTCTTCTCCATACGCCTTACAAGCCAAAGGAGACTCCTTCCGAAAATGCTGAGATAGAGATAGAGAGAATAGGAGGAAGAGAAGTTTCTGGCTTATTCTTCTCATTGGAGGTTTGGAGCAGGAGTTCCTTCATAGTTGACTCTTTTGCGCATTTTCATTTCTAGTTTCGTTGTTTTTGGTGCCGTGTCTCTTCTGCTTGTCCGTGTGCTCTCTGCCGTCTTCTGATCACGGCCTTTCACGTTCCTGGGCGCAGCAGATTTGTTATGAAGTTCGCTTGTGATTGTTTCGTCTCTCCTCCTTTGTTTGTTATTTCACCACTTCCACGGAACTCTCTTGATCGCTTCCAGGTTCCAACTGTTTTTTCTTTCTTTTCCCCCCCTCTTGCTGTTATCCCAGTTTCTTTTGTTTTTCTTGTTCTTCTTGCTTTCTTTTTCTGTAATTTGAGAGAATTCTCGAATACATAGCGTTCCTGATCTAATTTTTTTGCAGAAATTTTGGGTTTTGTCGGTGATAGTTCCTGCTTTAGGCAGCACTTGATAATGTGGACGAGGACAGCTGAAAACGGCCGATTTTTCTTCCCTTTGACGAGTTTACAGATTGGGTATGTTAGTCTTCATCCCCTTATTTAACTTGTTTGTATTCATTAGATATTGATTTGATCATTATGTGTTCTTCAACCCCTTCTATTTAACTTGTTGGAATTCATTAGACAGATTTTGTCGTTACTTGTTCTGGTAGATTTACTTTTGGTAGATATAGCTTCTGTAAGAGAAGGAAAAATTTCCTTAGCATGCAATTGTTTTCCATATGGGCACACGTGAAGGCTGCTTAAATTAATTCGGTCTCCTTTTCTTTCTTTACTTTTTTCATTTTTCCTTTCAAATGCTATAATATAATTGAAGATGCAAGCGGAAAATCATCATCATCGCCTTGTCCCCACTCCCAACTATATGGGACGGCTACATGAATCATGCTCGGCCATTTCTTTATAGGAAGTGCTATCCATTGTTAAATTATGGGCCCTTCAATCATTTCTCACTCCATGCCCTTTTGGCAATTTCTTCTATCCCTTTCAACTTGTAACAAGTGTTTTCTTCTTAAAGGTGCTGTACATGGTTTTCTTTGCATGTGACAAATCCGTCTTACTATACTTTCCGATATACCTTCTTCAGTCATAACATTTTCTCAATTACTCTCTCCCAAAGTTTCATAATGTGGTCCATGAGTTTAATCCCCATGGTAATTATTGTAACTTTTGCATGGCCTCTGTTTTTAGAATATAAACACCATAGTGATATTTCTCTTTTTGTTTGGCATCTTCTTTGTTTTCATTTTCTTATTAAATAGTTTAGTTAGCCATAACAAGCCAACCTCTTCCATGCCTTTTCCAAACTTTTATTAGGATACCATAAGGTTCTAATGCCTTTTTCTTCTCTATCTTGTTTGAAACCTCTTTTACATTAGAAACTCAATTTCATAAAAGGTACTTATCATTTGTAGTAATATTAGAGTTATTACCCATCCCCCCTTGGCACCTATTTTTCTTCTCTATCTTGTTTGAGATTTAGCATTTTTTTTTTAAATAGCTTCTCCATCTTTCCTTGATTTCCTTTTATTTTATTATGACTCTTCATCTTCCTCTTTTATGCATCTAGTAAGGTTTAAATCTCTACTTTTTCTTCCTCTCATCTTTGCAAGTTTATAAATTCCATTTTCTCCCTCTCTAGTATGGGCTATGGAGTTCATTACATGCCTTAAATTCAGGTTCACATGCTTTACTTAGCTTTCTTTTATGTGTTTTTTTTCAATATTTTCCAAGTTTTTTTTTTGCATTTGTAGTATTTTTCTCATCTTTATAACATGCCCATTTTGTTTTTAATTATAGTTTGAACCTCTTCATTCCACTACCAAGTTTCTTTAGTGGTTTGCTGTATTCCTTTAGATTCCCCTAAAACCTCTTTTGCCACTTCTTTTTTATTTCTCTCTTTTTTTTTTAATATTTGGCTTTTCAAACCAGATATTAATATTTTCATCTAAATTCCATTTCTTTCTACTATTACTTTATCTTTAAACTGTGCTAGTTTTTTTCCCTTTTAAAATTACCTATCTAATTCTTAGGCACACATTTTCTTCCATAGTTATTATGTAGTCAAGGCTTCTCTTGAAATAACTTTGCATTCTTTGGACATCATTTATTCAATTCTCCTAATAAGTAGGGTTGCCAACAGACTTCAAAAATCCAATACTTGATCCAATATGCAATCCTGTTACTTGGACTTGGATGTTAAAACCTGCACCCGTTTAGTAGTTGGATCAATTGCGGGTTTGAGCCCATCCAATCTGATAAAAATCTGAGTCCGATTATATGTAATATAATAATGCATATATATAGATATTATATATAATATTCTATATTTATATGCATTTTTTATATGTGTATATGTCAAAAAAAATTGATTTGTTATCTTTCCCTTTACTTTAATGATAATAGAGTGGAGTTAGACTTGGATTGAGTTCAGATTTGGATTTGAAAATACAATAATTGGAATTTGAATCCAATCTGATTACAACCCTACTAATAAGGTAGGTTCTATTTGACTTGTATTTAATCCACTTTTAAATTGTAAATATTTGATTATTACTATTACTATTGAAGTAGAGGAAAGATGAGAGAGGACAACAATAACGTTGGGGAGAAAAGAAGGGTAGCTGCTAGATGGGAGAAAAAAGTTAGTCTAGGAAACCTGACTGGACCAGCTGGTTGAACTTGTTGAATCGTGACCTGGGACCTTGGCCGGTTACACCCCAATAACAATATTTGCTAAAATCCCAATGAAAACCAGCTAACTGGCTGGTTATATAACATAGATATACACTGACACACACAAGAAGAGTTAACCAATTTACTTTTACTATTTGGAGGGGATGGCATTGTAATTTAGCTTTGATATGAATACATAATATATAAAGAGATCTGGATGATCAGAAGACAAATTTTTTCCAATGTTCAAAGAACCAGACCGGGCACAAAACCAAAGAAGGGAGAGGTTCAACCAGGGTTGAACTGTGATGATGTGGCATATGCATATATATACTACGATTCATATAAATACTATATATAATATATTTTACAATTTTTGATATATTTAAATATGGTGGATGGATGGAAAGTTCCTTAATTTTTAAAGCAAATTACTAGGGTTCAAGTCTCTTAATTTACATTTTTTTAAAGTACGTGTTTAATAAAGTAATATGTACAATAAAGAGTCATTAATTAACACAAGTAATGGGGTTGATTAATGGTAATTAAGCAAGGATTTTTGGCTCTGACAACCCCTGAACTTTGTGAAAGGGCCAACTTTGACCTTAAAGAATTTAGAGGGCCATTTTAGACCTCAAACTAAATAGAAAAGGTCACCATTAGTCCAAAGCACACGGTGTTAGTGATGCCATTCACAATCCATTAAATAATGAATAAAGTAATAAGAAATGCTGACATGGCACTATTCAACTCAAAAAATTGAAAAGTTACAAGTGGGTCCCACTGAATAAAGTAAAAACTACTTGGTTATAAATTAATAAAGGTTGGAAATAATATATAGGTGGGTCCCACTTGAAAATTCCTCTTTTAAAAGAAAAATTACAAGTGGGTTCCCTCTCTCTCTCTCTCTCCTCCTCCTCCTCTTCTTCTTCTTCTTCTGAGCTTAGACTATTTAGAGCTTAGACTATTCATAGATTGAACAATTTGTCATCAGTCTTTTACAGAGAAAGAGAACTAATTCATCAATCTTTTACATTCAACCCAATAAAAAAGTTGTCAAGGAAATTAATTAATCTCATATTCTTTGTCCAATCCATTGTCAAACATGAGAACCAAAGTTTTCTGGGTATGTGGATAAAAATTCTTAGATGGTCCCTCCTTTGGTTAATGAATAAGAAGTTTCCTTAACCCTTTAAATCTTAGATAAGTTCTGAAGAGTGAAAACCATTCGAACACAACCTTTCTCCCATTAATTAGTAATTACCATCCGATACTCCTCTTGCCTGAAATGGCACAACCTATCTATTGGCAGCTCCTATTCCTACTACTACTAACCAAAACCTTGTTCTTTTGATCAACATATGTTGTGGATTTGGTCTTCAACGGCTTTAATTCCTCCGATCTCTTGTTTTACGACATTGCCTCGCTCAAGTCTCGTGTTCTCATCCTTACAAACAACTCTATTTTCTTTGTTGGTCGCACCCTTTACCTCACAAAGGTTCCAACTAGACCTCTCAACTCCTTCACGTTCCTTCCATTCTACACCTCTTTCATCCTCTTTATCGCCCCCAGCGAGGGCCAACTCTCTGGTCACAGCCTTATCTTCATCTTTGCTCCCACTGTTGGAATCAATGGCACTGACTCTGCTCAAAATATGGGCCTCTTTAACTACACCAACAACAACAGCCCCGAGAACCACGTACTGAGTATCGAATTTGACATCTTCCAAAACCAACAATTCAATGATATCAATGGCAACCACATCAACATTTTTTTTTTATTTTATTCATTATTTAACGAATTGTGAACAATGTCACTAACACTGTGTGTTTTTGGGCTAATGGTGGCCTTTTCAATTAGGTTGAGGTCTAAAATGGCCCTTTAAATTCTTTAAGGTCAAAGTTGGCCTTTTCACAAATATTAGGGGTTGTCAGAGCCAAAAATCCTTGCTTAATTACCACTAATCCACCTCATTACTTGTGTTAATTAATGACTCTTTATTGTACATATTAGTTTATTACACATGTATTTTAAAGAAAATGTAAATTAAGAGACTTGAACCCTAGTAATTTGCTTTAAAAATTAAGGATCTTTCCATCCATCCACCATATTTAAATATATGAAAAGTTGTAAAATATATTATATATAGTATTTATATGACCCGTAGTATATATATGCATATGCCACATCATAATAGTTTGACCCCAGTTGAACCTCTCCCTTCTCCGGTTTTGTTCCCGGTTTGGAACTTTGGACATTAGAAAAATTAGTCTTCTGATCATCCAGATCTCTTTATATATTATGTATTCAAATCAAAGCTAAATTACAATGTCATCCCCTCTAAATAATAAAAGGAAATTGATTAACTCATCTTTTATTAACCGATTAGGTGGCATGATAGATAGACATAAAAAGATGGGCATTGTTGGAAGCTATGTTTTAGTTTGTTTTTATTAACCAATAAAGTGGCATGATAGATTCGTCTTTTTCTTCTTTTTTTTTATGTTTGTATGCCTCATTAGTTATTACTTAAGTGATGGTACACTTGTAATTTCCACCATTATATTTATAATAAAGTAAAGAGCAGCTGTTAGAGATTGATTGAGAAACAGAATTCTCTAACTGCCACAGCCCTATTGTTCCCACTTTTCCTTCCCTTTTCAACTCTTCTTTCTTCTAAACACAGATTACAAGTTCTCAGATATTTTTCCTTAATTTTCTATGCTATTTTTTAGTTCCTTTTTGTGGTCAATCACATGGTATTAGAGCTGTGATTGACTTAGGTTTCCTTCTAGCTGCTATATAGTAGGAAAAGTGTGCAAGCTGAGGAAGGAAATTTATGGCCTAAAATAGCATAAATTTATGTTTCTTCCTTTTTGTGGTCAGATCGTTGGGTTGGGTTGGAGAATGGAGGCTGGGAGGGACTTGTGAACTTCTACATGATCGATAGCTTGGAAAGGCCATTCAGTGGCTGTGGTTGTCTCCTTCACCTTGAAGGAGTGGTTTTATATGTGCTCATACTCAATTTATAATACAACTTTGCCTTTACCTTTCAAAAAAAGGGTAATGACCCTTTTATTTGCTATTGCCATATCATAAGCTGTTGCAAATTCTACACTAGTATCATTTTAACATTTACATTTTCATTTTTGATATCCTTTCCACTACTACTGCTACTCCATTTCTATTATTTACTTCTATGTAATGTAATTTATGGCCACCAATTTCTTTATCTTCCCCTCCCCCCTTCATTTAGTTTCTTATAAGATTGTTATACTAATTTTTCTCTTCATTATGCCTACTAATTCCATAGTCTTGCCTATTAATCTTCGTACATTTCAAGTAGCTAATCAAATTCTTGTTTCTTAGACTTCTTTACCTTACCTTGTACAAAAGAATGTGGGAATTTTTGCCTATTTCTAACCACAATCAGGTATTACTATGGCATGCCACTTCCATGGGAATTATCGTGGACCTTTGAGGGAAATATCCTTGTCGAGTAATGTCAATGGAACCACCATTACCAAAAAAAGAGTCATGGAACCATTTTTTTTATAATAAAAATTGTTGAGATTCAGGTGTTGTTTATGTTCTTTCTTGTTTAAAAGCTTTAGTTAGTGTTATTGGGCTCAAGGCCCATTAGTTTATGCTATTTGTTAAGACTGTTTTTATGTTGATTAGTGGCAGCCGCCCTATTAAGGGCATACCTGTCATTGTAATTTGTTTTATTTGAGTATATAAGAATGAATGGGGTAGCCAGATCTAAGAAAAGGATTTTCCCCATCTTTTCTACTCTTTCTCTTCTTCTCTTCTCTACAGTAACTTCTTTTTCTCTTTCTTCTCTATCACAGATCAAATCAGATTGCTGTTTTCTATTTTCTACTTGGTATTGGAGCATCTTTTGGGATCTTTTGAGTCTTCCATCATGTAGCCCTAGATCAGCCGACTGCGTGGTGAGTTAGAGAGCTGATCAAAGACTTTAAAAGTGCTTGTTTCTTGGATTTTTTTGGTGGATCTAGAACCCTGTATGTCAGATCTAGGGTTGGTCATCGAAACCATGAAGAACTGGGGGAATAAGAGTCCTGATTACAGTAGGACTCTTTAATTTTGACCTAGGAAGGAGCACTCAGGATTTCTTAGGCTCTTTGGTGTTTTCTGAAGGGGGCTGTTCAAGTTCTGGAGTTTTCTGAGGTCTCTGGAGGGAGTGACAACCTTTTCTCCTGTTTTTATTAGCTCCCACAGAGATAAGAATTTTTGTGGGCGGAGGCTTTTGGGTACCAGAAGGTTGGTTGAGGCCTCTAAAGGAGAAAAATCTGTTTTCCTAATCCACAATTGTTTTTTCTAAACTATTTTGGGAATTATGGGGGGCAGTGGAGTTGAGTACAAGTCTACTAGTGAATTGAGACTAGGTAAAGGAGGTGCTAGTGACCCTTTTGGGACATGGACCATCACTACAATTAAATTGGATGGTACAAACTATTTGGAATGTTCACAATCAACCAAAATGACTATTGGTGCTCATGGAAATTTGAGGTATGTCATTGGTGAAGGGAAGAAATCTGAGACTAACTCTTCCCGGTGGGTGCAAGAGAATTACATGGTGATGACCTGACTATGCAATTCTATGTTACCCACAACTAAGGAGATCCGAGATGGAGTTGCAGGGACTTACTCACAGAGTGAGAATGTTGCTAGGGCCTACTAGTTGAGGAATCAAGTGATTGCTACTAGGTAGGGAGATAAATCTGTTGCAATTTATTTTTCATCCCTCAAAGCCTTATGGCATGAGATAGATCATTTTGAGACTATGGTTTGGGAAAGTAGTAAAGGTGTAGCTACCTGGTAGAGAAGAATAGGGTGTTTTGAGTTTCTAGCGGGACTCAACCCAAAGTATGATATTACACAACATATTCTTTCTCGTGATAGTGTAATTCTCTCTCAAGCATATGCCATTGTGTCTGGAGAGTAGGAGGAATGTAATGATGAGGAACTTAAATATTTAGCAGTCTGCTATGATTCGTACAGTGAAACGTAAGCTTGGTGGGGATAAGGGTGGTAGTGATGCTAGGAAGGAGGACAAGAAGGACTTGATCTATGACTATATGGCAATGGTTGGTGACTTATCCGGACCACCTACCACACTTTTTTTGGAGTCAGTTGCATCATCTGTAGTTAGGCCCGAGTTGGAGAGATATGAGTAGTTTCTAAGTCAAAGAGATACAACTAGTTCTAGTTCTTCACTGGGTGGACTACAAAGTGCAAGTGGACAAGGAGTTAGTCATTGTACTTCATTTGCACATACAAGTAGTTCTTATGCAACTACAAACTATGCTTCCACTACAGGTAAGGGGGGACCTCCCTGGATTATAGACTTGGGAGCCTCAGAACATATGACCAATATTTCTACCATTTTCTCTTTATACCACATTACCACCTTTGTTATGGTAGAGAAAGAGCCTCAATACCTGATGGTTCCCATGTTCCCATTGTTGGGAAGGGGTCCGTCAAAATAACTAATACCATTACCTTGCCTTCTGAACTGCATGTTCCTAGATTGAGTACTAATCTTTTATCTTTGAGTAGTTTGACAAAACAAATTGAATTGTTTAGTAATTTTTTTCTCCTGGTCATTGTGTTTTGCAGGATCTGGAGTCAAAGAGGACAATTGGGAGTGGTCGTAAAGTGAATGGAGTCTACCTCCTTGATGTGCTTCTTAGTCATCCAAGTCATCATGTTAGTAGGAGGTAATGAGTTAGAGCCAGTGGGTCAGTTTATTCTTTGGCATAATTGGTTAAGACATTTGCCTTTTGGTTCTTTGCGTTTTTTATTTCCAAAGTTGTTTGAGTCTATTAAGTTGTCCAATTTGGAGTGCAAGGGTTGTCAACCTACAAAACATTGTAGACATTCTTTTAAGGCAAGTAATGAAAAATGTTTTTCAATTTTTGACATTGCTCATACTGATGTTCGGAGACGATATCATGTTCCTTCTATGGGTGGTTACCGTTATTTTCTTATGCTTTTGGATGATTATTCACGATATTCATGGGTATATTTGATGAGATCTCATGATGAGGTACCTGGCTGGTACAATAGTTCCATGTCCATCAAATGGTGTTGATGCGGTTTGGAGTATGGATTAAGGTGTTTATATTAGATAATGCTAGGGAATGCTTATGAAAAAAACCTAGCATCTTATTTATTAGAGCATGGAGTAGTCCATCAGAGCAATTGTACATATACTCTACAACAAAATGGTATAATAGAAAGGAAGAACAGACACATTGTGGAAGTGGCAAGAAGTATCATGGTGAGGTCCACAGTTCCAGTTTGTTTTTGGGGTGATGCAATTCTCACAATAGTCTTCTTGGTTAATCATGTACCCTATTGTGTTCTTGTATATGCTACTCCTTTCAGCCTTATTTTTCTTGAGGGGGAGATGTTTCATGTTCCTTTGAGGGTATTTGGATGTGTATGTTTTGCCCATATCTTCGGTCCTCATGGCTTGAAGTTGGACCATAAAGCAAAGACGTGTGTATTCCTTGGGTATGCAGGAAATTAGAAGGGGTATTGTTGTTATGATCCGGTGTCAGGGAGTTGGTATGTCACCATGGATGTTACTTTCTTTGAGTCCACACCTTTCTTTTCAGGGTGTCTTGCTTTAGGGAAGGAAGTGAGCAACACATACCACTTCCTGTTCCAACTCCTTTGCCTACTCCAATGTCTAACCCTGCTCCACCTACTTACTTTGCTTTCTCTGCTACGTCTTGCTTCTTAGTTTTTTACACCACAACATCTAAGACAATACAGGGAGGTTGATTCCACAACAGAGGAACCCATGCCACTTCTTATTGGCTCATCTGAGATTCTAGGTTTGGGTGACATAGACCTAAGTATGCCTTTTGCTCCCTCTGATGTTTTAGTTCCTATTAATACTATCACTCCCGTTCCTAACATCATTGTAGATGACCTAGACCTTCCAATTACACTCCAAAAGAGGAAGAGAAAGTGCACAACCCATTGTATCTCACATCATCTTTCTTACAGTTGGTTATCTCTCTCATACCAAGCATTTTATTTCTTCCCTTGACTTTGTGTCTTCAGTTGCTAGTGAGGCTCTCTCCAAACCTGAGTGTAAGATAGCTATGCAAGAGGAAATGGAAGTCTTGATTAAAAATCAGATATGGGAAGTTGTGGGTCTACTTGAAGTGAAGAATGCTTTTCTTAATGGAGATTTGTAGGTGTGCCTAGACCTTCTAGTTGGTTTTTATAGTGATGTGGCCTAAGGAAAGGTATGCAAATTAAAGAAGTCTTTATATGGTTTGAAACAATCACCTAAAGCATGGTTTGACAAGTTTAGGAGTGCATTGATTGTATTTAGCTATGTTCAAACCCAGTTTGGTCATACTTTGTGAAGAGAAGGGGATCATTGATGCCAATGTTGATAGTGTATGTGGATGACATTGAAGTCATAGACTCACAGGGAATGACCTGAGTGAGATTGAAAGAGGAACCTACACCGAGGGTTTGAGATTAAAGACCATGGGGAGTTAAAGTATTTTCTGGGCATTGAGGTGGCAAGGTCCAAACATGGGATCTTCATTTCCCAGAGGAAGTATGTGTTGGATCTACTATAGGAGACATGAAACGTTGGGGTAAAGCCAACTGATACGCCCATTGATCAGAACCATAGAATTAATGCTTTAGATTGTGAGCTAGTGAAGGATGATGGGAGGTGCTAGAGATTGGTGGGTTGGTTTCTATACTTATGCATGTCATGACTAAATATCTCCTATGTGGCTAGTATGATGAGTTAGTACATACATGCTCCACGATTAGTACTAGGAAGCCATTGACAGGATACTTGCCTATTTGAAAGGACACCCAAACAGAAGTTTATTGTTTGCTAATCATGGACATTGGAGCTAGAAGCTTACACAAATGCTGATTGGGCAGGGTGTCTAGATGACAGGAGATTTCAATCAGGAGTTTGCATTGTGGCACATGGTGTTTCAGAGCTTCTCTAGGTTCGGTCCTTATTAGGAGATATTTGGAGTTGATGAAGAACCTATGATGTTGTACTATGATAATCAAACAGTAATTAACATTGTTCATAACCCAGTTCAACATGATAGGACAAAGCATATAGAAGTTGGTAGATATTTCATAAGAGAAAGGGTGACATCTGGAGAAGTGTGCCTACCATATGTTGCATCTGACTTACAACTAGCTGATGTTCTCACAAAAGGAATTGCAAGAAACAAGCTTGAACATGGTCTACAGGAATGTCTGACATCTACTCCCAACTTGAGGGGGAGTGTTAAGATTAAGTTGTTTATGTTCATTCTTGTTTATAAGCTTTAGTTAGTGTTATTGGTCCCAAGGCCCATTAGTTTATGCTATTTGTTAAGATTGTTTTTATGTTGATTAGCAGCAGCTACCCTATTAAGGGCACACTTGTCATTGTGATTAGTTTTATTTAGGTAAACTTCTTAAAGTACCCCTATGGTTTAGGAAATTGACTAACTCTACCCTTACTGTTTACATGTTGTCTTAAAGTACCCTCTGACAATTGACATCGCCATTAAACACTAACAGAAAAAAATGGAATGTCGAATTTATCCTCTACTATTCTTCAAAATTTCAATATAAAACCCAACTAATGGAAAATTTCAAAAACTGTAACACAGTCTGGGTCCATTGGAAGGATGAAGAGGAACTACTTTCCTCTTTCAATCTTCATCCTAACCATCACTGCAAGGCAAAAAGATTTCTCCGCTGAATGTGTAAAAGCCTCAACAATGGACATTTTTGAATGTTCTTTTGAGGTTGAAATTGGTTTAGGAGAGAACATTAGCAAAAGGTGTTGAAACATACTCTAGAAGTGACGATCAATTGGGGATTAGAAGGTGCATCGATTGAGGCATCTCTAAGTGGGTGGTATGTATTATCGTGAACGTAAGCTGTGGTCATCAGAGCTGACTCGGTTGCAGCTGGACTCCGTTCTGCATGTCTAGCCTTTATAGAGTGAGACCCCAGGCAAAATCTGGCTATTCCCCAGTTTTACCATGCCGGGAAATCTATGTCCATGGTGTTCGCTCCAACTATGGTGACCCATGGAGATACATTGATGGGATCAGGTCCTCCATTTCCTGCTGAGCAAGAAACAAAAACACTCATCTCCATGGCCCCAAAAGTGGCTATTGACAAACTATTGCAATAATAGGAAGACACTGCCTCCTAGGGAGATCAACAAGATGTTAACACCGTCAGCCACAGTCCAGTCGATTGTTGAAAGAATATATGAGCTGAAACACCCACTATCCCAACAAACCTACTTGTAAGCTGCCACTCTTGCCTTGGGTGCCATTCCTCGGGCTGTCCCTCGAGCATAGCCCAGAAGGTTTGCACCTTCCACAGGAGAGACCACAATGGTGGCTGCAGTATGGGTAGGGTGTCCATCTTGATCTCTTGGCGTTTTATACTCATCTTGCTCGTTGATCTTCTCGGAAGCCATTTCATAGCCATGGTAGAAGATCCAAGCACCCACAATCTTCCTATTGCATTTATGTTTCGTAAAGCCTCGGCTCATCTCACAAGCACCCTTTCAACTTAATGTGGAGGGATTGGACTCATGCCTGTATCATTGAAGCTTGGACCCTTCAGCCATATTCTTGTATCCAGCACTCCCACTACCACATCATGATCAATCAAAGCATCAAACCAGACACTAGTACTGTCTTCCTTTTCAAGCCCCAAGAACATTGGACTCCTCGTGGTGTGTAGGTAGTAGACAGTTTCCTGGTATACATCCAGTGCACCATGTGCCTCTTCCATTCTCTCAGCTTCTTCTTCGCTAAGCCTGACAACAAAGCCATGAAAAGCTGTTTCGTAACTGTAAATCATCCATTGCACAGCTTCTCCTGCTATATTATCATCCTCTGCTGAGTCAGGGTTGGCCAATAATGACTTAAGTTACTTAACAATAGATGCATACCATTTGAAGTGTTGGCGAAGGAATCTGGTATCACTGACTTGTCTATATGAATGATATACGTCTTCTTTGGTGGTGGGACAGTTGTAGTGATAACAAATGTGAAATACACAACAAAAGCACTTTTGAGAAGATGTTGAGGAAGGGTATTTTAGTAATTTTAAAAAATCAGTCATGTGATGTCACATGTGAATGGAGTGTGATGGAAAGTTAATTGCAAGGGAGGTTTCAGACAATTGTTAGACAACTTAAGGGTATTTTAAGACAATATGTAAACAGTAAGCGTAGAGTTAGTCAATTTCCTAAACCATAAGGGTACTTTAAGAAATTTTCCCTTTTTTTTATGAGTATATAAGACAATGAATGGGGCGGCCAGATCTTAAAAAAGGCTTTTCCCCATCTTTTCTACTCTTTCTCTCTTCTCTTCTCTACAGAAACTTCTTTTTCTCTTTCTTTTCTATCACAGATATCAAATCAGATTACTGTTTTCTATTTTCTACTAAAATAAATTTTCATTAAAAAGAAAAAATGGAGATAAAGCACCTTAGATAAGAACCATAACTCCATAACCCCCGCCGCAAAAAAAAAAAAAAAAAAAAAAAAAAAAAAAAAAAAAAAAAAAAAAAAAAAAAAAAAAAAAAAAAACCACCAATATACAACTCAGCCTTACAACAAAAGACCAAGAAGGCCAAAAGCATACAATAGAACTAACACCTCCTTCTAGAAATCAAACATAAGCAACAAAAAACTTACTCAGCAAGATAAGAACTCCAATAAGCTCAACTAACAACACATCCAACCTCCTTACAAAAAAACATGAAGAACAAACCCCCAACCTCCTCTTAATACCCATCGTTAATCTTCCAAGTCTAGGACCTCTACCTGCCCCTCTTCCTCATTCCACACCTCTCCTCCTTCCTCTGGAATAGAACTATTACGATTATCCTCCATAGTTGTCAAGGTGTTACCTAGGCGACTAGGCGCCCTTGGCTGGGTGCCTCACCCAAACACCTTGACTTTTAGAAACTAGGTGCCTACCTAGGCAACAAAAATGACAAGATGAGTGCATTTTATAATATCATTTATATTATTGAATCTTATTAATGTATGTGTTAATACATTTTATTGTATGCTATATATATATCATCTATACTTTGTTTTAATGTTTTACTATTGAAATTTAAAAGATCAAAGGGTTTTGAGGAGAGAAAAAGAAAGAAAGAAAGAAAGAAAGAAAAAAAGAAAGAATAGAATTATAAAGAGGTTCTTTCTTTTTCTATTCTCCCCCTCTCTCTAATTAAATAAAACAGAAACTCTATCCTCGTTTTTTCTGTTTTACTTTCCATCTTGAATATTTATCATATAAAGTTAATAACCTTCTTTAGCTGCTAATTGATATGAAATTGCTCTATTAAATACTTATTATAGTAGTATTATTTTTGAAATTAATGAAATTAATATATGTAATAGATTTTTATCTTTTAGATGTGATGATTTGTCGCATTTTTAGAGGAAATTTAATGTTCTTAATAAAGAGAATTGCTATTTTTCAATTAATATGCATGCTGAATGGTATATAAAACTAGGGAACTAGCCAAACGTTAGTTTTTTATATTATAAAATTTTAATCGCCTAGGCGACTAGGCGCCCCAGTGTTGCCCAGAATCACCTAGACGCCTTGAAAAATATGCTCTCCTCCTTTTTCTTAAACTCCTCAAAAGCCCTTCAAGCAAAAGGCTCACCACCCAGAAGAAAAAGACCCAAACCTTTTCCAACTTCCACGTCCCTCTCTAAAATTTCCTTAAGTCCAACTCCAATCCTTCATTACTCCTTTCCTCTATTCCTCTGTTCAGCTCTCCATCATTCCCCAATGCTTCACAACTACCTTCCTTTTCTTTCACTTTTATGGCTTCATTTCTTTTCAACTCCCCTTTGTCGAAACTTCCATCCCCGCTATTTTGGCCACTAGAGTTAATCTCATCAGGAACCTTATGGTTCGTGTATATGAATTAGCCTTTCTTCTAATGAAAGCTCTCTTATATTTATTACTGTGGCTGGTCCCAACAAGTCCTTTTAGCATTGGGAATACCTTGATAACATGCACAAGATGGGATTTACCCGACCCTCTAGGTTTCTTTGCAGCCACTGAACCTTCACCAGAATCCGCATAGTCAGACACCCCTTCCCAAATAGACTCCAATCCTTCCAACTATTATTTCAACTTTCTGCAGGGGGTTATATTTGTCACCATGGTTTGGGTGGATTTAGACTTTAGTGGTAAAGTAAATAGATTATCAGGAATGTTTACAATTTAGTCAATGCCTCTTTGGTGGATTATAAGCTTTCAAAGCATATATGCTGGTCCATACTCGTTTTGCTTCTGAGATGTTACATTTATAGGTCTCCTCATCATAATATATCTTTAGTTTTCAAGTAAGAAGAGTTAGACTGCAGTTAAGAGTTCAAACTTCAAACCAATTAGTTATACTGATTGACTGCACATAAGGTCATGTTGCATTCCACTATTCCAGTACTACTCCCCTCCACTGTAAGACACACAGTAAAGAAGGGGGGGGGGGGAAGAGAAGACCATTTTAAAACAACTCTTAGAAGCAAATGCTTAGGTGAAACATGAGACACAGAGTTCTAAGCAAGGTTTTTGCTGAGGTGTCAGTGCCATTAATTACTCCTTGTAGGAATACAAGAATAGTTAATAGGTGGATATTCTCTACTATGTATTTGAGATTGCCAAATTCTAAGACTTTTGTTGTGGCCTTGTGGGCAAGTATTCCCTTTAAAAAGATTGCTATCAACATGTAGCAGCCAGCATATACATAACTGCTCCTTAGAAGTTAGAACCATTTAATTTAATTATTGAGGAAAATTAGTCAATTGATATTTTTTTACCTTTATTTTTTATTAGAAGTTTCTGTTGTGAAACTAAAGTCTTCTGTTTGGAGAAACATACCGTGTAGTCTTGCAGATAATTGAGTTTGATGTGAAAATGCCTAATGCATTCTGAGTTATACCATACAATTTAATTTTTCATTTAATTTTTCCCTTTGACATCAAATGCCAAGATAGATGAGCACCTAGTGATTTTGTTTGCTAACTTCTATTTACAGGGGACAATATTGAAATTTCAGATAATAATTTCTCCTAACTAGAGTTTCATGTAAAGCTCACCTTTGGATATCTAGTAAACTTGGTAGCAACTAATATTACCCTTTTTTGAAGAATGTAACAGATAATACCATGGTTTTCAAAACCGGACCGGACTGGATGGTCGGACCGGAAAACCGGGAATCGGTCAGGTGACTGGTTCCGTTTTCCCCAAAAACCAGATTTCCCCCCCAAACCGTTGATTTTGGTCAGCGAACCTTTGAACCAGGCGGTTAACCATTCGAACGGTTTTGACTGTTTTTTATTTTTTTGAATTTTTTTTTAAATTTGTCAGAACGGGCTGAGTGTTCAGTGTGAACGGCCGGACCGTTCGACCCGGTAAACCGGTTCGGTCACCGGGTCGGTTTTAAAAACCATGGATAATACAGATCAAGGAAAGTAACTAATATTTCCTGCTCTCTGCTTTTGCACAGTTCAGGGCTTTTACAATCTTTATATTTTACATCTTAGTCATTTATGCCCACTGAATTTATCAAGTTCTTTATATTTGTTGGTGGCAACTAATATTGCCTCACTCTCTGCTTTTAAACTGTTCAGGGATCTACAATCTTATCTTTCACATCTTAGTATTTTTCTGGCCACCGAATCTAACAAGTTCTTTATATTGGTGGACAATCGACCATGGTCAATGTACCTGGATTCAGGGGCTGCACACTTGTGGCAATTCATGGTTACAAAGGTTGCAAAAATGTGTTTCTTTTTATCACTGTATATTGTTCTTAGACGGTTAATGACATTAATTTGCATTCCTGTACAGTCTAGATTGTCCCCATTTGCAAACACTAAAGCACAAAAAGGGAGAAAGAATCTTGGGAAGAGATTTGATTTCAAGAATAGTTCCATATCCAACACTAGCAAACCAAATGAATCAAAGAGATGGTCCACCTTGGTTGATGCAGCAGTGTTATGTCAGAAGAAAGTTTTGCTACCTGAAAACCTTGGGAATTCTTTACTTTGGAACCATCAGTTAAATCAGACCTTATATGGCTTTATTGTATTTGAAGTTGCATGGACTAGTGTCCGTGGTATCAACTATCTGAATGAGCTTCAGGTACTCACTTGATGCTGTCTTGTCATTTAATTTTTATCTTACTACTATTCTGTTCTGAGAGTTTTTTGTGTCACCAACAGACAGATACATGCATGGCATTAGAGGCTAAATTGATGAAAAGATGGGAATTTGATAGTATAGAACACGCCTCAAGTTCTATCCATTCATGGTTCTCAGGAACACTTTATGAAAGGGTTCTCTTGCGGAAGCACCTATATTCCATTACAGGTATTTCTTTTTGGCTTTCATGATTCCTTGACTTTCATATAAGGATGGGAGGATGGAAAATAGCAAGTATCACAGCCATGGTACATACACCTTGCAGTTTTTGCTTTTCCCTCTTTTTTTCTTTTTTCTTTCTTTTTTTTTTTTATTTTCCTTCTTTTTTTTTGGGGAGGGGGGGGGGTTGGATCCATGCTTCCCACCAAGATACCAGGAAGAAATTATTCAACCAGATATTAACCAAATAAACCATATGGTCCATTGCATGGATGCTAGAACCTATCAGTATATTTTTACCTCAAAAGATACTTTCTCTCAGACCATTAAATGATGGGTAGTAGGCTTCTCAATGTGTGCCACAGGGACAATGCAGGTGGCAAGAACATTCTTTTTTCTTCTACTCTTTAGGCTGACATGAGACTTCCTTATCATTTGTGAATTTCCTTTCAATAACAAACTTTTTGAAAATTTCCAGGAGAGGTCTTCTTTGATGCTCAAGAAGATTTGTCATGGACTCGACCTTCTAGTGATGGTGAAAGCATCTGTTCTGATGTTGGTGGTCTTCTAGAAAAATCTCCTTGTAGCATTGGTAGAAATTTTGGTGTGCGCTTTGCAAATGTGGAAAATAGAACAAGTGCTCTACACAGACTGCCTCCTGCTACCATGCCATGCAAAAGGAGGAATATGACAAAATATGTTAGTTCTGGATATGAAGGTAATAGATTTTCCAAGAAGACTCATGGTGAAATTGTTGATTCACCTATACAGTCAGAGACTTCAACTTCTACTAGTAGCAATGACAGTGAAAACACAGTTGAAGCTTCAGAGTACCGGGATGTTTTGATTTTGTTTAGGTTCAATGACCATGACCTGCCCTTTAAATTGAGGGAAATAATCATGCCAGATGTGCGGTTACTAACTTTATTAGAGTATGGGCTTCCAGCTTGGGTTATTTTTCTTCAGTCATATCCAGTAATTTGTCACCTCTATCGGCCATGGATGTGTCCCCTTGCAAGAGCTTTATATGTTCTGATTTCAGTTGTTACTGTTCTTGTTGGATTTTTTGACTTATACAAAAATGTCCCAATACTGAAAGCCACTGCAGCACACTTGTGTGGACCCCTTTTTGACTGGATAGAAAATTGGGAGATGATATCAAGGATCAAATACTTGGGCACCATTCTATTTTTGCATAATTTTGAGAAAGCTGTTAGGTGGTTCTTAATGGTAACACGTTTTGTCAGATCATTTCTTTCAATTCTAATGTGGCCCATACAGCCGCTTCTGGAGCTTTTGGATTTCTGTTTTCCCCTTTGGGACATATGTTTTGACTCAATTGGGACCTTCTGTTCTGTTATTTGGATTACAATTGGTTCTTCATGCAGCATAGTGGTGGACCTTTTAGAGGTTCTATTTTCACCATTGTGGTTTATAATTTCTGTTATCTGGAGCATTGGTATGTCAGCAGCTGATACAAGAACTATGTTTCAAGTTACTGATATATTTATTAGTTGTTTTTTTATGAAATATTGTATCAATAGCATGCTTTTCTTGTTTGTGTTATACTGCAGGATCCTTAATATACCCGATGTTTTTGACTCTTGGGGAATTACTATACACTCCCATCCGCCTGGTTGCTGCATTAGCAAGTTGTATAACTTTTCTTTACTCCTCTATATTTGATTTTCTGGGAAAGCTTTGGTTGTCCATAAGTATTATCTTCCGGATTGCTTCATCTTCTGAAGCAGCAGTGAGCACCTCTGAGGTTTCAATGTGGCGTACACTGTGGAATGACCTTTTTTCTCAGGTTGTTACAATTGCATTTGGTTATATAGTCTGAACAATGGTAAACATACCTGCTTTCTTCTTAAAAAAGGTAAATTTACCTGCTTTTGTGTTAATTCCAAATAAACTACTTTAATACCTGCAGATTTTCCGTGCCATACGTAGCATCATAAATGGTCTTGCTGCCTTCTTCATAGCCTGCAACAGGCACCGACTAAGGTATGTCACATGTTATAAGAAGAGTCAACCATCTGCAAGTAATATGCATACTAACTGGATTAACTCATCCTCATTGGCAAAAAAGCAAAGAAAAAAAAAAACTCATCTGGTTGTTTTCTAATACCAGGAGTGGAAATTAAGCAATGGATCAATTTATTTAAAACTCTCTGGAAATCAATCCACTTGCATACTTCAAAGCTGTTAGGTTGCATTTGGACTAGGGTGGATTTGGGTTTGGTGGCAGAACTGAATTGTCAACTTAATGAATCTCCGGCTTCTGTAGATTGGGTTCATTTTTTTTCCATCACATGCTTCAATGAAGTAGGGACTTTTAGGTATTTAACCTTTGGTTTCACATTTTACTAGAATTTGAAATGGTGTAGGGACTAGTCATTTCAAATGCACAGGAGCAAGGCAGGAATAGAATTCATATACAATTCAACTTTCCAGGTCACCATTATAGCAGTTCAGCCAATAGGTTAAACCATTTTAACAATAAAGAAGTCGAAAAATGAAACCTGGTTAGCTGTCCAGGTCACTGGTTCAACCATCCAGGTGAACAAGAGTTTGAAAACATTGTCTTTGGATGGACAAGGTTACCATATAAGATGTTTGGCTTACCATATAAATGATTGAATTTCCTATCTATGTCTGGAAAACCCTCAACTTGAACTGCTAGTTCTACATGGAAATCCCAACCCCACTTTAAATTTCTTTTGGTCCCAAGATATTATGGCCCATATGAGGATCAGATTTTCATGATTCCATGGTTTGCATAACATGTGCATTCAGTAATGCATGCAACCAATGTTTTCCCTGACAATTTTGTTGGAATCAAGATTGAAAATAGAGAAAAGAAAACCAGTTGAGAACAAGTTTGTGGTTTTTCTACATTCAATTTCTTCTTTACTGTCAATGCATCTTTACCAAGGGAAAATGTTATTTCTTATTCCTTATTTCTCCTATTTCAGAAAACCAACTTGGTTTCATCTTTCATGCTAGGGAGATCAATCATGGAAGCTATCTTTTAATTGAGATGATTGATAGAAAAGTTCATGGAGAAGAAAAGAGACTTCCATGTGGTGTTCTGTATTCATTGATTTAGAGAAGGCATATGATAGATTTCCTAGAAAGATATTATAGTGGGTTTTACAAAAGGAAAGAGATCAAATAGGTAAATGGACCTAATTAAGGACATGTATGATCAAGCACTAGCCAATCTTAAAATATCTAGGGGAGAGGCATCATAGTTCTTGATTAAATGTGACTCCACCAAGGGTCAGCACTTGGTTCTTATTTGTTTGTAGTAGTCATGGATGAAACTAAACATGTTCAAGAGGAGGTCCCAGATGTATGCTTTTTTCTGATGAAACTTGAGAGGGATTACGTGCAAAATTAGATTTATGGACAAATGCCTTAGAAATAAGAAATCTTAGTTCAGTGATCCCATATCCATAATGAGGGAGAGATACAAGAAGATAACGCCCATAGAGTTAGAGTAGGATGGGGCAGAATGGATGGCTGCATCCAACGTCTCATGTGATCAGAGAATACCACTTAGGCTAAAAGGAAAATTTATAAAATAGCTTTAAGGCCAGCTATGTTGTATGGAGTAAAGTGTTGGGTAGTCAAGAAACAGTATGTTCAAAAATTCAGTGTAGCAAAAATGCAAATTTTGAGATGGATAAGTTGAAAAACTAGAAAGGATAGGATTAGATATTAACTCATTTGAAAGAACCTACCAGTGGCTCCCATTGGTGATGAAATGAGGTTAAGTAGATTAAGATGGTTTGGTCACATGCAGAGAAGACCATATACAAAGTCAATGAGAAGTGATGTCACAAGTTGAAGGGTCTAGAAGAGCTAGGGGGAGGACCTAAAAGAACATGGGTTGAAGTAGTTATAAATGATTCAAGGGAACATAATTTAACAATGGATATGCTTTCTGCTGGGAAGTGTCCTATGGGAAAGTAAACACCTTCGGTAACTTACAAAGAAAAAGACCTTTCCTATGCATCTTGTTAGGTTGAGGGGTTTTATGTATTGATGGTTCGGCTGATAAGTGTTCTTATTAGTCTGTATTTGTGTTTAAGTTGTTATGTACTGGGCCTGTGTTAATGGGCCTAAGTTCATTTGCTGTTTTAAGTAGTCTAGGTGTCCCATCACTAATCAGGGGCATTCTAGACATTTCCTATAACATTGTACTATAGTCTAATATAAATAATAGTACTGTTGATGTTATGGGCCCGAGCGTAGGATCGCGTCACGGGTCGTTCCACGGCAGGAACCCCTGATCTTCCCTTGCCTTTGGCCTTGCGTACAGACCCTATTTGTGGCAATCGCGTGGGTGATTGTCCAAGAGACCACCCGAACTCTCTCTTGGGGTGATTTGTCCAAGAGACCACCCGAACTCTCCTCACTATTTTCTTGACTGGAAAACTGAATACTTTATTTCAATTCGTAGCTCCTTAAATAGGAGATTACAGAAGGGAATTCCTTGTTGGATTCGGCTAGGCTAGGGTAATCCAACTCAAACTAAAACTCCTAATTTCCTACTTAAACTAAAACTCATAACTCTTACTTAAGAAGATAAAATAAGATAAGGATAAGATAAGGATAAGGGATAGGATTAAGTTGGCGGCGAGTTGACGTGTCCAGATAAGGGTGGGCCCACCCCTATGAGTTGTCGTGTGGGCCCCGCTCTGCTGCTGCTGCCGGGTGCGTGCGCGCGGCTCATGGTGCCACTGCCACGCAGTGCTGTTGCCGCGTAGTGCGTCCACGCGGCTCATGGTGCCGCTGCTGTGCGGTGCCGGCGTGTGCGCGGTGCGTGCTGCCGTGCAGTGCGCGCTGCTGCCTGGCGGTGCATGCTGCGCGCCATGGTGCCGCTGCCGTGCGGTGCCGGGCGTGTGCGTGCAGCGCTCTGTCGGGCGGTATGTGCCGCGCGCTGCCCGCCTGCTGTGCGGCGCTGCCAGGCGGTGCGTGCTGTTGGGCGGCCCGCTGTGTGTGCTGTTGCCTATGATTGCGCCGCAGCGTGCTGCCGGGTGGTGTGTCCATAACATCACACCCCTCCCGGACTACGAGCTTGTCCCCAAGCTCGAATTGGGTGTCGAAACACCCTCAAGGGAATCCTGGGTGGCTTTGCCCTCCTGGATCGGGTTCCCATGGAGGGGGTTCATCCTCATCTCCTTCTTGACGTGTCCAGATGAGGGTGGGCCCACCCCTATGAGTTGTCGTGTGGGCCCCGCTCTGCTGCTGCTGCCGGGTGCGTGCGCGCGGCTCATGGTGCCGCTGCCACGCGGTGCGTGCGTGCAGTGCTGCTGCCGCGCAGTGCATGCGCGTGGCTCATGGTGCCGTTGCCGTGCAGCCGGCGTGTGCGCGCTGCTGCCTGGCGGTGCATGCTGCGCGCCATGGTGCCGCTGCCATGCGGTGCCGGGCGTGTGCGTGCAGCGCTCTGTTGGGCGGTATGTGCTGCGCGCTGCTCGCCTGCTGTGCGGCGTTGCCGGGCGGTGCGTGCTGTTGGGTGGCCCGCTGTGTGTGCTGCTGCCTATGATTGCGCCGCAGCGTGCTGCCGGGTGGTGTGTCCATAACAGTCGACTGGGTTATTCAGTTCGACATTATTAGCACCTCTTGGTCTTCTTCTCTCTTCTACTTCTTGGTTGCTGCGGTGAAACCCTAGGGTTGCAGGAGAACACTACAAGGTTCGAACCTAGGGTTTCCCTTGGTTGTAGGGCGCAAGGGAAGAAGACCCAGAAGTTGATGTCCTACTAGACTGTTTCTAGTAGTTAGTAGCTATTCGGCTACTAAGAGAGGTCTGTATAGGACAGACCTAGTTTGAGGACTGATTTCTGCAGTCCTAGTATTGGCTGTAGGGGGAGGAACACTCTCTACAGCTGCAGTAATCGAAGCTCAAGAAAAGTCTGCATAGTGCAGTGGTGTAAGCTCTCAATTTCAGGTTGGTTTCCTGCTCACAGTACACCCAATTTGCTGCTGTTACTGCACTACTTCAGAGCTGTGTCAGTCTCGGAAAGTCTGAAACAGTGTTGTGGGCTATCAGAACCTTCTTCAATACTGCAACTAGTCTCTTTTCAGCACTGTTATCACTTCGGCTAGTCTCAACAGTGTTGTTGTTATGGACACACCACCCGGCAGCACGCTGTGACGCAATCATAGGCAGCAGCACACACAGCGGGCCGCCCAGCAGCACGCACCGCCCGGCAGCGCCGCACAGTAGGCGGGCAGCGCGCGGCACATACCGCCCGACAAAGCGCTGCACGCACACGCCCGGCACCGCACGGCAGCGGCACCATGGCGCGCAGCATGCATTGCCAGGCAGCAGCGCGCACTGCACGGCAGCACGCGCCGCGCACACGCCGGCACCGCACGGCAGCGGCACCATGAGACGCACGCACGCACTGCGCGGCAGCAGCACTGCGTGGCAGCGGCACCATGAGCTGCGTGCACGCACCCGGCAGCAGCAGCAGAGCGGGGCCCACACGACAACTCATAGGGGTGGGCCCACCCTTATCTGGACACGTCAACTCGCCGCCAGCTTAATCCTATCCCTTATCCTTATCTTATTTTATCTTCTTAAGTAAGAGTTATGAGTTTTAGTTTAAGTAGGAAATTAGGAGTTTTAGTTTGAGTTGGATTACCCTAGCCTAGCTGAATCCAACAAGGAATTCCCTTCTGTAATCTCCTATTTAAGGAGCTACGAATTGAAATAAAGTATTCAGTTTTCCAGTCAAGAAAATAGTGAGAAGAGTTCGGGTGGTCTCTTGGACAAATCACCCCAAGGGAGAGTTCGGGTGGTCTCTTGGACAAATCACCCATGCGATTGCCACAATAGGGTCTGTACGCAAGGCCAAAGGCAAGGGAAGATCAGGGGTTCCTACCGTGGAACTTCCCGTGACGCGATCCTACGCTCGGGCCCATAACATTTTGGTATCAGAGCCTACCGTCATGGGGGAACAGGAGCCGCTGTCTTCCAGGGTCCACGAGCTAGAGCATAGGCTCGCCGAAACCTGCTTGGAAGTTCGTGAGGTCAAGGATGATGTCCGGGAGCTGCGACGCCTTCTGGAAGCGTTTCTCTCCAACAACGAAAGAAGCTCGGAGGGAACCGCCACCACCAACAGCTGCCGTCCGGACAGGGCGGAGACGTTCAGCGAACAGCAGACCGCTGCCCCAATAGCCGTTGTTATTCCCAAGTACAACCGGCTGGAATTTCCATCCTACAACGGCACTGGAGACCCACTAGGATGGTTACACCGCTGTGAACAGTTCTTCCGCAACCAGTGCACCGATGACAAGGACAAGGTCAGCTTGGCCGCGTTCCACCTGACCGAAGAAGCGCAGCTCTGGTTCTACAGAGTGGAGCAGGAGGAACCAGGTCTTAGTTGGGGGCAATTCAAGTCGTACTGCCTCCTTCGGTTCGGACCCCCACTAACAAACAACCCTTTGGGGGAACTCATTAATCTCAAGCAGACCGGTACCGTAGCAGAGTATCAGCGGCAGTTCCAGACCCTTCTCGCCAGGGCCTCTTCAGTACGCCCAAACCAGCAGGTTGATATGTTCACAGCTGGTCTAGCTGAACCCCTGAGAGTTGATGTAGAGATGCAGAGCCCGCCTAACCTGGTCACGGCAATGAATTTAGCCCGAGCCTTCGAACGCAAACTGCAGATTAGCCGAGGACCGTTCAGCATGGGATGCCCAACAGCGGCTTGGACAAACCCGAAGCCTACTGGAGGAGGGTCTTCTCTGAAAGACAACAGGGAACCACTCGGAATGGCTCCATATCCAGCAGCCAGCCCAGAACGGAAGCCACAGACAAGCACCAATTCCAGATCAACATCCAGTGTGGGGAGCAGCGGCGGTACACCCCCTATCAAGCACTTGTCAAGGGATGAGATGGCAGAACGTAGGGCGAGGGGGCAATGTTTTAATTGCGATGAACTCTACTCGGCAGGGTACAGGTGCAAGGGACTTTTCTGCCTCCTGGTGAAACAAGAGGGAGATGAGGATGAACCCCCTCCATGGGAACCCGATCCAGGAGGGCAAAGCCACCCAGGATTCCCTCGAGGGTGTTTCGACACCCAATTCGAGCTTGGGGACAAGCTCGTAGTCCGGGAGGGGTGTGATGTTATGGACACACCACCCGGCAACACGTTGCGGTGCAATCATAGGCAGCAACACACAGCGGGCCGCCCAACAGCACGCACCGCCCGGTAGCGCCGCACAACAGGCGGGTAGCGCGCGGCACATACCGCCCGACAGAGCGCTGCACGCACACGCCCGGCACCGCACGACAGCGGCACCATGGCGCGCAGCATGCATCGCCAGGTAGCAGCGCGCACTGCACAGTAGCACGCACCGTGCACACGCCGGCACCGCACGGCAGCGGCACCATGAGCCGCGCGCACTCACCGCGCGACAGCGGCACCATGAGCCGCGCGCACGCACCCGGCAGTAGCAGCAGAGCGGGGCCCACACGACAACTCATAGGGGTGGGCCCACCCTTATCTGGACACGTCAACTCGCCGCCAGCTTAATCCTATCCCTTATCCCTTATCTTAACCTTATCTTATTTTATCTTCTTAAGTAAGAGTTATGAGTTTTAGTTTAAGTAGGAAATTAGGAGTTTTAGTTTGAGTTGGATTACCCTAGCCTAGCCGAATCCAACAAGGAATTCCCTTCTGTAATCTCCTATTTAAGGAGCTACGAATTGAAATAAAGTATTCAGTTTTCCAGTCAAGAAAATAGTGAGGAGAGTTCGGGTGGTCTCTTGGACAAATCACCCCAAGGGAGAGTTCGGGTGGTCTCTTGGACAAATCATTCATGCGATTGCCACAATAGGGTCTGTACGCAAGTTCAAAGGCAAGGGAAGATCAGGGGTTCCTGCCGTGGAACGACCCGTGACGCGATCCTACGCTCGGGCCCATAACAGTTGTCTACACAGTGTCTGTAGCCAAGATGTCTTCAGTATCAGGAGAAGTCTCTTCTAGAGATAACATACCTGGTGGGAGGTCTTCAAACCTGGAAAACCCGAATCTGCACAGCTTGCAGATTACAAGTGTGCTGCTGGATGAATACAACTTCAGGGAGTGGTCAGTTTCTGCAATACTTTTTATTACTTCCCGTGACCTCACAGGCTACTTAGATGGGAATAAGAAGGAACCTGAAGTTGGCAGTACGGAGTATGCAGTGTGGCGCAAGGAGAATGCCACAGTTATGTCCTGGTTGCTTGCCTCTATGACTCCACGAGTTGCCAGGACTGTTCAACACTTTCCCACAGCAGCCAAGATTTGGGAAAAAGTGTCTAAAACCAATGGGTAGAGGAAAAATAATGCTAGAATCTACTGATTGAATCAAGACATTGCTGCCTTAAGGCAAGGGGATATGACAGTTGCAACATACTTTGCAACTCTGAAAGGACTTTGGGAAGAACTTGACCATCACTTGATTTTGGACTGGGAAAATGCCAGGGACAAGGAGAGACATGATAAGCAGGTTGAAGAGAGCAGAGCCTTTAAGTTCTTGGCTGGCCGGGACCCAGTGTATGAGGGCATAAGGTCACAAATTCTAGGAAGAGATGAACTGCCCGAGTTACACCATGTTTATTATCTGGTAAGGAATGAAGAAGTGAGGAGAAAGGAGATGCAAGTCGACTCTCAGATTCAACTAGTTGAACAACTTGGAGACCATTCAGCCCTGATTTCTACTAAGGGAAACAAACATCTAGAAAAGAAGTATCTTAAGTGCACTCATTGTGGGGGTGAGAGACATGCGGCAAGTGGGAACAGAAGAGTCATGCGGCAAGTGGGAACCTTGTCACTAGTAACAATGGTGACAACTCACAGAGTATGCCAATAGTGACTTCTTCTCCCATGGGGCAGGTTGCTGATTCCTTTGGAGCCGGTGCCTTGGGCTTCACTGCTAGTGAGGTAGAGGTCCTTAGCCGGGCTTTAGCCCGTCTAAGGAGTAATTCTTTTGCTCCCTCCTCTCTTGCCAGATCAGGTATAGTCTCTGCCTTTAGTGCAACTAGTTCTATTGACTCTACTTCTTGGGTTATTGATTCCGGTGCAACTAACCACATGACAGATATGTCCTCCTTATTCTCTTCATATCAATTGTTGTCTGGTCAGGATAAGATGAGAGTTGCCGACGGGTCTTTCTCCACCATCTCTGGAAAAGGGGTGGTTGACCTAAGCAAGGACCTCTCTCTTAAATCAGTCCTACATGTTCCTAGTCTCACCTCAAATCTTTTGTCTGTTTCAAAACTTACCAAAAATTTGAACTGTAGTATAACCTTTTTTCCTACTCATTGTGTCTTTCAGGACAGATTGACGAGGAGAACGATTGGGAGCGGTCATGAGTATGGAGGCCTCTACTATTTTGATGCAGACATCCGTTCAGCCTTACAAGCCTTTACTGCTAGTAGTCCGGAGAGTGTGGAGTCAATAGCTAGGTTGCATCTGTGGCATGCTAGGCTAGGTCATTTACCTTTCTCTTCATTAGAAATGTTGTTTCCCGAATTGTTTAAGGGCATTTCAAGTTAGAGTTTAGTATGTGAAGTATGTCAAATGTCAAAACAATGTAGAATTGTTTATCCAATTTCCAGTAGTGAAATTCGAGCTCCTTTTGATTTGGTCCATTCTGATGCTTGAGACCCTTCACCTATTGTTTCTATTGATGGCTTTCATTACTTTATCAGTTTTATTGACCACTACTCTCGATGCACATGGATCTACCTGTTAAAAGGACGAGATGAAGTGCCACGGATAACTATGGCATTTTGCAAAATGATTGAAACACAATTTGATAAGAAGATTAAGCAATTCCAGTCAGATAATGCTGCTGAGTATTTTGAAAAATCCTTGAACTTATTCATGGAAGATGCTGGCATATTACATCAATCATCCTGTGCTTATACCCCTTAGCAGAATGGGGTTGTTGAGCGCAAGAATAGACATCTATTGGAGACAGCTCGAGCCTTACTATTCCAGCACAAAGTTCCCAAGCAATATTGGTCTCAAGCTATACTTACTACATCTTATCTGATAAATCGGATGCCATCTAAGGTGTTGGGTATGAAAACCCCTTTCTCTATTCTGTGTCCTACTCTTCCAGAATTTCCTCTTCCTCCATGGGTCTTTGGCTGTATATGTTTCATACATGTGAAGGATCCAAAGAAGACCAAGCTGGATCCTCGGGCTACGAAAGGAATATTTTTGGGGTATTCTCCTACGCAAAAGGGTTACAAGTGTTATGATCTTGTCTCCAAGAGAAAGTATGTCACCAGAGATGTGGTCTTTTTTGAGTCTCAACCCTATTTTCAGTCTTCTCAGAATCCTCTTCAGGGGGAGACTAGTGGGATAGAAGAGGATTCTCATTCTCCCTCTTTTTTTGTTCCCCTATCTGCCTCGGGCCTTCCATCCTCTTCTTCAACTCCTAGTTGTGGCATTCCGGGTCAACCTAGTGAGGCTCCCACTGTGCCGGTTACTTCTGATACTGCAGATGTCCCTGAAGGCTCCAGTAGGCAACAAAAAGAGATACGAATCACCTACAACAAAAGGATAAAGGGCCCTCAAACTCATGACAGCAACCAGTTGGACTCGGATCAATCTGTCTCTGCAATCCAAGGTAATTCCAACACTCATACTTCTGATTTGGATCTTCCTATTGCTCTCCGTAAGCCTATCCGTTCTTGTACCACTCTGCATCCCATTGCTGATTTTGTTTCATACTCGCATTTATCTCCAGCCTATCACTCCTTTGTGTCTGCTCTTTCCTCTGTTCATGTTTCTTCTATGTACTCAGAGGCCGTGTCTGATCCAAGGTGGAAAGAAGCTATGAATGAAGAAATGAAAACCCTAATGAAAACAAGAATTTGGGAATTAGTGGATCTGCTAGAGGGGAAGAGCATTGTTGGGTGCAAGTGGGTGTTTACTATAAAGCATAGGGAGGATGGGTCCATTGAAAGGTACAAGGCCAGGCTTGTGGCAAAGGGGTTTACTCAGAAAGAAGGGATTGACTACAAAGAAACCTTTGCCCTAGTAGCAAAGCTCAACACAATTCGGGTTCTATTGTCATTAGCAGCAAATTTTTCAAGGGAACTTCATCAGCTGGATGTGAAGAATGCCTTCCTAAATGGTGACCTTCATGAAGAGGTATTTATGGAACCTCTACCAGGCTATGACTTTAATAGAAAGGTGTGTAAACTGATGAAAGCATTATATGGTTTAAAGTAGTCTCCTCATGCATGGTTTGAGAGGCTTTGTGGGGCCATGAAGAAAGTTGGGTACACTCAGAGTGGTGCAGACCATACCTTATTCATAAGGAGACATGATAGCAAACTTACAGCACTCGTTGTTTATGTGGATGATATGGTGATTACTGGGAATGACTTGAAAGAGATCAAAAGATTGAAGGAGTTTTTAGCCTCTGAATTTGAGATCAAAGACTTGGGCCATTTGAGATATTTTCTCGGGATAGAAGTTGCTAGGTCAAGAGAGGGGATCTACATATGTCAACGGAAGTATGTTCTTGACCTTCTAGTGGAGACACGCATGATAGGGTGTAGACCAGCAGATACTCCAATAGAACAGAATCATGGCCTACAGGACTCAGTAGGGGAGGACTACTGTGATAGAGAGAGATACCAAAAATTGGTAGGGAAGCTGATATATTTATCTCTCACTCGACCAGATATTGCTTATGCAGTGCATGTTGTCAGTCAGTTCATGCACTCTCCAAAGATCCCTCATATGAAAGCAATTGAAAGGATTCTCAGGTACTTGAAGACTAGCCCAGGAAAGGGAATTCTATTCAGAAAAAACAATAAAATTGAAATTGAAGCTTATACTGGTGCAGATTGGGTCGGTTCTGTTGGGGACAGAAAATCAACTTCAGGTTATTGTACATTTGTGGGGGGAACCTGGTTACATGGCACAGTAAGAAGTAGAATGTTGCTAGATCAAGTGCGGAAGCTGAATATCGAGCTATGGCTCATGGGGTTGTTGAACACTTATGGCTCAGGACTCTTCTAAATGAGCTTGGGATTAAAGCTGAGGGTCCTCTCAGACTGTATTGTGACAACTAGGCAGCCATCAACATTGCAAATAACCTTGTGCAACATGACAGGACAAAACATATTGAGATTGATCGACATTTTGTTAGGGAGAGAATAGTCTCGGGAGAACTCTGCATTCCTTATACTCCATTTGAGATACAAATTGCAGATGTACTGACTAAAGGGTTGGCTGCAGCAAAATTCATGGACCTTCTTGGCAAGCTAAACATGATTGACATCCATGCTTAGCTTGAGGGGTTTTATGTATTGATGGTTCGGCTGATAAGTGTTCTTATTAGTCTGTATTTGTGTTTAAGTTGTTATGTACTGGGCCTGTGTTAATGGGCTTAAGTTTATTTGCTGTTTTAAGTAGTCTGGGTGTCCCATCACTAATCAGGGGCATTCCAGACATTTCCTATAACATTGTACTATAGTCTAATATAAATAATAGTACTGTCGACTGGGTTATTCAGTTCGACATTATCAGCACCTCTTGGTCTTCTTCTCTCTTCTACTTCTTCGACTGCAACATTTCAGCTTTCACATCTCACCTAATTGGTGTGTTCGTTGTAAGCTTAACAATGAGAATTGCTATCATTTACTGATTTCTTGTGTGGTTACTGCAGAATTATGAAATTGGCTTTTCTCCTTGTTTGGGTGCAGGTGGGCTTCGCCATTAGAGTTAGCATGCTATTTGATTCGTCTACCTTTGCTGGGCCTTAAAAAAAGGAAGGTGTATGTGGAGGTGTGCTGGAGCAGCTTTGTCATGGACCATTTGGGAAGAAAGGATGCAAAGTTCTTCCACTAGAAGGAGAGAAGCCTACAAGAGACAAGGATTGTGTGCTATTGTATAGGGCAATCCATTGGTTAAAAACTTTGGAACTATTCAGTTCTTTTTCCTTTGATGATCTCTGGAGAAATTGGTCTTCTGTGGCAAGTTTCTCTTCCAAAAGGAACAGGTTGCCAGTGATTTGGACACCCCCCTAAAGGCTTTGTAAAATTAAACTTTGATAGAAGTAGCATTGATAATCCAAGTGGCTTTGTAAAATTAAACTTTCGAGGCGTGGTCCTCACAAATGAGCTTGGGAGTATCTTATCTTTTTTCTTGGGTCCACTGGGAGTTGGAGACTCTTTAAGGGCTGAATTACTAGTGCCTGTTCAAGGAGTACTGATAGCAAATCAGCTCGGAGTGGAGTCCCTACTAATAGAAGGGGACTCAAAAGTGATGGTGGGGTGGTTGAAGGATTCAGATTCTGTTATGTGGTGCTATAGGAATGAAATAAAGAGATTCAAGTGGCTTACACAGGATATGAATATAAGAATGCAATGGGTGGGAGGGGAAGCAAATGCTTTGGCTAATTGTTTATCCAACCAAGGGGTTAATAGAGAGCATTTGTTTTGGGCTTAGTTATAACTTGCCTTTTGTATTAACCTATGTCTTTTAGGAGAGGATGCAACTCACACCTCTCTTAGAGATGCTTGTATTGCTTTGATCTTTTGATTAATAAAGTTTTCTTCATTGATAAAAAAAAGTTTTATATGACACTGAACAGAAGCAGAATGGAGAAATGGGATTCATGTAGCTGACCTCATATAGTTGATAAAAGCTTAGTTGAGTTGAGTTGAAGATCCAATAGCTCTCTTTATAACAAGATCTTTATCAAATTTTCTTATAGTAATAATCTTCAGTAGTAGAACTTCTTTGAATCTTAAACCTTTTTTAGCACAAAATAGGGCCATCCTGTGTCTGATTAGATATTATTTTACATTTGTAGAGAAGATGGGCCGAATGGCCCATAGGCTGTTTATCCTTTCTTATTTTTTATGTTCTTTAGTGTAATGGGCCTTATTCTGGGCCTATTCTTTCTATGTTATGTTCTTTTAATTTCTTGCCCAACTAAGGGCCTCTTTGTAAATTATTAAAGTTTAACTTAATAAAATAGTGTTAGGGGGTAAGAGGAGAGATTAAGGTTTGAAACTCTCTTCCTCTGAACCCTTATTGCCGCCATCTTCTTCTTCATCTTCTCTTCCTTAGAAGAAGGATTTCTGCTGTTTTCTTTTGATTTCTGCATCTGTTCTAAACAGTCCTCTATTCTCAAGGACTGTTTTTCTTCTTGGTATCAGAGCAGGCCTAAACTTGGCTTGGGCTCTCATGTAGGTGTTGTCCAGCCGACTACATGAGAGTTGTTCTAGGGCTGGAAGCTTCAGCTTGAGTCGCCTGGTTCTTGGAGGTCATTAGAGATTGAAGAAGGTGCCCAAGATTCAAATCTCTTGGAGAGCTGTCTGGTGACCAAGAAGAATCGGAGAAAATAGGTTGGTTCCTGATTTAGAGCTTAAATTAGAGATTGAGAGTGGTGCCCAATAATTTCTGGGTTGTTTTCTTTATATTTTTCTGGACTGTTAAAGTATCCAAAATTTCTCTGAAATCAGTACTCCTATTCGGCTGTTCTTTTAGACTGCTTTAGCCCAGAAATTTTTGGGTTGTTTTCATATTGTTTGGACTTTCAAGTGGCTGAAATATCTCTGGAATCAGTACTGCTGGTTGCCCTTTTCTTTTGGACTGTTTAGGGCACCTGTACGGACTATTTTCTGGGCTGTATTAATCTTTCGACAGTGTGGTCTCCTCTACTGCCCACCTTGTGTTTGTGAAAACGTCTTTGAAGTTTTTTTGCTTCCTTTGGATGCTGATTGGACAATACCTAGAATTTTTGTTTAGAAAAGGAGTTTTTCTGATTTTCTTTCTTGAAGACCGAACCAAGTTGGTTGGTGTACCGTGTAGTCTACAAGGTGCAACTTCTGTTTCTGTTTCTCACAGCTTTTGGGTGTGACTCAGATTTGTGGTTCTGCTGCATTGAGGTAGGCTTAATACAGTCCTTGTTCCATCTTCATTCGGTGTCCTTTTTTGAAGTGGTTAAAGAGATGAACTCCTCAGAGATTGAAAACAAGAATGTTGCTGAATCCGGGCAGGTTCCGGGAGCCTCTGTTGACTCTTTACTGACTGTGACCATATTCAAGCTGGATGGAACTAATTATCTGGCATGGTCACAATCGGTAAAGATTCATATCTGTAGTCGAGGAAAATGGGGTTTTATCTCCGGGAGCAAGAAGGCTCCCTCAGAAGATGATCCATCTTATGAGAAGTGGATGCAAGAAAATTATACTGTTATTGGGTGGCTTGTGAACTCAATGCAGCCACAGATTATTCAACACTATTTGTGGATGAATTCAGCAAAGGAAATCTGGGATAGTGTTGCTGAAACCTATTCCCAAAAATTAAATGTGGTTAGAGCTTACAAGTTGAGAAGTGATGTGAAGAATTTAAGACAGGGGGAGAAACCTTTCGCTATATACTTCTCAACACTGAAGTTTTTGTGGCAAGAAATAGATTTGATAGAAGCTGTAACCTGGGACACCACTAATGATGCAGAGACCTACAGAAAACTGGTTGAGAGAAACAGGGTGTTTGAGTTCTTAACCAGACTAAACCCAAAGTATGATATTACAAAATAGAATATTTTATCCAAGGATAGTGTGTCACTGTCACAAGCATATGCCTTGGTAAGTAGTGAAGAGAGTAGAAGGATTGTCCAGGTTCAAGGGGCTGGTCTAAATGATCACTTTGCTAATATGGGAGTGAAACCCAAAGGGGTTGCAGGGACTCCTAGTGGCTCAGGGAAGAAAGAGGTTGTCTGTGAGTACTATAAAAGGCCAAAACACACTAAAGACAAGTGCTGGAAATTACATCCTAAGCTTCTACCTCTTCAGTTTCAGAAGAAGCATGATAATAAAAGGGCAGGGAGTGCTAATGCGGCTGCTGGTCCAGATAGTGACAAGTACCATACTGAAGAGATGACAGCTTGTGCGTAGTTAGCAGCCACGAAAGCAGAATATGAGAAGTTTGGGAGGATGATCAGTCACCTAGAGGGTGTGACTTCTTCCAACCATGCAGAAAATTCAGCCTCTTATGCATTTGCTCATTCAGGTATACGGGCTTCTGCCAATCATGCAACCATTTCAGGTAATCTTAAGATCCCTTGGATTATTGATTCAGGGGCTTCTGATCATATGACCAACCTTTCTACCTTGTTTGTTTCATATGATTTACTTCCTGGACATGACAAAATCACCCTAGCCGATGGTTCTCTTGCCTCTATTTCCGGCAAGGGAACCATCAAGGCTACAGATTCCTTGTTCCTACCTTCTGCTCTTCATGTACCTAGACTAAATACAAACTTGTTATCTGTAAGTAGTCTAACTAAGTCATTAAACTGTTGTGTAACCTTCTTCCCTTCCTACTGTGTTTTTCAGGATCTGGAGTCTCGGAAGGTGATTGGGAGTGGCCATGAGGCGAATGGAATATACCTGCTTGATACTCCGGGGCAATGCCCTGAACAACCTGGAAAAGTTGCTTTTGGGTTTATATCTACAGAGTCTATCAGTCGAGTTATGTTATGTCATTTTCATTTGGGTCATCTTTCTTTTTCTGCATCGAGTCATTTATTCCCTGAACTGTTGAAGGGAATTAGTTTGTCCAGTCTTCATTGTGAGTCTTGTGAGCTGTCAAAGCATTGTAGAAACACTTACCCTCTATGGGTGGCTACAAATATTTTATCTTGTTCATTGATGACTTTTCTCGGTTTACTTGGATATTCCTGATGAAATCCCGTGATGAAGTTCCTAGACTTGTGAGACAATTCCATGAATTTTTCCTAACCCAGTTTGATACCAGGATTAAAATTTTCAGATCTGACAATGCAAAAGAATATTTTGAGAAGAACTTGTCCTGCTATCTCTCTGACTTGGGGGTTATTCATCAAAGCTTCCGTGTTATGACCCCAGAACAGAATGGAGTTGCTGAAAGAAAAAATAGACATATTGTTGAAGTTGCAAGAAGTATCTTGTTTGCCTCACATGTTCCTACAAAGTTTTGGGGTGATGCTGTTCTCACTGCTACCTACCTTATAAATCGTATGCCATCCAGGGTTTTGGGGTTTAAGTCTCCTTTCAGTCTCCTTCATCCGGACAATGAGCTTTTTTCTATTCCTCTTCGTGTCTTTGGTTGCACTTGTTATGTACATATTCCTAGTGTCCAAAGACATAAATTTGAACCAAAAGCCCACAAGTGTATCTTCCTTGGTTATTCCCCCACACAGAAGGGTTACTGTTGCTTTGATCCAAAGACTGGTACTCGATATTGTCGCAATGGATGTCACCTTTGATGAGCTTTCTTCCTTTTATGGTTCCTCTATGGAAGGACATTGTCCAAAGGGGGAGGATTTGTCACAAGTCTTTGCTTTTCCTCTTCCTGTCCCAGTTGAGTCTTTTACTGAGTCTCTTTCTTCTTCAAATGAATCAAGGGAGGATCAATCATTCCACTCTCCCTGTCTCAGTGTTCTTCCTCCTTTACCTCCTCGTCCTCTCTTTAATCTCAGGATGTATCAAAGGCAAAGATCTAGAAATGAGCATGTTGTTTCCCCTACAACACATGAACCTCATGCACTTCCAGTTACAGATGAGACAACAAGTACTGTTTCAACCCCCTTTGAAGCCATCATTCCCTGACCTTGATATTCCCATTGCTATTAGGAAAGGAAAAAGGAAGTGTACTACACATTGCATTTCCAAACACCTTTCTTATAGTTTGCTTTCTCCTTCATATTTTGCCTACCTTTCTTCTGTTGCCTCTAACCCTATTCCCAAGTCTGTGTCAGAAGCTCTTAATATTCTAGAATGGAGGGATGCTATGAGATCCGAAATTGATGCCCTGCACAAGAATGACACTTGGGAAGTGGTTGATTTGCCTGAAGGGAGGGATCCAGTTGGCTGTAAGTGGGTCTTTACTATCAAATATCATGTTGATGGCACCATTGAGAGGTACAAGGCTAGGCTGGTTGCAAAAGGTTATACACAAACATATGGGATTGATTATCTGGAGACCTTTGCACCTGTTGCCAAGATGACCTCTGTGAGAGTTCTTCTATCTTTGGCTGCTCACTCTGACTGGCCACTTTATCAATTGTATGTAAAGAATGCATTTCTGAATGGAGAATTACATGAGGAGGTTTATATGTCTTTTCCTCCAGGGATGTATGAAACATATATGAAAGGAAAGGTATGCAAGCTGAAGAGATCTCTTTATGGACTAAAACAGTTCCCTAGAGCATGGTTTGAGAGGTTTAGGGCTACCCTTGTTAACTTTGGCTATGTACAAACACAGTCTGATCATACTCTCTTTGTAAAGAGGAGAGGTCTCCTGGCAGTTTACCTGATTGTGTATGTTGATGATATTGTTGTGACTAGTAATGATGTTTCAGGAATTAATGATCTCAAATCTTTTCTCCATACAGAGTTTGAGATCAAAGATCTGGGGGAATTGAGATACTTCCTTGGCATAGAAGTTGCTAGATCCAAGGATGGGATTCTTATCTCCCAGAGGAAGTATGTTCTTGATTTGCTCTCTGAAACAGGGAAGATGGGTGCTAGACCAGTTGCTACTCCTATTGATATGAGTCATAAACTCTCTGCTTCAGATGGAACATTGTTAGAAGACAAAGGAGTCTTCCAGAGACTTCTTGGAAAACTTCTGTATCTATGCATGACTCGGCCAGACATTGCATATGCTGTCAGTTGCATCAGCCAATTCATGCATGCTCCCCGGGACACTCATATGGCAGCAACAGAGTGAATCCTATGTTATTTGAAGGGCTCCCCAGGAAGGGAATTTTGTTTGCCAAGCATGGCCATATGAAACTTGAAGCCTATACTGATGCTGGCTGGGCTGGAAACATTGATGACAAAAGATCTATTTCTGGGTACTGCAGCTTGGTGGTTGGTAATATTGTTTCTTGGAGAAGCAAGAAACAATCTGTTGTTGCTCGATTTTCAACAGAAGCAGAATACAGAGCCATGGCACATGGGGTTTTTGAACTATTGTGGTTAAAATCATTGATAGAGGAACTGGGGATTGAGCATGACAAGCCAATGATGTTATACTGTGATAATCAGGCCGCCATCAACATTGCTCACAACCCAGTACAACATGACAGAACTAACCATATTGAAGTTGATAGACACTTCATTCGAGAAAGAGTGGCTTCGGGTGAAGTATGTATTCCTTTCATCACCTCTGAAGGACAGCTAGCAGATTTTCTTACCAAGAGCATTCCCAAGGCGAAACTTCAGCATGATACTGGCAAGCTTGGCGGAATGGCCCATAGGCTGTTTATCCTTTCTTATTTTTTATGTTATTTACTGTAATGGGCCTTATTCTGGGCCTATTCTTTCTATGTTATGTTCTTTTAATTTCTTGCCCAACTAAGTGCCTCTTTGTAAATTATTAAAGTTTAACTTAATAAAATAGTGTTAGGGGGTAAGAAGAGAGATTAAGGTTCGAAACTCTCTTCCTCTGAACCCTTATTGCCGCCATCTTCTTCTTCATCTTCTCTTCCTTAGAAGAAGGATTTCTGCTGTTTTCTTTTGATTTCTGCATCTGTTCTAAACAGTCCTCTATTCTCAAGGACTATTTTTCTTCTACATTAATTAGAGATCAACTGCTTGCCCACCTTTGGGGTTCATATCTTCCATTTATATTTCTGCCAAGATAAACTCTTTCTGACATTTCTTCTGTATATGCAGCACCTATAATCATATCCAAGAGTTTCTACAACAAATATCTCATCTGGCCTTCCGGTCACAGCCCCAAGGCTCTAGTCATTGCAAGCAGAAACATGGAGCTCCAACTCCTGTAAGTTGTTATTTGTTAAATCTATGTTTTCACATGTATGATATCAGCTATGATTTTTTTTTTTTTTTGAGAAAAGGTTAAGTATTGTATTGTATTAAAAAATGTAATAACTCATATTACAAGTGTGTATCATATATGCATCATGTACAGCCAGAAACTATACAGAAATTCTGTGTAAGGCATAAAAAATAAAAAATAAAAAATAAATAAATAAAACCAACCGAACTTATTGTTTGGTTTTCCATTTTGCCTTCCATCTTCAACACACACATTTGCTACTAGGATGCAGTCCACAATTTTCTGACCTTTCACAAAAGAATATTGTTTGGGATAAGATTAAATCCCCTAGCACATCCCTTAACCCTCCTTGCCAAAACCTTAGTCAAAATTTTATAGATACTCCCAACCAAACTTATTGGCTTGAAGTCCTTTACCTCCAGAACACCACCTTTTTTGGGGATAACACAAATGAAGGTAGCGTTGTTGCCTTTATTCAGAACAGCCGACTGGTAGAAATCTCTGAAAACCTCCATTAAGTCTAGCTTTATAATATTCCAACATGTCTGAAAAAAGAGGATGAGAAACCCGTCGGGCCTAGGAGCTCTATATCCATCCATACTGAAAACAGCCTCCTTGAATTCTTTCTCCTCAAACTCTCTCAAGCCAAGTCCTCTGATTTCAGAGAATAAGAAGAAGGGGGAAGAGAAGAGGAGGGAGAAGAGAGGAAGAAGAGAAGAAGAAGATTAAGGAGGCAAAAAAAACTTGTCTGGCAGCGCCAACTTTACAAAGGGAGTGAATGCCTTTCATCCTTTGGTTCCAGCAAAGATATTCTCCAAATGGCCAAAAATCAGAGGAAGCAAGAAAGTTAAAATCATGTGGAGCTGTATTCTATTCTCAGTATGCTGGTCCATTTGGAAAGAGAAAAACAGAAGGGTTTTTTAGGACGAGTCAAAGTATTGAATACCTGGTAGCAGGAGTGGACAATTTGATTACAGCTTGGGCTCTTAGTCTTCCAGAGTTTGATCAAGTGAATAAGACTGATTTGTTAGAGAATTCCTGGAGCACTCTTGATTTGCATCCTTGTAACACTGATTCCTTTTCAGTTTTATATTTGATATGTATTTGGTTTGTCAACTTGCGACCATCATTTTCAGATGTAATGCCCTTTTTCAGTTTAATGAAATTTCCTTTTTATCCTTCAAAAAATAAAAAAATCATCCCCAACTTGTCACAAAGATCATAGTGCTGCAAGGAGTTCAATCCCTCGGTAAGAACATCTTCAAGTTACTCTTCGGAGTTGATATATGGAGTCCACACTTCTCCCTTTTCTAGTTTCTATCTGATAAAGTGTTTATCTACTAAAATGTGCTTGGGTCTATCATGGAGAACAGGACTGGCTGCAATATGATAGCAGCCTTATTATCACAGTAGAGTGACATGGGACCGCAGGGGAAACCCCAGCTCACCTAATAGGTTTTTAATTCATAATATTTCAGCAACTCCATTAGACATGGCTCTGTACTTTGATTCCGCACAAGATTTAGCCACCACGCTTTGTTTCTTACTTCTCCAAGAAACAAAATTTCCCCCTGCAAAGGTACAATAGCCACTTGTGGATTTTGTCATTTGCAGAACCTGCCCAATCAGCACCAGTGTAAACCCCAACTTTCATATGTCCATGCTTCTTGAAGAAAAGGCTTGTCCCTAGGAATTTCTTTAGGTACTTGAGAACTCGGTCAGCTGCTTTGGGAGCATGCATGAACGAAGGACTCCTACTGCATATGCAATATCTGGCCTAGTTATAGATAAGTATATGATGTTGGAAAGGGTTAGGATCCATCATATGGATGGCCGAACCATGCTAGATGGATGGGCGAAATTTCAAAAATTTCCTAATCCTTTTAGGAATCGAATTTCTTTAGGTACTTGAGAACTCAGTCTGCCGCTTTGGGAGCATGCATGAACGAAGGACTCCTACTGCATATGCAATATCTGGCCTAGTCATAGATAAGTATATGATGTTGGAAAGGGTTAGGGTCCATCATATGGATGGCTGAACCATGCTAGATGGATGGGCGAAATTTCAAAAATTTCCTAATCCTTTTAGGAATCGAATTCCCTATGTTTTGAAAAATTGCATTTTTTAGGATCAGTCTTGCACTGAACTGGACCTGATTTGAAACCAAACAAAGGGGGAGATTTATACCTGATACGGATACCTAAAACGCAGATCCCGAGGTGGAAGTTCATGCCCAAATCAGTTCTAAAACCAGCCTCCACTGAAGATGGCATAGTGCATAGGTGAAGTCGATTCAGCAATACAATTTTAAGCAAAACTGCAACCCAACTGCTTGGATCGAACTGGGAAAGGTGAGCCTGAAATTCCTTTGAATTTTTCTTGCAAAAATCAGAAGAAAACTGATCTCTATCAGTCCTTGAAAGCCTAGGTCGTGATAGGGTTTCTTGAAAGACAAAAGAGAAGAAGAGAGAATAAGAGAGAGTGGTGTTTTAGTCTGGTTCACCCTCTTCTTCTTTTATCTCCTTATGGAGCACTCTCCCAATCAAATTAGGAGATTATCCAAATCTAATTTGGATGTGGACTCTATTAAGAGATAAACTTTATCCTCTTAAGAGGATGGGTGCTCCATACCCATTTCCAAACCCAGATTTGACCTAGAGCACATGACAAGGCAACTTCCTTGGTCTTATTAATTATGGGCCTTAGGATCATTTCCTTCAAAGGCTCATGACCGACTCTGGATCTTTTACCCACAAGAACTCTGCTCACACCTACCCACAATAAACTACCCCCCGTGAATTGGGAACATCTCCCCTTGCATAATACTATGTAGAGGATGAGATGTTTTGCATATATGGTTGCGATAAACGTGGGCAGAGTTCTTGTGGGCAGGAGATCCGGACTCCTCACGACCCAAGATATTGCATGGCCAACTTAGGCCTGATTTGTATGGCGTGGGACCCTACAATGACCTCACATAAGTCCACATGGGTTCGGCCCAGCCTCTGTCAAAGGGCTTGGCTGAATTCACTACTAAACGCAGTGAACCCATGAGCACATCACTATGGGCTCAATATGTACTCAACATTTACACTTAAATGATCTTTGAATTCAGCCATCCTATGAAAACCCAAGGATGATGGACTTAAGTAAGATAAAGCCCATCAGGTAATCATCCCTTAATGGTCTCTTACACTTAACCTCTTGGCGCATAATGATCACAACACTGCCCGATAGGGAAGGACCTCTCCCCTGGCTGCAAGGTATAGTGTCACACTCTCTGCTCCGATGGATCCCGGGAATTAAAACTTTTTGCAAACATTTTTCATAAAACATAATATATATCATATAAATATATTTTGCAAAACCAAATCTCAAACACAATTGAAATCCACTGCCGGCAGTTTAGGTTTCCATCAAAGAGAGTGTATGTCATATCATTCACTTTGTCCAACAAAGGAGCCGATCCTATCACTATAATCACCCACTCAGATGAATTCTCAAACTGCCCCAACACACTCAGGTTTTGATCCTTGATGGATCTCATTGATTGGCATATCAAAGACAATCTAATCCAACACCTAGTGCAGTACCATAATCAAGTTTAGGGGTTATTTGTAACTTTCCAGTTTTGCCCATCAATCTCCAAAGTCCATGGCATAACTGGAAAATGGTCCGGGTTTAGTGTTTCATCCAAACACACACCGCATGTGCTCTGGGTCTAACCCTAGCAGCTGAGACAAACTGCCCCAACTTCTTTGGTAGCACATCGGTGTCCCTTGGTAGTATAAACTCCCCAAGTCTATCCAATTGCTGAGAACATTCTAAACTAATACGAATCTCATAAGTGTCCAGTTTAAGGGGTAATTACACAAAAACATACTAATATCAACATGAAACAATAATGTACTTTTATTCATTTATAATAAATGTATCTGTACGTCAATCTAATTGGAGCAAGGGCATTCACTGTCTAACATATGAGTCTACCCACAAGTCTTGGTACTCCTTTGAATCTTTTATGGGCTTATCATTGCAGTCCCCAAATTGGTTATTTACATCTATAGGTGTATCAACTAGTTTAGCCCTAAGCTTTCTTGTATCTTTTAGGAGATCTAGGGTATACTTACTTTAAGAGATGAAGATACCCTGTTGGGAGCAATGTTTTAAAACGTGGAGGCGTGACGCGAGGCGTTCCACTACCTAGATGTGTGAGGCGTAGTTCAGAATGCAAGAGGCGTAAGCCTCCCGAACACAAGGAGGCTTACGCCTCCTTAAGAGGAAAGGGGGGATCTCATTTTTTTCTTTATTTTTAATAAAAAACCTTTTATATTAAGAAGAATAAAAATGCATAACATTAGTTCAAAGGGGGGCAAACCACTTTCTTTCCCCTTATCTTTTCTTCCCTTCCCTTTCCTTTCATTTTCTTTCCTTTTTTTTTTTTCTGTCTTTTTATATCAAATGTGCATGAGGCGTATGCCTCATGAAAAAAGCACAAGAGGCGTATGCCTCAGATGTGTCAGCGCCTCTGGCATACGACTCAGGGCGTTTTGGGAGAACCTCGCCTCCAGGCGTACACCTCCCATGCCTTTTAAAACACTGGTTGGGAGTGGGCAACTTCAACCCCAAGAAAGTAACGTAGGGGTCTTAGATCCTTCACCTCAAACTGAGTGGCCAAGAACTTCTTTACCCTCTAAATTTCTAAAACCTAATCACTAGTGGTAACTATGTCATCCACATAAACAATCAAGGATGTTGTTCTTCCTTGTTCTTTCTTCACAAAGAGGGTGTGATTAGTTTGACATTGTTTGAGACCCATTTGTTTTGAACTGCTTGATGAAATTTGCTAAACCAAGCCCTTGGTGATTGTGTTAGACCATATAGAGACTTTTTCAATTTGTATACTTTCTGTTCACTGTACTCAAAAACCAGGAGGTTGGGTCATGCACACCTCCTCCAAGTCACCATTCAAGAAGGCATTCTTGATATCTAACTGATGGAGTTCCCAATCTAGATTTGCTGCTAAAGAGAGAAGAATTCGGATAGAATTCATCTTTACCATTGGAGCAAACACCTTTGCATAGTTAACTCCATAGACCTAAGTAAAACCTTTTTCCACCAAGCGATCCTTGTATCTCTCCACTATTCCATCTACCTTATGTTTTGCAGAGAACACCTATTTGCACCCCACAGGTTCCTTTCCCTTTGGAAGATCTACCAATTCCCACATGCCATTTTTATGTAGGGCATTAATTTCTTCCTTCATTGCATCTGTCCACTCAGGAACATGTAAGGCCTCTGCAACACTCTTAGGAAGAGGGATGCTATCAATAACAGAAAGGAAAGCACGGAATAAGGGTGAGATGTTCTCATAAGATAAGAAATGGGCCATAGGATGGTGTGTAGTGCATGATCTGATGCCCTTCCTTTTTGCAATAGGAAGGTCCAAATCACAAGCTGAAGTGTCAATATTAATAGGTTCAAGGATATCAATTGGAACAATGGTACTTAGATGGGGTGAGGGACCCAACCCCTGAGAGTTCGATAGCATTGGTTGCATAGCTTCAGGTTTCTCCACAGTTGTTGAACTCTGATGGCCTTGGCTTTTGTAGCGTTGTCTACAGAAGACACGGAATGGAGGAGAGTCAAGAGGAGAAGGTAATAAAACCTATGTCTGTTTCTATTTCTCCTCACATGAACTCTCCCCCTAAGGAGAAAGAGAAAAAGGAAACATTTCCAAAGGAGACATCCATGGAAACAAAATATATTTTTTTTGAAATAGGACCAAAGCAACGATAACCCTTCTAAGAAAGAAGATAACCGAGGAAAACACAAACAGTAGCCTTAGTGTCAAGCTTACCACGAGTGGGGGATAAATCATGAACAAAGCACTGACAACCAAAGACACGCATGGGTATAGGAAATAATGGAGCCTTAGGGAAGAGGAGTTAATGAGGAGACTTATACCCTAATAACCAAGATGGTAATTGATTGATAACACAAGTAGCAGTTAGGATGTCATCCACCCAAAATCTTTTTGGAATATTCATTTGCAAAAGCAATCCTCAAGCAACTTCTAGAAAATGATGGCTTTTCCTCTGCAACCCCATTTTGTTGGGGGGTTCTAGCATAGGAGCTCCGGTGAAGGGAGCCATAGGATGCAAAAAACTATATAAGATCACCATGGAAGTACTGCTTTGCATTGTCTGATTGGAAAACTTGAACCTTTGTCTGAAATTGAGTATAGACCAATGTTTTTAACCTTCCATTGACTCGGACGGTTGAACCATCCGAGCCGTCACCCGACCACATTTCCGGTTCCGGTTTCACTAAAACCCATCTTTTAATGAAAAACCGTTGATGAAGTCAACAAATTGTTGACCCAGACGGTTGAACCATCAACTCGGACGACCCGATTAGCGGGTGATGGTTAGGTATAAAATTTTTGAATATGTCGGACGTGTCCTAACCCTTTGCCCAACCCCAATCCTCTTTTATTTTCATTCTCCTTTTACTTTCTTTTTTCATTTTAGGGTTTTGTTGAGAAGAAACGAAGGAGGAATTCGTCTTTCAGAAGAAGAGAACAGAGATCCCACCATCTTTGAATGAGAGATTTAGCACCGGCAACTGCAGTGGTTATCTCCGACGACTTGCAATCAGATCTGGAGTTTTAGAGGGTTTTGCTGAGAAGAAACGGAAGAGGAGTTTCTGTCTTTCAGAAGAAGAAAACCCCACAATCATTGAATGAGAGATTTAGCGCCGGAAACTACAGTGATTATCTCCGGCGACCTGCAATTGGATCTGGAGTTTTGCATGATTTACATTCAATGTTTTAGCCTTTTCATCAGACAAGTTTTAACTTATAATTTCATTTTCGTTTTTTTTTTATTTTTTAATACTTAGGACTCTTAGATTCTAATTCTAATATGCTGCGATTTACATTCAAACAGTAGCCTTTCATTCTACTCTATATTTTTTTTCCAATTTTTCTGTTATCCCCTTATTGATTTAATCATTTAACGGCTGCAAGCCTACAAGTCGGCAATCCTTTTGACTTTGGATGATTGGAGCTGCAAGTTTGAAGTTTGAAAAGGGAAAACTTTTATTTTTCAGAAATTCTGTTTCCTCTTATTTTCTCATTTGAAATTCTGTTATGGTTTTTTGAGAACGATATTCCTGATTTGGTTTCATATTCTGAAAATGTCATTTTTTAAGGATGATTATTGATAATTTTCTATAATTTCTTTTGCTTTGCTCATGCATTTTTTTCGCTATTTATATATACTCTTTTTGTAAATCTTAGGCATTTTTTTGTTATTCCAATTGGTTTTTATTTTTATTTATTTTTTTTTGCATTTAGACATATATACAATTGCTATATATGTATAAATATACTATGTCTACATATATATTTTCTCTTTTTTAATATTTTTAGTTATGATGTCACGGCTTGAACTGTTCAACCTAGACGGTCGAACCGATGACCTGTGACCCGGAGGCAAAAACGGTTCGGCCTCCAGTTTGGTTTTTAAAACATTGGTATAGACTATGTGTTGAAAGTCTTTCACAAGCTTAGGAACTTCATCTTGGGAGTCCATAGGGAAAACAATGTACCAAGAGAAGTTATCTATAAAAGAGATGAAATATTTGTAGCCATTCTCAATTGGAACATTAACAGGGCCCCACATATTAGAATACACAAGATAAAAGGGACGATTTGATCTTTTATTACGTAAAGAAAATGAAGTTCTACAATGCTTACTGAACTAACATACTCGACACTGAAAATCACTGACTAATACAGATCTAAACAATTTTGGAAGCAAGTATTTCAAGGACTCAAAAGACATATGGCCCAAACAATGGTGCCACAAATAACTTGACTTTTACTCAAATGACACAAAGACTTTGAGACTTCAAGACCAACTTTATTCTCCAGCACATAGATGAAGGAAGGTGAGATCCATCATATGGATGGCCAAACCATGCCAGATGGTTGGGCGAAATTTCAAAAATTTCTTTCAGCCTTCTGGGAATTGTATTCCCTGATTTAGAAAAATTGCATTTTCCAAGGGTCGTTCTTGCACCGAAAACGGACCAGATCTGAAACCAAACTAGAGGGAGAAGTATACCAGATACGGATTCCACAAATGTAGCTCCCAAAGTGGTAGTTCACACCCAAACTGAATCCCAAAACCAGCCTCCACTGAAGATGGCACAGCTTGGAATGAAGTCGGTTCAGCAATGCAGTATCCAACTGTTTGGATCGTACGAGGGAGGTGAGCACGAAATTTTTCTGATATTTTCTTGCAAAAATCAGAAGTTAGACTGATCAAGATCAGTCACAAAGATGGAGAACGAATTAGGGTTTTTGGGGCAACAAGAGCAGAGAGAAAGAGCTGATAGTAGAGTGATCTAATCGAATTAGGAGGTTCCTAATCCAAATCTTTATCCGGATTTGGACTCTCTAAGTGGATAAGACTTATCCTCTTATCCTAATGGATGCTTCAAACCCTTATCAAACCCATATTCGTCCAAGTCACATGACTGCTTAAGCTGTCATGTGACCACTTGATTAATCCAATTAATCATGGGCTTTAGGCCAATTAAACAAGTGGCTCACGTCCCTAGGTAGTTGCTGGCCCATTTAGGTTCACTTTGTATGGCGTGGGACCCCAACAATGACCTTACATAAGCCCACATGGGTTTGGCCCAACCTCTGAGAAAGGCCTGGCCGAATTCACTGTTAAGTACAATGAACCCTTGAGTCCATTAGTATGGGCTCTTAATGGGCCCAACATTTACAATTAAATGATCATTGAGTCCAGCTCTCAATGGTCTTTTACACCTAACCTCTCAGCCTATAATGATCATACACTGCCCGACAGGGAAGGACCTCTCCCCTGGATGTAAGGTGCAATGTTGCACTATCTGCTTGGATGGATCCTAGGGATTAAAACCTTTTTGCAAACACTTTTCTTAAAACATAATGTATATATTATCATATAAATATATTTTGCAAAACAAATCTCAAACACGGTTGAAATCGACTACTAGCAGTTTTGGTTTTCATCAGAGAGAGTGCAGCCCTGATCATTCACTTTGTCCGACAAAGGGGCTGATCCTATCACTATGATCACCCACTCGAGTGAATTCTCAGACTGCCTCAACATACCCAGGTTTTGACCCCTAAAGGATTTCATTGATTGGCATATCAAAGGCAGCCCGATCCGACACTTAGTGCAATACTATAATCAAGTCCATGGGTCAGGTGTAACTTTCCATTTTTTCCCATCAATCTCCAAAGTCTAGGGGATAACTGGAAAAAGGTATGGGTCCAGTGCTTCGAACAAACACACACTACATGAGTTTCAGGTCCAACCCTAAAAGCTGAGACAAGCTGCCCCAACTTCTTTGGCAGCACAGTGTCAGCCTTGCAGGATAAACTCCCCAAGTTTATCCAACAGCTGAGAACATTCTAAACTAACACGAGTCTCATAAGTGTCCAGTTTAAGGGGTAATTACACAGAAACACACCAATCATAACATGAAACAATTATGTACTTTTATCCATTTACAATAAATGTATCAGTACATCAATCTGATTGGAGCTAAGGGCATATACTGTCTAACAATAAAGACCACCAACCATGTTTCCTCTACTAATCGTCCTTAGGGGTGAGCATTTGGTTTATTCGGTTAAAAACTGAACCGAATAAACCGAATATTTTAAAACTGAAATAAAAAAATGAAAATCGAATTACAATAAAACCGAAATAACCAAACCGAAAATTTCGGTTATTTTGGTTAAAAACCGAATTTAATTAATATATATATATATTATATTATATATTGTATATTATATATTATATAATGAATTTTAGTTAATTCGGTTTTTTTGGTTAACTGAATTTCTAAATCCGAAAACCGAAATTGCTAAAAACCAAATTACCCAAAAACCGAAAAACCGAACCGAAAAAACCGAAACCAAAATTTTCGGTTTGGTAATTCAGTTTTAACTGAATAATGCTCACCCCTAATCGTCCTCCCAGAGGTCAAATCTTGAAAAACACAAGAATGTGGAAAAAGTTTACTGAATAGTTCAAGGATGAGTAATACTGCTAATGGATAACAAATTAATAGGTAACTTTGGGACATGTAAGACATTTGACAGTGAGAGGCCAAATGATAGATATATAGATCCTTGACCAGCAATGGAGGAGAAGGATCCATCAGCCAACCTCACTCTATCCCTGCCAGAGAGAAGAGCGTATGATTGGAAAAGGGTTGACTTACCAATCATATGGTTTGATGCACCTAAATCAATAATCCATGAGGATTCCAGAGTGTCAGTAGATACATGGAAAGCAGAGGCTGAGTTAACTGAGGAGGAAATAGAGGAAGTTGAAGGTGTAGATCTAGAATCTGCCTGCCGGAGAGCCCTACCATACTACTCCAAATGTTCACAAAAGGAGTTAATAATATCTTCCTTGAAATCAAAACTAGGGGGCAACCTAGAGCAGAACTCATAGTAGGAAGATCATTCTAAGGCTCATGAGATGATAAGCTTATTGAGGTGAATTTCTTCTGATTTGTTTTCTTAGTCTATTCTTATGTTGATTTCTTGCTTGGTTCTTGTGCCCACTTTGGTTTCCCAATTAGTTCCCAACAAGTCTCACAGGTGTACATGGATTTCTAGCATTGAGTGCACTACAATTTATCTTTATCATCCACTCTTTTCTGGCCTTCCTCCTTTTTTTTTGCTGAACTTGTGTTATTTCTCACTGCTAGAGCAATAATCTTCCCCTCAGGAGCATTCATAGTCGATCTCCTACTTTCCTCGGATTGCACTAGAGCATACACCTCTTGGACAGAAGGGAGGTCATTGCTGCCCAAAATCTGCACTTTGATAAGGTCATAGTAGAAAAGTAAAGATATGTTGTTGAGAGACCAACTGTTTATAGGCTTTGGTATCTATCTCACTTTTCCATTCAATGCTTTGGTAGTAATCCAACTCTTTCCAGACCAAAGTGAGGGCAGAATAGTAAGCTGATAAACTCCTTTCCCCCTTCTTACATGTTGAAGATTCTGCTTGAAGTTGATAGATTCTAGTATTATGTCTTTGTCCCGAATATGTTGCCTTTGCTTGTTCCCATATTTCTTTGGCTGTCTCAGCCCATATAAAGTTCTGCTTAACAGAGGGTAACCATGGATGTCAAAAACCATGACACAATCATGCAGTTCTCTTGGTCCCACTTGCCATATTCAGCAGTGCAAGCCCTAGGTTCTTTCACTTTTCCATTGTTATTATCCTGCTTTACCCCTGGCTACAATGTACAACACTGCATCTCCTTGGACCAAGCCAACTAATTTCTGTCATCTAAGGGGGTAATAGTCATTGGGAAGTTTGCTGTATCATGACCACTGTTCTGACCACCCTGGTTAGAGGTGGTTCCTGAAGTTGTAGTCTTCATAAGCCATAAGTAACCACTTCTCAGTGAACAACAATTCTGTTCTTAGCAGCCCCCAATTTGTAGGATAATTTGTGAATCAAAAAATACTTCAAGAAAGTACAGCACTTGCTGTTGAACACATCTACAGGTCTACTAGACCTCTCCAAAGCTAGTACGAGTCACACAACACTTCAATAGGGCTGCTGTAGTACTTCTGCAAACTGAACCAGGTCATTCATGACCTACAGAGTTTCCACATTTACACAGTTCTGGATCTTCAGATCCACAAGTAGGGTTCAGACTTCCCTTATTTGGTCAAGGCAGACCACTGCCTATTCTTGGTAACCAGACCAAGAACCAAAGAAAAAGAGGGCATAGTTCTTGCCCTTGTTCAGTCCGAGTAGATTTCTAGAGGTTCCAGTCCCAGAATAATAGAAAAGATTAGGAAAAACAATCACCGACCTCTTAGAAGTGATTCAAACAACCATCCACTGATTTCTGGAATCAGTTCTACTGGGTTCTGATGAAGCTGTGGAAGAGAAGAGGTAGCTGAAGTGTTCTCAGGGCTAGTTTGACTTGGTTTCTTCCATTCTCAGTCCAGTGAAGTAGAGAGAGGGCTTCGATCAAAGAAAAAAGAGGTTTACAGAGCCCTATCTTGCTCTGATACCATGGTTTCCGAGAAGAAGAAGAAGAAGAAGAAGAAGAGAGGAAGAGAAGAGGAGGGAGAAGAGAGGAAGAAGAGAAGAAGAAGATTATGAAGGGATGAGAGATCCATCATATGGATGGCCGAACCCTGTAGGAAGGTTGGGCGAAATTTCAAAAATTTCTCTCTCTCCCATATGGGAATCACATTCCCTATTTTAGAAAACTGCTTTTTCAAGGATCAATCTTGAACCAAACCAGACCAGATCTGAAACCAAAAAGGGAGGAGAGGGATATACCTGATACAAAGTAACAGTAACTCCCAATGAAGGTGTTAACGCCCAAGGAGAAAACCAAAATCTGCTCCCACTGAATATGACACAATGTGAGGTGAAACAAAATCAGCAGGATGGCTCTTCAATAAGAACCAAATTCTTTAGCAAGGATGTAGTGGAGGGCTGGTGAGCACAACTTCATATTGCCTCTTCTAGCAGGAAGCAATATCAAGAACGGTTCTTGATCACTCTCACAGGTGGAGATCGAACTGGGTAGGGGCGGCAAGAACAAGAAGAAAAGAGCAGAAGACAGGAGCAGTCAAACTGTGAGTTGTCTTCTCTCTTAATTCAGCAGACTGTGAGTGAATTTGGAGGTCCGCCCTACTCTCCTATTTATAGCCTTAAAGAGAGGCTCTCCTAATCCTATTAGGACTTTCCTAATCCAAATCTTATATTTGGATCTGGACTCTCTTTAAGAGATAAGGATAATCCCTTATCCTTATCTGCAGATAAAGATCAACCTTCTTAATAAAATTAGGAGTTTCCTAATCCAAATCTTTATTTGGATCTGGACTCTTTAAGTGGATAGGCTTAAATGGGCTTTAGGCTCATTAAGTCTATGTGCTCACTTAACCTCTATACCTGCTGCCCAGTTGGCTATCCTTGTATGGCGTGGGACCCAAACATTGATCTACACATCAACCACATGGGTTCAGCCCAGCCTTTGTTACAAGGTCTGGCCGAATTCACTGTAAGAGACAGTGAACCCCTGAGTCCATCACCATGGGCTCTTAATGGGCCCAACATTTACACTAAATGATCCTTGGGTCCAGCCACCTTATGAAAACCCAAGGACTGTGGGCAGATACAAGATTAGCCCATCAGGTATTACCCCCAATGGTCTTACACTTAACCTCTCAGCCCTTAATGATCAAACACTACCCGACAAGAGAGGACCTTTTCCTCGGCTGCAAGGTACAGTGCTGCACTCTCTACTCACATGGATCCCGGGAATTAAAACCATTTGCAAACATTTTGAGACCTTAATATATATATATATATATATGTATATCTTTATAAATATATTTTGCAAAGCAAATTTCAACGGTTGAAATCAACTGCCGACAGTTTAGGTTTCCATCAGAGAGTGCATCCTCGATCATTCACTTTGTCCGACAAAGGGGCTGATCCTGTCACTATGATCACCCACTTAGATGAATTCTCGGACTGTCCCAACATACCCAGGTTTTGACCCCTCTAAGGATCTCACTGATTAGTATATCAAAGACAGCCCATTTCGACACCTAGTGCAGTATCATAATCGAGTCTAGGGGTCAGGTGTAACATTCCAGTTTTGCCCATCTATCTCCAAGGTCCAAGGCAATACTGGAATTTTGGTCCAGTTCAGGGTTTCGAGAAAACCCACACTGCATGTACATCAGGTCTCACCCTGGTGGCTATGAAGATTCTAAACTAACACGAGTCTCACAAGTGTTCAGTTTAAGGGTATTACATAGAAACACACCACAATGACATGAATCAATTATGTACTTTATTCATTTACAGTAAATGTCAAAAGGTACATCAATCTAATTGGAGCTAAGGGCATAAATGTCTAACAGCTCCCACTTGCACTTAGGTCCAATCGGGTACAAGCTGGAGTCCCATACTTTCCACGTGTTTCTCAAACACCTTCTGTGTCAATGGCTTAGTCAATGGTCTGCTACATTTTCCGCTGATGCTACCTTCTGAATCAGGACGTCCCCTCTTCCAACTATCTCCCGCAGTACATGGTACTTCCTCTCGAGGTGCTTCGACTTTGAGTGGGCTCGTGGCTCCTTAGCCTGAGCAATGGCTCCAGTGTTGTCACACAACAATGGAATGGGTGATGTGCTGGATGAAACTACTCCTAATTCCTAAATGAACTTCATCCAAACGGCTTCCTTGGCAGCTTCACTTGCGGCAATGTATTTGGCCTCAGTTGTGGAATCTGCAGTGGACCCCTATTTGCTGCTTTTCCAGCAAACAGCACACGATCCTATCGTGAAGATATAACCAGATGTAGACTTTCTATCATCTGGATCTGACTGAAAATCGGCATTAGTATACCCCTGGATCTGTAGTGAACTACCATCGAATACTAGACAAAACTCTTTTGTCCTTCGAAGGTATTTTAGTATGTTTTTCACAGCGGTCCAATGCTCTTGCCCTGGGTTAGATTGGTATCTTCTTACCACACTCACTGCCTGAGAAATGTCAAGACAAGTGCACAACATGGCATACTTGATGCTCTTTACGGCTGAGGCATAGGGAACCCCTTTCATGCCCTCAATCTCTTCGGGAATCTTGGAAGACATACCCTTGGAGAGAGTGACTCCATGCTTGAAAGGAACATTTCTTTTCTTGGAGTTCTCCATGTTGTATCTCTTGACTATTTTGTCAATGTTAGCAGACTGGGATAATCCTAGTATCCTCTTCGATCTATCTCTATAGAGTCGAAGACCTAGTATGTAGGAGGCTTCTCCAAGATCTTTCATGGAGAATTGTTGTGACCGTAGTTAACATGCCTACATCATTCCCAATGAATAGAATGTCATCTACATACAGAACCAAGAACGTAACCTTATCACCACTGGTTTTCCCGTAAACACAGGGTTCATCCAGATTTTGCTCAAAGTCAAACTGTTTGATGGTAGAGTCAAACCGGATGTTCCAACTCCTAAAAGCTTGCTTAAGTCCATATATGGATCGATTGAGTTTACATACCATGTGTTCCTGACCTGCAGCTATGAAACCTTGTGGTTGTTGCATATAGATATTTTCAGTAAGATCTCCATTCAGGAACACAGTTTTGACATCCATTTGCCAAATCTCGTATCATGGTATGCTGCTACATCTAGTAGGATCCTAATGGATTTAAGCATGGCCACAGGCGAGAAGGTTTCCTCATAATCGATTCCCTCTTTTTGAGTGTAACCTTTCGCCACTAGACGAGCCTTGTAGGTCTCAACTTTACCATCGGGGTCCTTCTTCATCTTATAGATCCATTTGCAACCAATTGCCTTTACCCCACTCGGCGGATCTACTAGAGTCCAGACTCCATTGGTCTCCATTGAGTCCATCTCAACTCTCATGGCATCTACCCACTTCAAGGAATCTATGTCCAACATAACTTCCGTATAAGTCACGAGATCCTCCTCACTAGTTGTGGCTTCCACCAAGTAACTTTCTTGGTCATAGCCAAAATGAATTGGAGGCCTGGAAACCAGCATAGATCTCCTAGGTTGGTTATTTTCTGGAGCTAGTGGGACATCTCCCACTACCCCTGGGCTCTCCTCATCAAGAACAACTTTCTGGTGATGATTATCTAGGATGTAATCTTCTTCTAAGAAGTGGGCATTTCGACTGTAAAACACTTTTTGCTCTTTTGGATCATAGAATAAGTAACCCACAGAGCCTTTGGGGTAGCCTATAAATAGGCAACGATTGGTCTTGGATTCCCATTTGTCAGCACTTGTTCTTTTAACATGTGCTGGACAACCCCAAATCTTCAAGTGTCTTACACTTGGTCTTCCACATCTCATTTCCCCACATTTAATTGAGATAAATTTTTTTCTATGCCATCCTGTAGCATTACTAACTCTTGAATCTTGATATTTGCCTACAAAAAATTTCTTCTCTCCTTACCACCTTTTCCCAATCTTTTCTTCTACTTCTACCTCCCTCATCCAAGGAGCCATTTTGTTCTTTTTGATCTAAATCATCCAATTCCTCAAGGATTTTGTTTTTTTTTTTTTTCTTCAAAAGCCTTAAATTCCTCCTTTCCCTAATATTTTGGCTTCCTCTTTAAACTCTTCAACTTCTGCAACATTCAGTAACCACCCCATCCCTTCATTCTAAACTCCCACCAAGCAGCCACTTTTTAAGAGAATCATTGTGAAGAGTCTACATCTTCTCCAGTCTAAAAGGAGTTTTTCCTCTTACCATCAAATCAATTCTTAGGGCATTTGGCCAATGATCAGAGATACATTGAGGTCGGATCTCCTGAATGAGAGTAGGGAAGTGCTCCTCCCAATCTGAAGTCAATAAAAGTTTGTCAAGTCTACAATTAACAACATTCTCCTACATGTTTGACCAAGTGAATTTCCTATTGTGGAGAGGGAGGTCATGCAAACTATGCGTAGCAATGGAACTGGAGAAATCTCTCATGCTCCCTGGTTAGTCATTTACCATTAGAGTGCTCATGGATAAACCTCATGACATGGAAATCACCTTCAATGCAGAAGGGATGTCACCATGTTCATGGAGTGAATCCAATTCATCCCAAAAATTTCCTCTTTTTGATAGAGAATTCGGGCCATGCACTCCTGTTAAAATCCAGCTAAAACCATCCAATTTGTTGGTAAGCAATATGGAGATTGAAATTCCTTTATCAACTTCAACACCAGAAATATCCTCTTCCTTCCGTACTATTAAAATTCCATCCAAAGCACTAGATACAGGAAGAGCAGCCCTATTTCTACCATTAATTCTCCTAACCTTTTGTTGACTACTTTTTTTTTGTTTTTTGGATTTCTTGAAAGATAACTATATTAGGGTTTTCTCTTCTTAGGGTATATTTTATAAGAGGAACCTCTTCCAACTCTCCTCCCAATCCCCTAACATTCCAACTTAGAATCTTCATTGGTTCATAGCAGCTTACTTTCCCTTAGCAATCCTCTTCCCTACCGAGTTATGATACTTCAGTTCCTTGTTGGATCCCCTTCTCAAACCTTTTCCCGCCCCCTTTCCACTCCTATCAATTCCATTGCTTTTGAGAGTTTGTCTATCACAAACTTTCTCCACATTGTTAATCCCCAGTTTCCTTGCCATTTTTGCAATCTGACCCTCTGTCTGCTCCTCTCTTTTGTAATTTGATGAACCTTCAGGATACTGGCTGCCATTCATCAGGTTAGGAATATCTTCTGGTTAAGATAGTAGGCCATTTGAACTTGAACATCAAAAAAGGAGGGATCACAATGAGAGGCAGAAGTAGGAGAAAAACTAAAAGGAAAACAAGGACAAAGATTAGGGTTAGAGGGCAGATGTTCCCCAAAAAAAATGTTTGGGGAGGGTTTTGGGGCAAATCTCCTCATCTTTTAGCAAGGCTCCCAGGTTCAGAAAAGTTCCATAATCCGGGTTTACAAGTTCCATCTGCTCCAACAGTTATTCACTCCCTCAGGCTTCCCTGTCTGACATGAAAGGAAAGGGAGATTCACTTCCTCAAGCCCATCGCTACCAAAGATGGTTGATGGTTCTAGCATATGGCGACCAAGAGGCAAGAACCTGGAGTTCAACTGAGGGGTGAAACAGTAGAGCATCACCAGTAGACTTGTTCATGGGATGGGCTTGGGCTTAGCATTTTCCAAAATTTGAACGGGCCCAACCTGAAGCAATGCAAAATGTTCACGGGCCAAGCCCGAACCCTGGCCCATGAATAGGTCTAATCACCTAAAGCCTGGCCCAACCTGAAGCAATGAAAAGCCCCATATTTACTAATGTTGTCCATTCATTGATCCTAAGAAAAGATGTTTTTAGAAGAATTAAAATTATAAAATCTTTGGGCTTGCCTTGAGGGGCTTGGTACAAAAGTGGTTCATAAAATCAGGAATGCATAATGTTTAACATCGCATTAGCTATTTGAAGTAATGCAATTGGGATAAGGCTTGTCGATTTAACAATTGTTAGCATTGAATATAGCAGAATGGGGGTACCAAAATGGTTGGGATAAGGCTTTGTCAAGTTTCACTACTCGTTTTACGAAAAATATATGATGATATTATCTTGTTGAGCACATCAAAGCAAGCACCTAATGTGAATTATATATCATTATGTAATTACCATCACTATGAAATTCACTCTTCTGGTCATAAACTCTTGGAAGAATCAATTTTTTATGGTCTGAAATCAAGGATAAACCTCCGTTGAAGTAATCTTACATGTAAAGCAAACTTACATTCATATACCCCCCTTATCAAAATAAAGAAAAGTGGAATGGAAAAAAGAACAGAAAAGAAATGGATAAAATGTAGGAAAGTAATGGTAGCAGAACACTAGCATGGAATGATGGAAATATGCTTCCAAACTAAAGAAAAGAGATACATGCCTTGAAATGTTCTTACAATGGAACATACCTCCAAGATAAGAGAAAATATACAAAAGAAAAAAAAGTAAATTGGGTTGATGATAATAGTGGCAAGTATTTATCCTATTTCTGATCCTCTAACCTGACACGGACAAGCATTGTCTTCGAGGATTTGCTACCAGATGGTTAAATCATATGGTTTGTTCCCTCACTTTTCATCTGACTTTATTGCTTTTACCTGCACAGATGGAAACAAGGGGGAACGTCTGTTCCAAGTAAGTAGAAAAACAATAAACAAATTATGTTTTGATAGATACTATCGGGAGTAATAGAGTGGATGCCAACAGTCGCTGTTTTGATTGCAGGCACCCCCAGCATGCGAATGAGAAGGCACACACAAGACACTATTGGAGGATCAAAGGCGTGAGAGGTTCATGGTAAATTTTGCTACTGCATATACTGCATAATTTGTTATTTATTCTTTGATTTTGTTGCATATTCCGTGTTTCTGCAACTTTCAAGTGCTGGCATAAATTCCCTCTAGCAACAGCCTAGGTTGTAAATACCTGTAAATTGTAAGTAACAACTTGTCCACCGAACCATGTTCTTAATTCTATCATCAAATGTTGTGGCGGTGTTCTACAAATGTTCTTTGTTTTCTTTTGTTTTCGAAATTGCCACATCAGCAAAAGAAACATGTTCTTGAACTGTGTTTTCATTTTGAAAAGCAAAAACAAGTTAGTTTTGTTTCATAAAACAATACATGTTTTTGAAACCATCAATATAATTAATTTTAAAACAAAAATAAATTTTGTAGTATAGAAATTATATATTATAGAACATTATATTAAATAACCATGAAAATATCATCTTTGAACCAGAAATTCAAGAACGTGTTTTTTTCTTTTTGTTTCAGTTTTGGAAACATAAGACATAAATAACCAATGTTTTTGTTTTCTAACTAGTTGGTTTTGTATTATTTATAAAGTCACAAGAAGAAAAACAATTGATATTGGAGAACACCTCTAAAGTTCTGAGATCAATTATTCGTCAGCTAACAGTTGCATTGCGTCAAATGGTCATTTGCACATTCTCTAATGCATATAAACATTGAATATAGAGAGACTTTTTCCTTGAATCATGTTGCCTGCGTCCATCTTAAACCTTCAATTAGTGCAAAACCAACCTTAAATAATAACGCATCCAAATAAAACATGTACCTTCGTCCATGTTTTATATCATTAGGATAAACCACCACCCCATGCTTAGCAGTAACATACATATACTTGGCCACGCCAATTTCATTCAGCTGGATCCCTGATTCTCTGCAAATTCCTTGCAGATGGCTGTAAGTTAGATAAATAAAGCCAGTTTTAATATATTTTTTCACGAACTAATGCTAGAAATCCGATAAGCTAATTAGTAATTCCAAGCTGAATTTTTCAATTGGGTTCATTCAACGATATAGTATGTGTTTGGTTCCGTTTATATTTATTGAGTAAATACTGTTACATAGGCACCCCATCAGCAAAGGGCTCATTATGTGCATCGGTACGTATTGATGTATGCAAAAGCAAACATCAATTTCATTGTACCTCTCCCGTTTCAGGAAGTTTTATTTTGGAGCTTCTGGGTAGGCATTTATTGGCACTTTGCTGATGTGGTGTCTAATGGCATCTCTATGTCAAACGCCCTCATTGATTGCTTTTCTTGGTTTTGCAGCCACACACGTACAAAACATTTACTCAATAACGTAAACGGAACCAAACACCCTCGTACTAGTGACTATGAACCGGATGAATCTAGTAGAAGAGGCACATTGCTTACCCCATCATCCAGTATTTTACACAAAAAACTGTAAGAGTAAGAATTTGATGCGGACTCACTAAATAAGGGTGATTTTCAGACCATTCAGAATCTGCTGCGTCATTTCAATGTTTAAAATGGTCAAGAGCGTTTTCTCACTCAAAACCCCTTTTGGGCTGTTTGGCATTGTTGCTGTTTCCTGGAGCAACAGTGCCACATAGGAAAAAACGGTGTTTTCAGAAACAGGCATTTGTTTAGAACCAATTTTTCATAAAAAATGGTGTTTCATGCCACGCCTCAGAAATTGGGAAGCCATGGTGATGGAGATCTTATCACATGGCTTGGAGCAACGCCAATTTAACGTTTCCTGGAACTACAGCTTGTTGCTGCCAACAGGGCAGTGATGTGACATTGGATAATGGGTACTAGTGCTGAAAACGTTTCCTGGAGCAATGGTACCAAACAGAAAAATTTGTTGTTGCTCCAGGAAACGTCTTACCAGACAGCAACAATTTCAAACAAAAATAAAGATATCATTTTTTGAAAAAACAGTGCTCTAAGCCACACATCATCAGCATCCTTTTCTCATAAACCTCTTGGCCATCCATCCTTTATCTCGTCTAAACCCTCACTACCTTTCTCTAACCATCTCTGTCCTGAAGAATTTTTTCAGCCATATTTTACCATTTCTTCTCTCTCTTCATATTTATTTTTTCTGTCAAAACCATCAATGAAACAAAGAGAGTTTCATTGTCTGTCCTTGTCGTTTCTTCACAAATCCTGACTAGTTGCTCTTATGGAATCCATCAACAAATATCTCCTCATCTCTCTCTCTCTCTCTTTTGTGCTTTTTGCTATCTGGGTTACACTTGTGGTGATGGTGATTCATTTTTTGCAAATTACAGCTTTTTTGTAAATTACACTTATGGAACCCATCAGAATCTCCAACTTTTTAAAATTTAAATCATGTTATTTTGTATTCTGATATGAATTCTTGCTCTTTCTCTTTTTTTTTTTGCAAATTACAGCTTTTGGAAATTTGTAAACAAATTCAAAGAAGGAAAGAAAAAAATGGGAGAAACGTTTGGGAGAGAGATTCTGATCTGGATTCCTACTCTTTCTTGAAACCAAAACTCTTGGAGATCAATTATCTTATTAAACAGTTACAGAGAACCAAAGAAATAAGATGACGGAATAAACCGGGGCGAGAGAGAGAGAGAGGCCAAGCAGGTCAGAGAATCCTTTCGTTCATCAGTTTTCCATTTGATCGCAAAATCTAATTTAAAGAGATGTGGCAAATTATGAATGGTGGACCGAAAATGTGTTTTCCGGTGCAACCGGATTGAATTTTTATTGAAAGTTGAAACTGTAAATTTATACTTACCAGATGACGAGCATTTGTGTTTGCGTCTGTGTGATATAGGGGTTAGTGATTAAATGGCCAGAAATTAAGAATTTAGTTAATATAGTAAAATTATTCTAAATAAGACAAGAAAAGAACGTTGTCAGATTGAAATAATAAAATCACAAAATGAAATATTCTTGGGCATGGATGGCCAAGAGGTTACACTCACTGCAGCATTCAATGGGTTTTAATCTATCAATGTATTTTACACGTCTGGATCAGGTGGGGACACATGGTCGGCTCGAAATTTCTCTCATAAGCATTCAGTTACTTGGTCGGCTTTACTTGATATGGACAAAGTGGATTTTGTTGGTTTTGTGACAGGATATCTTGCAAGCAATAACCTCACACTGAAACAACGGGCATTCAGTCATACATCGAAAGCATCTCCCTATGAATTTAACATATATGTACAGAAAATATTCTCCATCAGCTGCTGGAATGCCATGTATGCAGTTTTTGCTTGCAGGGTATCTGGGCTCAGGTTCAGTCTTTAAGGCTCTATTTGCTTGCAATTCTGGTACAAACTAGATGGAGGTGCTAATGAGAATTTCACAAAATTTGATTTTTTTTTATTCTATTTTAGGTTTTATTTTACTTGATGCACTGCAAACAATAAGACAGTGAAACCTATGACATGACTATCAAAAAAAGTGAAAACTAGACAAAAAAAATGGCTCAATTCTTTTGCATTCCCATACTTTTTCACCAAAGCAAATGAATTTCCCTACAAACAAGCAAATAGTAGTAATTTCTAGTTATTTTTTCTGTTTTGGTTGTTGGTGGTTACTTGGTTTGCTTTGGCTTGTCTGTGTAGTTCTTCATGTATTATATTGGTATATCCTGTGACGTAGGTTTGTCAATGAGTCGGGTCTGGGTTGGGACAGGGTGTTCCAGTCCCGAATAAAGTATAAATTGGGACAAAATCATAGACCCAATAATCGGGATAATTGGATCTGACCTAATTATACTAACAGTAATTATATAAAAATTAACTCATTTTTATTTATTTATTTATTTATTTATTTTGCTTCATTGGGCTATACAATGAGAGTAGCCCATTCTTCTAAACCTCCCAACCCTAGTGGCAGTGGGTTTTGATCCCAAGTCTTTATTCAGATGAGAACCTACCAACTGAGTCACCATCAGTTGATCTTTGATAATATAACCTTAATAAAAATGGTAAAATAATAGTAAAATGGTAAATCACTTATATGTTAATAAATCAAATGTTTTAGACTAAAATAATTTCATATTAATTATCAAATTTGTCATTTTAGACATAAAATTTAATTAAAATTATTAAAAAGAAACTTTACATATTATTAAGAAAATGATCATTATCTGGAATGAACAAGAACCAGAAGCAGAACCGATATAATCAATTCTGTTCCATTTGATCAATCAGATAGAACCAACCCATTGACAGCCCTATCAGGAAGTTGCTGTTTCTTGTATGAATTTTTTATCCACCCCAAAAAGATCGTCGGATAGATATATATTTACGCTCAACAACCAAGTAAAACAAAGTGAAAGACCTCGATTGCAAACTGAGATCACCCTTCAAAGCTCGAACGAATCAGCCACGACAAATTTTGCCTGAAAGATTCAATCCGAGTAAATAACATGCACATGGGTTCACTTACCCCAACCGTAGACCAACCAGACCAGCTTGAGCTTGCATTCATAAACTTCCTGTACAATGGACCTTCACCAACAAGCTGGAGCTCCAAGTTACTGATCAACATCATTCAATTAAGCAATTATTATAACACAACATAAAAACCTCTAAATGGAGGAATTGCAGACAAGGAATGAAATAACAAAAATCTCACATTTCTATATTATCATATCATGTAGTGTAGTGAAGTGCCAGCAGGGTTTCTATAATATCAAGGTAATCAGAAGATTTCTCTGTCCAAGAGAATATAATACCCACAGCTTTCCGTATAATTCCTGCTGGACTTCGAAACATAGTTAACCGAATGATCTTCCATGAACTTAGATTTGCACAACCCACATCGGTCTATGAGAATTGACAAGTGTTTGAACTCTATTTCTTTTTACAGCATATAACCACACAGTCCACAATCACGATGGTCGTGCCACCTGTTTGGTGCAGCATTCCATCAATGTCATCTCCATCCTCCATTTCAAGCTGCAGTGACAGAAGATAAATTTCAGTTCAAGATGTATGTACTAGGACATAACGTGGCACACAAAGCTCTCTCACTCCATGTTTAAAATAAGCCCTTTTATCAATAAATTTTATATTATAAATTGAAGCCTTTGAAAGAAATGAGCTAGCTGGGAAATCCACCAATACAAAGTGGGGTATCATTATATGACAGATTATGAAGTCTGCTCTCCTCGGAGATTGCTCAACCGGTCAAACCAGAGAGAGAGAGATCTCCTCTGGAGTCTGCTCTCCTCGGAGATGACGACCATCAAACAAAAATGCAACTGAATTAAGCCTATCACAGTATGCATTCATGAGTTTTCGCAGTTAAGTGCTCCTCTTGATCTAAAAAATACTTCGTTACCATCCTATAATTAAGCAGGCAATATACTAATGTATTTAAGACAAATCTGATATTTTTTGGAGGAGAAAACTGAGAGTATTTTTTATATGTAGAACTTGCAATTATATTCTTTATAAACTATAAATTATGTTTAAAATAATAATATTATAAAGAATAGACAATTTTAAAAGACATATTTAGATATATTTTGAAAATACATGGATATGATTGAAAAATTAAGATATGCAAAGATGCATTGAGAAAACTCGCATAAATCCCAAAAAAATAGAACAAGAACACTAAATCTAAGGCTTAAATGACCATGGATAGAGTATAGACACATAAAAACACACAAGTTGACAAGTTATGTGGTGCGAACTATCAAGATAGGCATAGAAAATATTGGGAAATAGCAGGAGAATTAAAATATGCATTACGTACTTTATCAAACTAATATAAATCTTATTATTAATCTAATACTTCAAAACATCATGGTTTCAAATTATGAAGTATCGGTAGCTTTCCGAAACCCCAAATGGGGCAAGTGAAACATTTTTGAAAAAAAAAAAAACTAAAAAAAAAAGTTATGAAGTATTGAAACACTTGATATGCTTGTTTGTTAGGGGTGAGAAAGAAAAATTGAAAAATCGAATCAAACCGATGAGACCAAACTGAAAATTTCAGTTAATCAAACTGATCGGTACAAGTATATTTCTATATATTATATGTATATTTATGTATTATTATATATTTTATATTATTCATATATTATAAATTAATAATTATGCATTATATATAAATATATATTTAAAACATATAATATATTATTTATTTATTAAAATATAATATTATATATTTCTAGTTTTTTATTATATATATATATATTTATATATTTATTTATAATATATAGTATAAATATAAAAAAACCAAAAAACTGATGAATCAAAACCGACAGTTAACCAAAGTGGTCAACTGGTTAACCAATTGGCTTCGGTTCTGTTTCAGTTACCGGTTTGGTTAACCAATTAGTTTAAAAAATAAGCCCACAGTTTAATTAACCGAACCATAAACACCCCAACTGTCCGTGTTCGTGTGTATCGATACTTTAAACCTTGCCATCCTCTAAGCCTCGTCCCAATCATATGGGGTCGACTACATGAATCCTGTTTTCCCATTATTACAATTAATATATTTTAATTTAATACTTAAAAATGCTCATAAAAAATCAATACTTAAAAACTAACTATAAAAATGAATTGATTATTTTCTTTCTTTAATTGATATAACATTATCAAGTGAAAGTTCGTAAAGGTCACAAGTTATAACACTTAAAACCCATGTTATTTTATAAGAATCTTGCCTTTCATGTGGATGACCAGAGTTTAAATCCTAATTAAAATAGAATACAATTTCTAATACTATGGTTTCATTAAGCATTTAAGCCTCCTACATGTATTGTCTCTTTTTTAAGTTAATTAAAGCTACACGTTGCAGCAGGAAAAAAAAAAGAAAAAAGAAAGCCATCTGGTTAGTCTGTTGGTAAATGATCACTATATATAGATTGTGTTTCCGGTCTTCATTATCAATAAATTACAGGATGACATGCACTGGTGAAAGAGAAAAGGCAATTAAAAGCTTAAAGGCTAATAACATCAACATTGGATCCTAACTAATACTTTCCAGAGTCAATAATGCAAACCCTTGGAACATTCTGAAATAGATGATGATTTGTTAACATCTGTACCACAGTGTGCTGAATGCTAGCACCCATGAAACATCTCAACTTTAAAAGGCAAATGAAGCAAATATAACAGCCAATCTAATTAAGCTAGATATTATGCAGGTCCTTAAATAAATGTTTTTAAGCCCATGCCAAATCATATAACTTTGACAAAACTAATAAATTAAGACATAGATAAAAGAAAACAGATCAGGTAAAAAGCATTTAATTGTTCGTGGTGGTGATTTTATACAAGTGCAACATGCCAATAATGTAACAGAGAGATTGACTAGAACAGCTTCATAATTGATAGTGTGTTGTCTATTGTCAAAAATCCAAAACTATTGCAATGACAAAATGGCAAAGGAAATTAAGGAACAAGTTAAGTTGAGCGGTTGAAGTAAAAATCTTCATATATTTTCCACTTAAAAAGGGCAGCTCAATGCAAGAGACACTCGCCATATATCGCCAATGCAGGGTCTGGGGAGGGAAGTATGTAGCTTGCTTCTGATCGGTGTCACCATACGGGGAGCTGAGTTCATTGAGCATCCACATTAGCTGTCGGATGTGGGAACTGTTCTTATCCAAGATTGCTCTAGCAGCAGTCTCGAGGAGGTCAGGAGTCAGGACAAGGAGAGTTGAAAGCAAACTCATGAGATCAGGGTTCAAATCCGTGAGTGGTGGTAGTCTAACGACAGGAAATTGTTTTAACTCAGAAATTAACCCGTTGTGTTCCTTCACCGATTGAAGCCAGAGTAGTCTTAGACCATATTCATTACTTTTTTTTAACTCCTAAAACCCCTAGCCCTTTCTTCTTCATCAGCTAGGGGCAGAAATTATTGACAAGAAAAACTTTCTCTCCAATCTTCATCCACCGGCTGAAGCCATTTGCAAGAGCTATTGCACGTCTCTTCTTTATACCCTTTCTCTGTTTAACCGTTTGAAAAATGTCTTTCAGTTTATAACCAAGTTCTCTTGATAATCAAAACCTTAAATCAAAGTCCTATATCTTATTTTCTAAATTTAATAAATAACAAAAAAAAATAGCTGCTAGTTCAAGAGAGGAGATGGTAACCAAAGTCCAAGGATAATTGGAACTGATAGATGCATAACTAGCATCGTTTTACAACGACTCACCTTCCCCAAAACCAATAATCTAGTGGTGAGGACAGCCATATGAAAATGCAACCCACAACAAAGAACGAAGAAGATTTTAATAGTTACTGTTGAACATTACTCAGCACTTAAGCATAAACATTTCTTTCTTACCAAAGAAAAAAGAAAAACATTGTAAAGAGGGAAGGAGATTGAGTTCCCCATTTATGGCTTCGAAGATTCACGTGACATCACATGTGAACAGAGCGTGATAGAAAGTTAACGGCAAGGGAGGTTTTAGACAATTGTCTAGGGGTGCAAATGGATCGGATTATGATCCAAACCGATCCTATTTGGTCAAATTCGAATCACCCCTGTTTGAATATTCGAATCAGATAATAGGATCCGATCAGAAATTGAATTGGATTTGGATCACCCCTATCCGATCCGAGAATATCCAATCCGATATGTATTATATATTTGTAAATATAGATAGATGTAATACATATATATGTTATTTATTTGTTTATAAATATATTTTTTATATTATATTTTTATAAATTTGTTATATTATTTATTTTTTATAAAAAAATGTGTATATATATGATGAAAATAATTAAAAAATACTTCTATTTTTTGTTTTTACTTTATTTAAATTAGTATATTTTATTTTCTTTTAATAATTTATTAATTTTTAAAGAAAACAAGTCGGATCGGATCAGATTTGAAGATCCCACTTACCGATAGGATTCAAATTCAAATCTAATCCTATCAAACCCTAATTCAAATCCGATCCAGTCCGTTTGCATCCCTACAATCATCAAAAACCTTAAGGATACATTAAGACAATATGTAAACATTAAGAGTATAGCTAGTCAATTTCCTAAACCACAAGGATACTTTAAGAAATTTGCCCTTTAACAAAATTAAGTAGGCCATTTTATTAGAACAAAAACCCTAAAAAAGACTAGAAAGCAAGGAAGTAGAAATTTTAAATTAAGGCTCAATTTGGAAAGAATACAAATACAAACAGGTACAATGCATATACATAAAAAATACAAGGTTTTGCACCCTACATATTTGTATTTGTATTCTTTTCAAACTTAGCCTAAGACTGTGTTTGCTTGTAGTGCAATTTTATTTGCACTAATACAAATGTATGGAGTGCAAATGAAAAAATGCAAATTTTGGTTCAATTTTATTTTGGAATTCACTTTATCCTGCTTTGAGTCTTATTTTACTTCATTTTTACGGCAACCAAACAAAGATAAAATTTGTAAAAAAAAAAATCAAAACTTGCACCCAAATCATTTGCACTACGGCTAGTTTGGAAGGAGTACAAATGCAAATTTGTAGAGTGCAAAACCCTATATTTTGTATGTATTTGCACTATACATATTTGTATTTGTATTCCTTCCAAACTGAGCCACCATAATTTTGCATCAATGCAAATGAACCAGACCGGGTACTACCAAATCATTCTACTTCATTTGTTTGCACTGCAACCAAAACCAAACATAGTCTAAGCATCAAACATGATATTTACAACAATGTACTTAAATATGGTGGATGGATGATAAGCTTCTTAATTTTTAAAATAAATGACTAGGTTTTAATCCTTTTAACTTACATTTTCTTTAAAATACCTACATAATAATGTAATATGTATAATAAATAATCATAATTAGCATAAGTAAAGAGGTGGATTATTGGTAATTAAGTAATTACCGATTAATCATAAATAATCATAATGCAATCTCCGCCCCGACTCGTCCCCGATTAATATTATATATAATATTATATAAGTATAATAATTATTATTTGTTTTTTTAAAAGATTAAAACTTAAAAAATACTAAAATACTAAAACCCTTGATAGTAAAACACAAAACACTTCGATAGAGAGAAGAGAGAACTTTGTCTCTAAACCTTCGTCGGTGACTCTATCTCTAAACCTTCATTGGCGACTCTGTCTTTGAACCTTCGTCTTCCACTCTTCCTTCGTCTTGTCGTCGGTCGCCAATTTGCCCACTGTCATCTCGTCACTGTCGCCACTCGCCCGTCGGACATCGGACAGAGGATATACTCAAGTGACAGAGAAGAGCTACTCAAAGAAGAGTCGCTATCACCACTCGTCGACCATTGTCGCTTCAACCTTCGTCTACTGTCGCCGATCGCCGTCGCCGTCGCCCGTCAGACTCTCTCTCGTCGCCGACCTCAACTCTCGCAACAATCCTCTCTCTCTCTCTCTCTCTCTCTCAATCCCAATCTCAATCTCTCTGTCTCAGACTCTCAGTGTGCATACATATCTCGTCGGGGATTCAGGTCTCTGATGTGAAATTCATCCCCGTTGGGGTCGGGGATGGAGGGGGGGACTCCTTTCCCCATCGAGGATCAGGGATGGGGATGGGGGGTGATTTGGGAGTCGAGATCGGAGATGGGGAATGTAATCCCCGCCCCAAGCCCACCCCGTTGCCGTTCCTATTTACAAACAAAAACTCCATTTTATGTAGGCCAACAGCTAGTAGACCAATTTTAGATTAATTCCAATCCAAAGAAACAATTATTACGTAATTCCGAGAACAATGAATTATCTTCTCGTATAAACTAAAATCCAAGCAAAACAGCAAAATAGTGGACAATGAGTCAATTTCATATTCACAAAATGCCAACATTAGCCAAAAATCAATGCAGTTATGAATCAATTTCAAATTCGTAAAAAATGCTATTCTTTTGATCCAAAAAAATGAAATCCCTAAACACAACCAGAAGCATTACAACAGATGTATAAATTGGGCTGTGCCACCTGTGGCCTGACATGGTGGTACGTGGGCTGTGTCAAGTACGACATGATTGTGTGGGCCGTGCTGGATCAGGGGTCTTAGGTTCCATGGGCCGACATGATCTGCAGACTTACAATGGGCCAAGTGCAGCCCATTCGAGAAAATTAGCCATTGGGGCCCTTGGGGGACCCCTCAAACAACTAGTTTCAGCTTTTTTAGAGGGTTTTATAGAAATACCCCCTCAATCAATAGTCATAAGCATATATAGGGGGAGTATTTATGTATTTTGGCTTTTGGGGGAAGAAAAAGACAATAATGTCCCTCCAACAACTATATGCCTATATCATATATAACAGTTTGTTTTTTGGGAATTTGAGGGCATTTGGGTAATGTGATAAATGACTTTACAATGACCAAAATACCCTTCCTAACACCTAAAAAATGTCTTTTTAGGGTATTTTGGGCAATTGAATTATTTTCAATTCTTATAAATAAATGTATCATCCATCAGTCCACCATTCTCATCACACCAATTCAACAATTCTCTTCTCCGTTCTCATACTCGCTTGGTCTCTCATCTCATACAATCTCATATTGGCATACTGTCATACAAACATACACTTATGCACTTAGCAATTTAGGAGGCTTTGGGGCTTCAACTATTAAAATCAAGTTGAGATTAAACCAGTAATCCAAACATCTGGGTAAGTGTAATTAAATTAATTTTTATTTTTTTTAGAATAAAAAAATGGCTGGCTCCTCCTAAAACCAATTCCTCAATAGTAAGTTCACTAGCCCGATTTATAAAATATTTAAAATAGAGGATTTTGAGGGGAAGGGAAAAAGAGGCATTTGCTAAAAATGTAGGATTGACTTAAGCTTCGATAGCAAGGGTGATACTGGAAACTTGGGCAAATATTTGTTCTTCTATGAGAAACAAGGAAAAAGGGATCTACTGTAAAGATTTCTTGGATGGTGAGAATAAATTACAAGACAAAGGAGAACATGAAACTACTACACCCGATGAAGTAGATGATTAAAGTCTAGGAGATGGAGTAATTGTTTTCAATTTCATTTAAATTATTTGTTATTTTTTTAATAAAGTATTCTAGTTTTACTTGGCAAAAAAATAGTCTAGGCCTTTTTGACTCATTTCGGCCTAGGCCAAGGCCTAGACCATAGCCCAATCCAGCATGGCCCAGGCCCACAACATGGCCTGCAACTCATGGCCTGGCCCGCATACCAACACGATAGCCTGTCAACACCACGGCTGGCCCAGTACAACTCAATTTACACTTCTAAATCTAAATAGTATATCATTAATAATTAAATAATTAAATAATTAGTATTAATTCTTTAAATGATAATTTTTGAAAATTACTTTATTATCAATTATTATTATTATTGTTATTGTTGTTGTTGAAGCTTGGTTTTTTTACCTTGGAAATACAATAGCAATTTTTTTTATTTATTATATCAAGCACATGATGGTGAGTTTGAGGAGAAGAAATGTCAAATGGCAGAGCCGGTGCAGGTTAAAATTGAGCTTATTTGGTAAAAAATAAATAATAATATAATGGATTTATGCTATCACTCTGGACATGTCCAGGTAAAATTAAGGAGACTCGCCTTGATGGCTAGGGACAGAGCTTTCATTTATTTATTATTGTGAGACCGCGTGAATACTATAGCCAGCGAAGTCTTTGCTCTGTTATACATAATATATATATAAGAGAAGAGTAAGAAACGACCTCCGCCGGTAGGCACTTTGGCAACAGGGGGAGAGGGGACCATGATGATGATGATGTTAGAAACGGGTGGGCTCATGTGATTGAAAAGACATTAATGCCAGTACGTCCTGGCTAGCTAGGTGGCATCCCATGCCCATATCCATATTGGGACAATCCTTCATTCACAAATTTTAACAACCACATCACATGCATGCATGCATTGCCAGATGAATGTAGTAGTAGGTAGAGCCTAGAGATACAAACCAGAACATTAGATATTTATATTGCGACCCTGTCCTGTATTGTAATTTTGTATTGTCGTGAAACTTCCTACTCTTGGTTGGTTAGCAAAAATAGCAATTGCTTGCAGCATTAATTATTTTTCTGCTAATTAAAGTTATTATTAATTAATGTGAACAGTGATGAAAGAAGAGGCGTAGTAGTAGTGAATGTTTGTTTGCTCTTTATTATTGCTTCGCCTGCAGCTGCAAACGTAACATGCTGGAAGAGCTACTCACGTCTCCATGTGGAGTGGAGGAATGGAGGAGGGAGCAGCAAATCACAAAATAAAGCGCGCAGCTACCGTTGTTGGCTCCCTTGCTGCAGGTCTCTCACCTCAGTCCTCCCTCACCCATGACAATATGACATGACCTACCCCGCGCGCTACCTCTCACAAATTCTTCAACATGCGTTGGTCGGCCTCTCATCTGTATATTGTATGCTTTCTCTTCAATTCAACACTAACCTGCCAACCTCTACCTACTTAAATGTCTTGTTCAAATTTAGGTTAATAAAAAGGAGTTTTAACTTTCAGATGGAGTTGAGCAAACACTGTCGTGACTTGTGAGTCCTGAGTCGTCGCCATTTTTATTCCCAATCAAATTAATTCTGTCAATCCAGGAAGTTTGCCATTAAGCAAGCAAAATGACAACTTTTTAGTTAAATATTGATTTATTAATTAATACAATCTAATTTTCAACAGTCTTTTCTTTTTTAGTTTATTAAGAGTCCATTTGGTGTTCAGTCAAAATCGGAATTGAAATTTTTTCGAATTAGAATTAGAATATTTTATTTCTATAGTTGTAATTAAAATTCTAATTCCATCTAACCAAACAGTTGTAATTAAAATGATAATCCAATTCTAAACCCCTATTATCACAAATCAGGACCTAAATGATGGCAGTGTAAAAAATAAATAAATCAGATTTTTCACATGATGTTGTGAACGCGAAGCCAACAAGGTAAATAATATATGCATTAATACAAAGTGTTGCTGCTCGATTCGGCAACAAGGAGTGATGTTGAAGATATAACTTGGAGATCAGATCACGGCACCTACTGTGACATCTATAGAATCAGTCAAAAAGCATTGGAATTCTTCCGCAAGGGTGAAATTTCTGTTGTACAATTCAAACAGGTGACGGGAAGGAGGAGCTAGAGGGGGAGGTCAAAGCTTGCGGTGAAAGTTGGTAGAAAACAAGAGTGAGTAGTAGCGTACGTAGTAGGTATAAGGTAGGGGTTTAGATGTAGTAAGTACATTAATTAAGCACAATGAGCGAGCACATAATAGTTGTGAGACAAAAATTATCTATTATTTTATTATTCTTGACAAAATCATTAAAAATAAAAATAACGAAAAAGGAAAACCTAAAAGTATTGGGAGTTGGGACTCATTTATGTTTTCTTTTTTTATTGTTTTTTATTTTTAATTATTTTGACAAAGATAATAAAATAATGGATAATTTCTGCCTAACGGAACAAAAAAATTTGGATGAAAGACACATTAACTGGAACATGTGTCACATAGCTATTACGTTTTCACTCATTGTACTTACCTAACGTGCATGCCTACTACATCTAGACCCATAAGGTGGTGCTTTGTTTTTCTTTATCCTCCAACTACACACTTCCACTCTTTCAGGTGGATGTTCAAGCAACTTCATTTAAACATTCAAAAATTTTCAACAATATAAGAGGCGTGGCTGAAGCATTCTACTCTCAATCAGCTTGTCATGAATTAACAAACTAGAGGCTCTTGGATCCTAACTAGACGATGACACCAAATATGATGCCATCATAAACTCTCTGTCTCCCTCCATCAATCAGCTTGTCATGAATTACAACATGAATAAGCTAAAGATTAGCCTTCAGGAACTCAACAATATGTTGCAGAGGGCCGAAAAACTGATAAAGAAAGACAAACTGATAGCCATGCTTATGGAAAGTGAAAAATCTGGAAAAAGGAAGATGAAGGGCAAAAAGAAGCCTCAAAAGAAAGCAAGTAAGCCAAAAAAGCAGAAGAAAGACAAAGCATCAGATGAATGTCACTTCTGCAAACAAACCGAACATTGGAAGAGGAACTGTCCTCAGTATCTAGAATTTAAAAACAAAGAAGGTAATTTCGAATCTCTTGTCAAAGAGACCAATTTGTTGGTCACTTCTACATCCTGGTATATTGACTCTAGGGCTTCTACTCATGCATGTAATACATTGCAGGTGTTCAGAGAAAGTAGAAGGCTGAGTGATGACGGGGTGGTCCTTTACTTAAGGACTTCTGCAATAGTTGCAACTACAACTATAGGAACTGTAGATTTAATTTTCAGAGAAGGAATTGTAACACTTAAAGATTGTCTTTATGTTCCGTTACTAAGAAGAAATTTGATTTCAGTTTCAAAACTATATAAGGATGGTTATTCTATTCTATTTAGTAAAACGATTACTATCAAATTGAGTAACAAATTCCTTACTCACGGAGAACTTGAAATTGTCTCTATATCCTCCATCCTTCTTTGGAAATGAACATAACCGAAACTACATCGGATCTTAACCCCAAGAAAAGAACACGTGATGTGGTTAATCCCACGTGATTAGTAAATGATGATCCTTTGGATTTTCTAACTATAGAAGATCCTCCAACTTGTGAACATTGCCTTCAGTATAAGATAACGAAATGGTCATTTACGGGAAAGCCTGAAAGATCTACGGGCATGCTTGACCTGATACATATTGATGTATGTGGTCCCATGAATGTTAGGACACGAAACCAACACTGTTATTTCATAATTTTCACCAATGATTATTCTCGGTATGGTTACGTGTACCTAATGAGACATAAGTCCAAATCCTTTGAAAAGTTCAAGGAGTTCATACAAGAAATCGAGAAATAGTTTGGGAGACAGATCAAAGCCCTTCGATCAGATTGAGGAGGTGAATATCTCTCCGACGAATTCAAGAACTACCTTAAGAATAATGAGATTATATCGCAATTATCTCTTCCTACTACACCACAATTAAACAGTGTATCGAAGAAGAGAAACCGAACTTTATTAGATATGGTTCGATCACTCCTCATACATTCAGAACTATCTATATCATTTTGGGAACACGCATTGGAGACTACGTTGCCTATTTGTAAGACACTTGAAGATTTGGGGTTGTCCAACACATGTTAAAAGATTAAGTGCAGACAAATTGGAATCCATGACTAATTGTTGCCTATTTGTAAGCTACCCCAAAGGCTTTGTAGAATATCTATTCTATGACCCAAGAGAGCAAAAAGTGTTTTGTGATCGAAATGCCTACTTCTTGAAACACTACATTGACAAGATTGTCATCAGATACAACATGGAGAACTCCAAGAAGGGATTTGTCCCTTTCAAACACGGAGTCACTCTCTCCAAGGGTATGTCTCCCAAGACTCCTAAGGAGATTGAGGGCATGAGAGAGGTTCCCTATGCCTCTGTTGTAGGAAGCATCATATATGCCATGTTGCACACTCGACCATACATTGTTCAGGTTGTGAGTGTAGTAAGTAGATACCAATCAAACCTAGGATAGGAGCATATGACTGTTGTAAAGAACATACTCAAATGCCTTCGGAGGATAAAAGAGTTTTGTCTTGTATTCGGTGGTAGTTCATTACAGATTGTCAGGTATACTAATGTCGAATTCCAGTCAAACTTAGATGATAGAAAGTCTACATCTGGTTAGATATTCACGATGGGGTTCTATGTAGTAAGAAAAATAGTCAACAACCCAAGCCAAGCACATTACCGTAAGTGAGGCTGCCTAATGAATGAAGTTGTTCATCTTGGAATTTGGAATCCTACCATATCACCCATTCCACTGTTGTGTGACAATACTGAATCTACGAGAGATTGTTGGTAGAGGGGACGTCCAGATTCAGAAAGTAGCACTAGTGGAGAATGTGGTAGACCCATTGACTAAGCCACTGACACAGAAAGTGTTTGAGAAACACGTGGACAGTATGGGACTCAGGCTTGTACCTGATTGGACCTAAGTGCAAGTATGAGCTGTTAGACAGTGTATGCCCTTAGCTCCAATTAGATTGATGTACTGATGCATTTATTGTAAAATGAATAAAAGTGCATAATTGATTCGTGTTATAATTGGTGTGTTTCTATGTAATTACCCTTAAACTGGACACTTATGAGACTTATGTAAGTTTAGAATATTCCTAACCGTTGGATAGACTTGGGGAAGTTTATCCTGCCAAGGCTAACATTGGTGTGCTGCCAAGAAGGTTGTGGCAGCCTATCTCAGCTGTCAGGTTTGGACCCAAAGCACATGTAGTGTGTGTTTGTTCAAATCACTGAACCTGGACCATTTCTCAGTTATGCCCTAGACCTTGGAGACTGGCGGGCAAAACTGGAAAATTACACATAACCCCTAGACTCGATTATGGTATTGCACTGGGTATCAGATTAGGCTGTCTTTGATATGCCAATCAGTGAGATCCTTTGGAGGTCAAAACCTGGGTATGTTGGGGCAGTCTGAGAATTCACTCGAGTGGGTGATCATAGTGACAGGATTAGCCCCTTTGCCAGACAAAGTGAATGGTTGGGATTGCACACTCTCTAATGGAAACCAAAACTGCCGACAGTCAATTTCAAACATGTTTGAGATTTGTTTTGCAAAATATATTTATATGATATGATATGATATATATATATATATATATGTTTGCAAAAGGTTTTAATTCGTAGGACCCTTCCGAGCAGAGAGTATAACACTACACCTTGTAGTCAGGGGAGAGTTCCTTCCCTATTGGGTAGTGGTTGATCATTAAGAGCTAAGAGATTAAGTGTAAGAGACCATTTAAGGTTGTTACCTTATGGGCTATATCTCACTTAAGTCCATTGTCCTTGGGCCTTCATAGGATGGCTGGACTCAATGATCATTTAGTGTAAATGTTGGGTCCATTAAGAGCCCATATTGATGGACTCAGGGGTTCATTGTACTTGACAGTGAATTCGGTCAGGCTTTTTCACAGAATCTGGGCCAAACCCATATGGGCTTATGTGAGGTCATTATTGGGGTCCCACGCCATACAAAGAGAGCCAAATGGGCCAGCAACTATCTAGGGTCGTGAGCCACTTTCTTAATGGGCCTAAAGCCCATGATTAATTAGATTAATCAAGTGGTCACATGACAGCTTAAGCAATCATGTGACATGGGCGAATATGGGTATGGATATGGGTTTGGATCAGCAATTTAGATAAGAGGATAAGTCTTGTCCACTTAAAGAGTCTAGATCCAAATAAATATTTGGATTAGACTCCTCCTAATAGAATTAGGAGTGTTGATCCTCAAGGCTTATAAAAGGAGGAGGGCGAACTGCTCTAGTTACAATACATTTGTTATCACTTTGGGAGCTACACTTGTGGATTCCATATCAGGTATACTTCTCCCTTCCTTTTGGTTTCATATTTGGTCTAGTATGGTGCAAGAACGATTCTTAAAAAATACAGTTTTTCTAAAACTAGGAATACGATTCCCGAAAAGGTAAAAGAGAATTTTTGAAATTTCGCCCAACCATCTTGCATGGTTTGGCCATCCATATGATGAATTTCCCCTTCCTTCAAAGTGATCTACCCATGATTCATAGGGATGTAAAATAATCCAATGTTCTTCTTTTTGATGTTTTTGACCCACATGTGATTTTCTTTTAAGATCTATTTATAAATTCTCTACAGTAACTTTATTTGTATATGCCACTAATTTATTCATGTTGCCCTTGGGTTTTTCTTCATCAGATCTCAAGTTTCGGACTTGCTAAGTGGGCTTCATCCTTGCCATCCCATATAACTTACAATGATGTTGCAAGAACTTTTGGGTATGCATCTTTTCTAGCTCTAATTACTTTATTGGTTAAACTGCGTTGAGATTAAGTTGTCAAATTCTTTTGGGTCAGGTTTTTGGCTCTTGAATACTTCATGTATGGCAAAGTAAATGACAAAGTCGATGTATATGTGTTTGGTGTCGTACTCCTAGAACTACTTTTTACAAGGAAAGACAAGGGAGTACTACTGACCAAACAAACAAATCAATATTTGAAGGCACAACCTCAATCCATATTTTTTGAATTGGAAGAGATGTCTTCCTCCTATGAAACAAACTTAATGAAAATTTTCAAATAGAATACCCATGATAGACCTATTTAATTTCATCGATAGGTCCAATAAATAGTCTAGATATGAAATTGTTTAATTTCATCGATGATAGGACCTAATGGTTTAGGTCCAAACATGTGTGCCAGTTTCTTTTCAACACCTCATATGATAGGCCTATTTAATCAAGTGTCTCTTTGTTTAAATGGATTCTGAAATTCTCTATTCTCTTCTTTTAGAGGATTTCCATCTCCCATATTTTGGAGTGCTCATGGTTGAAGAAAGGTTACAAACCTGTCAGATTTGAGGATCAAAAGGTTGTGGTCTCAAGTGAAATTGATTTATTCTGCCTAATAAATGTAAATACTGGACATAATCTATTCTGCCTATTAGCTTTAGCCATGCCCTTATTTTGGATGATCTATTGGCTCAAACTGTTGGTAGTTCTCAGTACGTATTTTGTCTTAATTTGATTTGAATCATCACATTTGCTATTAGATACTATCCTCGGCCCATTTACAAAAGACAAGTTTCAAATCACTTGTTATATTATGAAGCAATGATTTAGAAGGCATGTAGGGGCTCACTTCAAGGCAAAGCATAAGGACAATATCCCAAGGATCATCCTTGAGGTTCATGCCTAGAAGTATAATGCACATTAGTCACACTTTTAGGTGTTTAATGTCAATATCATGTTTTGAATACATTAATTGAATGAAGTCTGGTTCTCATCTCAACAATGAAATGAGCAAAAATTTCCCGATTTGCATTTTCAGTTGTATAAATAATTAAGGTTTCCAAAACCCCTATGAACTTTTCATTTATATCAAGAGCTTTCTAATTGCCTAGAAAGAGTTTTAAGAAAAATATTACTTGGTATTCCTTGATCATATTACGAGTAATTCATTCATACATTATTCTATAAAATTGTAGCCCTTATATTGCATAATTCTACACTTTACCTCTCATCTTAGTTCATGTTCTTTCTTGAAATAATGAAACTGACAAGGCTTACGTCTCATGCATTAGTAGATCCTACCACCTCACTTCATGCCTGCATTTTAAGAATATTGTTGATGAGGGCAGATTTGGCCCTCCAGTGAAATTATGACACGTGGCACCTCATGACAAGTAGGCAAACACCCAGGCAACAACTTATCAAGTTGGTATCCCACCCGGGCACGGGTCTGGCCGGCCTGGCGCAACCTGCACGCGGGCTACGGGCGGCCTGCGCGCGACCTGGCGTGGCCTGCGCGCGACCTGCCCGACCTGGATCGGCCTGGCACATGATCTGACCTAGCCGACCTAGCCGCCCATAAGACGCCCACTGATGAACCATAGCGGCGTACCCCGCGAGCTTGGTAGCTCACCAAGGAGCTCGCCAAGGTGCTCGGTAGCTCACCAAAGAGCTCGCCAAGGAGCTAGGCTGCTCTCCAAGGAGCTCGCCACCAAGGAGCCAGGCAGCTCGGTAGAGCTTGCCATAAGCAGCTCGGCATAGCTCCCCCGGGCAGCTCGCCCCTTGTAGGGTAGCTCGGTAAAGAAGTAGTTTGGCGTATCGCAGGAAGATCTCCTGCCTGACAACCTGGCCTAGACACTGACCCGCCGACTAACACAGGCGCCGACCTGACAACCTGGCCTAGACATCGACCCGCCGACTGACACAGGCGCCGACCTGACAAACCGGCCTAGACACCGACCCGCCGACTGACGCAGGTGCCACCCTGACAACCTGGCCCAGGCGCCGACCTGGCCGCCTAACACAAGCGCCAGCCTGACGACCTCGAGGAGTTCACCACCGTACCCCGGTTCTGACGGGATGTGACAAGTCTTACCGTTTGGAGGCTTTTCACCCACCTAACCCGCAAGGACTCCGGTATATAAAGACCTCACCCCCCAAAGGGGGAAAGGGAGGGGAAATGAGGATGGTAACTCCTGCCCTCTAGCTCTCTCATTTCTCTCCAAGCTCTCTGTAATCAGAATGCTAACTTAGGCATTAGAGAGTCCCCGCCGGGAAAATACCCCCGGGTCATCTGATTTAGTTCTCGCAGGTCCCTCAGCTCCCGCCGCCTACGAAGGAGAGGAAATCACCTCATGCAGAGGGTAGTCGGGTTGCGCTGAACCAGGGAGCTTCACCATCCTCTGAGTTGCAGACCGGCTAGGAGCAGGTCAAATGATGAGTCCACCAGGGAGCTCGCCACCAGGCAGCTCGCCACCAAGCAGTTAGCCACCAGGCAGCTCGCCACCAGGCAGCTCGCCACCAAGCAGTTAGCCACCAGGCAGCTCGCCACCAGGCAGTTTGCCACCAGGCAGCTCGCCACTAGGCAGTTCGCCACCAGGGAGCTCACCACCAAGCAGTTCTCCACCAGGGAGTTCGCCACCAAGTAGCTCATCACCAAGGCACGTCACCACCGGGTCAAATAACGAGGTACTTAGCCAAAAAAAATTTATACATCACAAAAAATGGTACGTGACCAGAAACGGTTACATCAATTGGCGCCGTCTGTGGGAACACGCTACAAAAAGCTAAGTTCTCATCCTACAAAAGCTAAGTTCTCATCCTACAAAAGCCAAGTTCTCATCTTACCAAAGCTAAATCCTCACTTTTTAGAAATCGAAGCTATCGCTTTATAGTTTACATTTTTTATGAACTCAAAGACTATGCAGGGAGCTAACAGACTAAGTAGCTCTACGAACCTTACTTTCAATTCAGATAATGCCTCATCAGTCCTCTTCGCAAGGTCCCCCCTACAAAGATGAGCTCTTCGTGGCTTCCGCGGGAGTTGACGGCCAACAAACTACATAGGCGCCCTTACCGGTCGAGCCTTCCAAGGCTCCCGTGTGAGCTGGCGACCTAAAGTTAGTAGTGTTGCCCCAGAAGGTCGAGCTCCTAGTAGCTTCTTGTAGGAGTGGGTGACCGGCATTACGAAGCTGATGCAGCACAATCATAGCTCGACACCTCACAGGCAAAGCCTACGGGCCACATTACTGCTTAAGACCCGGTCGCCTCTCTGGCACGGGCAAAGTCAAAAAAGAGTAGACTACGAGTCACTCCCAAAGCCTACGGGCCACATTACTGCTTAAGACCCAGTCGCCTCTCCGGCACGGGAAAGTAAAAAAAGAGTAGACTACGAGTCACTCCCAAAGCCTATGGGCCACATTACTGCTTAAGGCCCGGTCGCCTCTCCGGCACGGGCAAAAGTCAAAAAAGAGTAGACTACGAGTCACCCCCAAAGCCTACGGGTCACATTACTGCTTAAGGCCCGGTCGCCTCTCCGGCACGAGCAAAAGTCAAAGAAGAGTAGACTACAAGTCACTCCCAAAGCCTACGGGCCACACTATTGCTAAATATCCAATCGCTTCCTCAGCAGGAGCAAATCAGCAAAAGTGAACTATAAGTTGCCCCAGAGCCTAAGGGCTACACTAGTGAACTGGCGGAGACCCCCTCGCCTTACTGGCAGCTCGCCACATACAAGCAACTCCCAAAGCCTAAGGAATTGGATCAACACTTACTAGCTCGTCGACTTACGGGCCAAAAGAAATCTACTCCCTTCGCTGAGTTACTCTCAGCTCGGGAGTGGGGGGCAATTGATGAGGGCAGATTTGGCCCTCCAGTGAAATTGCGACACGTGGCACCTCGTGACAACTAGGCAAACACCCAGGCAACAACTTACCAAGTTGGTATCCCACCCGGGCACCAGTCTGGCCGGCCTGGCGCGACCTGCACGCGGGCTACGGGCAGCCTGCGCACGACCTGGAGCGGTCTGCGCGCGACCTGGCGCGGCCTGCGCGACCTAGCCGACCTGGATCGGCCTGGCACATGATCTGACCTGGCCGACCTAGCCGCCCATAAGACGCCCACCGATGAACCATAGCGGCGTACCCCGCGAGCTCGGTAGCTCACCAAGGAGCTCACCAAGGTGCTCGGTAGCTCACCAAAGAGCTCGCCAAGGAGCTAGGCTACTCTCCAAGGAGCTCGCCACCAAGGAGCCAGGCAGCTCGGCAGAGCTCGCCACAAGCAGCTCGGCATAGCTTTCCCGAGCAGCTCGCCCCTTGTAGGGTAGCTTGGTACAGGAGTAGTTTGGCGTATCGCAGGAAGATCTCCTGCCTGACAACCTGGCCTAGACACCGACCCGCCGACTAACACAGGCGTCGACCTGACAACCTAGCCTAGACACCGACCCGCCGACTGACACAGGCGCCAACCTGACAACCTGTCCTAGGCACCGACCCGCCGACTGACGCAGGTGCCGCCCTGACAACCTGGCCCAGGCGCCGACCTGGTCGCCTGACACAAGCGCCAGCCTGACAACCTCGAGGAGTTCACCACCTACCCCGGTTCTGACGGGATGTGACGAGTCTTACCGTTTGGAGGTTTTTCACCCACCTAACCCGCGAGGACTCCGGTATATAAAGACCTCACCCCCAAAGGGGGAAAGGGAGGGGAAAAGAGGATGGTAACCCCTGCCCTCTAGCTCTCTCATTTCACTCCAAGCTCTCTGTAATCAGAATGCTAACTTAGGCATCGGAGAGTCCCTGCCGGGAAAATACCCCCGAGTCCTCTGATTCACTTCTCGCAGGTCCCTCAGCTCCCACCACCTACGAAGGAGAGGAAATCACCTCATGCAGAGGGTAGTCGGGTTGCGCTGAACCAGGGAGCTCCACCATCCTCTGAGTTGCAGACCGCCTAGGAGCAGGTCAAATGATGAGTCCACCAGGGAGCCCGCCACCAGGCAATTCGCCACTAGGCAGCTCGCCACCAGGCAGTTCGCCACCAGGGAGCTCACCACCAAGCAGTTCTCCACCAGGGAGTTCGCCACCAAGTAGCTCATCACCAAGGCACGTCACCACCGGGTCAAATAACGAGGTACTTAGCCAAAAAAAATTTATACATCACAAAAAATGGTACGTGACCAGAAATGGTTACATCAATTGTCATGTAGTTATATGGATTAGATCCTATAAAATAGCAGGGGCTATATGTATTTCATCTTCTAGGATTAGCTTAATGCAATCTGATCTATGAACAACAACCATCTTGATGGTTTTCAAAAAGAAAAAGGAATCTCCATGAAGATTAAGTTGGACTTCAAATGTTTTGAAGACTTAGAGCTTAATCACACCAGACGGTAACGAACTGTCTTCAGTTTAAATCAACCTTTTGTAATCAATCTGCTATTATACTGTTTCTTGTAACTAGGGGTGAACAAAAAAAAAACTGAAAAACCGAACCGAAAAATCGGTTAATCAAACCGGTTGGTTCAGTTTCGGTTCGATGTTTTCAAAAAACTGAAAGTTTCAGTTTGGTTTCGGTTAACCATTTAAAAAAACTGGTAGTTAACCGAACCGACTGGCATATATTTTTATATAATATTATATATATATATATATATATATTATATTTTATTTAAAAAAAATCAAATAAAAACATTCGACAATTTAAGAGTGTTCAGACTGCCGAACTGAGAGCTGAGACAGGTTTGCCAGTCTGGCACCTACTGGCTGTCAGTCTGAATCACCTGACATACTGACACCCGCTGGCCTCTCAGTTTCTCTAAGACAGGTTTGATAGTCTTTTTCTTTCCCTCTCTCTCGGACTCTCACTCTCTTTCTCTCTCTCTCTGTCTCTCTCTCTCTCTCTCTCTCTCTCGCTGCTTAGTCTCTCTCTGAACTCTCTCTATCTCTCTCTCTCTCGCCTCTCCTCTCAGTCTCTCTCTGAAATCTTTCTCTCACCTCAGTTTCTTTGGACTCTCTCTCTTTCTCTCGCTTCTCAGTCTCTCTCTGAGCTCTCTCTCTCTCACCTCTCAGTTTCTCTCTGAGCTCTCTCTCTCTCTCTCTCTCGCCTCTCGGTCTCTCTTTGAACTCTCTCTCTCGCCTCTCGGACTCTCTCTAGCCTTTGGTGCTTCGCCCTTCGACCGATTTGCCTCTCAATTTTTCTTTTTTTTTTTTAATTTTAAGGGCATAAAAAACCAAAAAACCAAACCATGGTTAACCAGTCCACTAGTTAATCGATTGATCGGTTAACCAGTTGTATCAGTTCGATTGAATGTAAAAATTGAACCTATCGGTTCGGTCCAGAAAATTACCTAACTAAATCGTGAGCACCCCTACTTGTAACCACTATTGGATTATGTAAGTTGTTAGTTAGGTAATGCAAGGTTACAAATAACTAAAATGATAAGTATGTAATATTTTTTTTGGTTTATGTGAGATTGGTTTCATCTTAAATTTCCATCCAAACTAGCATGTCTCTAAGTGTCCAACTGTTCATTCAAAAACAAGAATACGATGAAGCATGACCTGCTTTTATGTAGAAGGATGACATAGCATCAGAGCAAAAGGAACCAAAAAAGGGGAAACCATTAGTCTTGAATGCTTTCGACATAATCTCACTATCATAAGGGCTTAATCTCTCTAGACTTTTTGAAAAGGAACAAGTGCTTTTTTTGCTGCTTTGATGTATTGGTAGGTCTCTGCTTGAGTAACATAACTTAGTTGTTATTGCCAATTCAATGCCTCAACTAAAAGAGCTAATTTAACTAGGCCACGGTGAATGTCTTCACTACACTACTAAATTAATTTTTTGCATCATTTTAGGGTGGAAAGCGAGAGATGAAATTCGCCCTGAGATGCTCTGCATCAAAAATCATGGAAAAAAAATGGAGGAGAGCACAAAGCCACTAGGTTTTAATGTCAAGAGGCTTGATTACATTACATGGTCAGTGCACAAGTTTCCAAAGCATAAGAGCTGAAACATGGATTTTTCAGTATTCATATAATCTGAATGACTTTTATTGTCCAATTTAAAAGTGTAATGTACGTGATCAAAATATATATGGTGTGATATTGAATTGGAATACTCTTTAACAAGTGTCCCTTGTTTCCATCACAAGTTGTTGCTAATGACAACTTGAGAATGATTGAGTCATACAATAGCTACAGTAATCTGATTAGGGAATAGCTACACCTCCCAAATTCTTTAGGAGCAGATCCGGTCTCGTAGAAACCCATGATATAATCATATAATAGGAGAACGTGCTTCCATATCAACGGTTCTGATATATCACGAAACGAAGAATTTGGCCATATTGGATCGAACAGCCTACGTTACCCAATCATTGCTCATTGTGACGTATTCCGTCGTTCCCCAAGAAAGACAGCTCAGAATGTTGGCAAAGGTTTAGTGGGGCGAGGACAAATCAATCAACCATGCGAGTAAATTATTGTACTGATCCGGTAGGGCTGGATACGAAGCAAACAACCGAAAGGAAGCAAAAAAAGGAGTCACATGGGAAAAACGGTGGAAAGAATGTACTTCATTCACAGAATCACAGTAATAAATCGATACAAGAAAGTCCAAAAACCATCTTGGTTGATGATTTGATTTTTTTAGTGGGGGACAGGGACCATGTTTCAATTGTTTTCCCTTCCTATTATAAGGAAATAAATGGCCGGTTGTTACCTCGTTTGCATCTTACGCTCAGAGAATTACTGTTGTATTAATTTGTTTCCAGAATTCTAGTCCACAATCCACACCATACAGACAAAGAAACCAAAATTGCAGTTGAAACTTGAAATGGCGAGAGATTCTGTTCGGCCACAGCGCAGAGCTCACAAGGTAATAATAGTAAGAGCACTTGAGAGTAAAACAGCGTTGTGATGTCGTAGGAACTAGTGGAGATCACTTTCAGCCTCGGGTCAGGCATGTTGAATCGTTGATGTTGGGCTGCCTACTGTCTAAATTCTGTTTCCTGAAAACCAATAACACTTTGGTCGCCGTTTCCGCTTTCCCAAACCCAGCAAAGGAGGTATCTTGGTAAGATGAAAGTGATATGTTTGGCGGTTGTTCTTGTTTTATCAAGCAAAACCATTGGCATCATCCAACACCTCCCAAATTGTTCATCGCTTCTACCTTTTCATCTTGCCACGTCAGCCATTTTTTCATATTTCATAGGAAACATTACAGACAACTTTCTTTTTTTACTTTTGCTAGAGTCCATTTTCCTCAAAAAAGTAGAGAAAACCATTATTCTCAATTTCTCATTTTTTGTACTGAGATATGTTTTATGGAATCAGGGAGTGATTGTTGATGAAGGGTAATTTGGCCCGACCTAGTAATAGGGGGACATATGGACACGACCTAGACTAGCAGGCCGACAGTTCACTCTGATACACTAAGTCTGCAACGGGTCGAGCTCAGATAACTAGACCACCTCGGGACAAGTCTACCTCGGGACGGGTATACCTCGGTGCAAGGTTACATCAGGACCACCTCGATTCCAATACATTTCGGCATTCATATCAGGTCGGATCTAATGAGCACGAGCTCAGGCAATGTTGACCAACTGCCGCATGGTAATTCCAAGGAGCTCACCACCGTACCCCGCGTCTTACGGGATCGTGCCTTGTAACGGCTATATTAGCTCACCCACTCCCCGTTTCAAGCAGAAATGGGCAACCTTATCGGTTGGTGGTGTTATCCCCACCTAACACGGAAATGGATCCCATCACAATGGGGATCCAGGAACTACTCCACCAAACCCGCAAGGACTCCAATATATAAAGACCTCACCCCCCAGGGGCGATATAATGCGTAATCTCTGCTCTCTAGCTCTCTCATAATCTGATATCATCTTCAAGCTCACTACTAAGTGCTAACTTAACCATCGGAGTGACCTCGTCGGGTAAGCCACCCCGGGTTCTCTGATTCATCTCTTTCAGGTTCCTCGGTTCCCATCGTTGCTTGTAGCCAGATCACCTCCAACAGGGAGCAGCCGGACGGCGCCACATCATTTGGCATCGTCTGTGGGAAATCGCTACTAAAAGCCTTTGCCTCCATTTCAAAAGTCTTAAACTCAGAATCAAGTCCATGGCTTCCTCCAGCAATGCCGAACAAAACAACAAAGCGAACGTCTCCAGGGGGCAACCTCAATTCCCGTCTATCTGCATAGGTCAGTTTACCATACCGCTCTCCGCGGGTGGGATCCCACCACTGACTGTGCCTCAAGCAACTGTGCCCGTGAACGCCCCACTTCCCCCTGTAGTGGGTGCGACCCTTGCTGAACCAGTTGTGGTTCCCCCTGGAGTCGGACAGAGCCAACTGAATGACCTAGTACACTGTGTGCAGGCTATTCAAGCCTAAATGCAGCAGGTCCAACAGTTTCAACATTACCAACAGTAGGTTCTGCACCACATCTACCAGCAGCAGTTCCCACCACTACAACAGAATCAACAGCCAGCCCTGCCTCAGTGTCCAATCACACCAAACAAGCCTTGTCGTCAAAATAGTCATCCTCCTCACCGGGGAGAGACTTCCCAGGTCTCGTCCCATAGCAAGAGGGAAAGGTAAGTTGTTCCTCCAGTCTCCCAGCAAGTGAACGGGTCGGGAGATACTTGACCCACCAGAACTAGTCCACCCCGACCCTCGCAACCTGAAGGTTCACTTACAGGGAATCGGTTTGAGGTCCTAGCCGCGGACCCCAGACAAGGCCTTTCTGTCCATCATAGCCAACGTCAGCAGTCTGAGGTCACTTCAAGCCAAGACACTACTTGACAGCACAGAAGTCAGTAGCACCGCTGTGGAACCAGTCAAGAAGCAGCGAAGGCAAAGTGCTAAGGCACATCGAACAGTAGACCCAAGCCAACTCGCAGGACCTAGCCAACCTGGACAGCCTAAAGGCAAGGTGGAGGTAAGCTCGGAAATCACAAAAACCACTCCCCTCCTCTCTGTGCCCTCTCCTTTGTCCTTTGAGCTCCTAACCACTCCGATGCCGAAAGACTTCAGGGTGCTTCCCCTGGATAAGTATGACGGGTCGTTCGACCCAAATGATCATGTAGACTCTTTCAAGTCCCAGATGCACGTCGCTGGGGCAAACAAAGCTTGTGTGTGTGTTGCTTTCTCTACGACCTTCAAAGGGGTAGCTCACGCGTGGTATAGAAACCTCACACCCGGGACAATAAAGAGTTGGGTGCAGCTCGTGCAAATGTTCACCTCGCACTTCATCACCAGCAAGAAGTGCCCGATGTCACAAGAAAGCCTCCTCAACATAGTCCAAAGGGAAGGAGAATCGATTCGAAGCTACATCAAACGCTTCAACGACACCTGTTTGTTGATCCAAGACTTAGATCCCGCTATAAGACTCGCGACAGCAAAGAAGGGCATCAACCACAGGGAATTCAAGTGGCATGTGGTGGCAAACAAGCCTAAAGACATCACCGAAATCCTCAAGCTCGCCGACCAGTTCATCGGGACCGAAGAGGAGATGAATCAAAAGACTGAAGCCCCAGCGGAGAAAATAAATAGGGAAGACAACAGTTCGAACAATGGTGGCAGCAAAAGGAGGAAAAGCAAGTCCCCAACCAGGGGAGGGAACAGGTCTGATTTATGTTCCTGAAGTCCCCCGGTTGAAAGAATGAACTTCACACCCCTCAACGCAAAGCGGGGAGAAATCCTTATGGAAATCAAAGACGCCCCTTACGTAAATTGGCCATGTCGGTTGAAGGGAAACCCCGCCACAAGAAATAAAAATGTATACTGTCACTTCCACATACACCACGGTCACAGTACCGAAAGTTGTAGAACCCTCCATGACGAGATAAAAGAACTCATTCGTCGCGAATACTTAAAAATTTTTTCACAAAAAGACAATAAGAACTAGGTAGATCGACAGGGGGAGCAAAGGAGAGATGCTCCCGAGTCCAGCAACAGACACAATGAGCAACCGCAAAGACAGTTGCCCGAGGAGAGACCGATCCGCGGGATGATCAACACGATTACTGGCAGATCCATAGTCGCGGGCTGCACCTCGGCAGCAAGGAAGGCCTCTGTTCGCGAACTGGAACAAGAAGAGCAGAATCCACCGAAGTGATCTAGGCCCGAAGACCCGATATTCTTCACAAAAGACGATGCACGTGGGGTCCAGTACCCCCAAGATGATGCACTAGTTATAAAGATGAGGGTCAATGACTTTGAGGTGAAGCGTATCCTAGTCGACTCCGGCAGTTCAGCGGACATCCTATTCAAAGACGCGTTCGACAAACTCCAGCTCCAGGAAGGCGACCTCAAGCCAACAAGCACTCCTCTGGTAGGCATCAGTGGAGAGGAAGTCAGGCCCCTAGGGTGAATTTTAGTACCTGTGAAGGTCGGCACCTGGCCCAGTATATCGAGATTCGAGCACACTTTCCTGGTAGTCGCGACTCCCTCCCCGTACAATGCCATAATAGGTCGGCCTATCACCCACGCACTCCGCACAGTGGTATCCACCTATTACTTGGCTATGAAGTTCTCCACGGGCTTTGGAGTTGGGGTAGTGCGAGGTGACCAGCTCGAGCCCCGTAAGTGCTACGTTGCTGCCCTCAAAGGGAAAGCCAAGCTGGCGGACAACGTCGAGCTAGAGCGACCCGTGGAGTATTTCAAGGAGCGAGCTACACCAACCGAAGATACGATCCATATCCCAACCTCAAAAGAAGATCCAGCCAGGATCCTCCAGATCGGGGCGTCGATCGAGGAACCTCTCCGTTCTCAACTGGTAAGCTTTTTATTTAAAAATTTAGATATATTCGCATGGTCCACGGAAGAAATGTCCGATATAGATGCAAAGATAATAACTCATAAGCTAAATACTGATCCTGTAGTCAAGCCAGTTAGATAGAAGAAATGCAACCTCGCCCTGGAGCGCTGGAGGATAGTCGATAAGGAGGTCGGGAAACTCCTTGCAGCCGATTTCATCAGGGAGGTCCATTACCCGAGCTAGGCAGCTAACCCCGTTTTGGTAAAAAAGGCCAACGGTAAATGGCGCATGTGTGTCGATTATACCGACCTAAATCGAGCTTGCCCGAAGAATTGTTTCCCACTCCCTAAGATCGACCGTCTAGTGGACGTGACCTCAAGGCAAGAGTTGCTGAGTTTTCTGGATGCATACTCGGGTTATAACCAGATCAAGATGGACCCCGCTAACGAGGGAAAAACAACATTCATAACCGAAGTAGGATTGTATTGTTACAAGGTCATACCCTTCGGGCTAAAAAATGCTGGGGCGACCTTCCAAAGACTTGTCAACAGACTATTTGAGCCGTTGATCGGCAATAAGGTTGAATGCTATGTAGATGACATGGTCGTCAAAACCCGATTTTCGAACTATCTAATAAATGACTTGCAACGTGTTTTTGAAATTCTACACAAGTATAACATGAAATTGAACCCTAACAAGTGTGTCTTCAGTGTCACCTCGGGTAATTTCTTGAGTTACATAGTTAACCAACGTGGCATCGAAGCAAACCCCGAAAAAATAAAGGCTATCTTGGATATGAAGCCATCTCGCAAGTTGAAAGAGGTTCAGAGGCTAAATGGCCGTATGGCTGCCCTAAGTCGCTTCATGTCCAAATCAGCAGATCGCTGCCTGCCTTTTTTCAAGAAGATTAAGAAAAGTAAGAACTTTGAGTGGACTGAAGAATGCCAGCTCACCTTCGACGAGCTGAAGAAATACCTAGTTAGTATCCCGGTTCTGACCCAACCCGAGGAGGGTGATGTTTTGAAACTGTACCTCTCCGCAAGCGATGAGGTGGTCAGCTCGGTACTAATAAAGGAAGTAGATCGGGTCCAACGACCTATCTACTATGTAAGTAAAGTTTTGCAGGACACCAAAACCAGGTAACCAGAGATCGAGAAGTTGGCATACGCACTGGTCACAGCAGCTCAGAAGCTTCATCTGTACTTTCAAGCCCACACAATTGTCATTTTCACCAACAAACATCTAAGGCAAGTCTTACACAAGCCTGAGGTATCTGGCAAACTGACAAAGTGGGACATCGAACTCAGCGAGTATGACCTCCGGTACGAGACTCGGACGGCGATTAAGGCCCAATCTTTGGCCGAATTCGTTGCAGAATGCACCTTCAGCACTGCAATCCTCGAACTGATTGAGCTCGAGCACAGAGAGGAGGCTTCAACCAGTGTGGCACCAACCCCGGTTAGAGCAAGGCCAACCTGGGACGAGGAGCCATGGATCCTCCATGTAGACGGCTCATCCAATCAACAAGGAAGCGGAGCCGGCGTTATTCTACACGGGCCAAGCGGGGTGAAGCTAGAATACGCACTTCGGTTTGAGTTCGCGACATCTAATAACGAAGCGGAGTATGAAGCACTGATAGTCGGGATCACACTAGCAAACGAGGTACAACCGAAACACATCGTCATCTGCAATGACTCCTAGCTCGTGATTAACCAAGTCACCGACGATTACGAAGCTCACAACCCCACCATAGCTGCTTATTTAGCTAAAGTCAGAGAAGTTCTATGCAGCTTCCAATCATACTTCATCAAGCAGATTCCAAGGTCCGAGAACGCTGAGGCCGATGCCCTGTCCCGGTTAGCCAGCACGAGTAGCAATACCATGAGGACCATGTACATGGAAAACCTACCTCGGCCCAGCATTCTCGGGGTGGCAGAAGAGGTCGCTCTTGTTACACAAACAGAGTCGAGCTAGATTGACCCACTCGCGAGCTACCTGCTTCACGGAACCCGCCCTGCAGATCGCAACCCGACCAGAAGGGTAGAGCGACAGGCAGCCAAGTAAGTCATGATAGACGGACGGATATATCGGAGATCCTACATGCTCCCCTACTTGCGCTGCTTGCAACCTTCAGAGGCTGAGCTCGTTCTCCGCGACACTCATAATGGCATGTGTGGCGGACACTTGGAGAGCAGGGCTCTCGCCCAGAAAGCACTGTGACAAGGATATTACTGGCCCATGATGAAGGCAGATGCACTCGAGCTTGTCAAGAAGTGTGATAAATGTCAAAGGCACGCCAACATCCATCACCAACCTATTGCCGACCTAAAGTACCTCACCAGCCCATGGCCCTTCGCACAATGGGGAATTGACATTCTTGGACCATTCCCGCTGGCGACAGGACAGAGGAAATTCTTGGTGGTAGTAGTGGATTACTTCACAAAGTGGGTAAAGGCAGAACCCCTAGTAACAATCACAGCTCGAAGTGTACAAAACTTCTTTTTGAAGAGTATAGTATGTCGCTTCAGGCTGCCTCGAGTGCTCATCTCTGACAACGGCAAGCAGTTCGAAGATATCAAGTTTCAGAACTATTGTGCCGAGATGGGGATACAGCAGAACTTCACTTCGGTAGCACACCCTCAGGCAAACAGCCAGGCGGAAGTCACGAACAGAGCTATACTCCATGGACTAAAAGCTTGCTTAGCCCAAGCTAAGGGACTATGGATAGACAAGCTACCCAACGTACTATGGGCTTATCGAACCACTGTCAAGACCACCACAGGTGAAACCCCTTTCAACCTCACCTATGGCACGGAAGTGGTAATCCCAGCCGAGATCGAGGTACCACTTTACGCCTGGAGGCATACGAAGAAGAAGAAAACGATGACGAGCTCCGTACCAACCTTGACTTGGTGGAAGAAGTACGGGACCTCACATATATCCGGACCACAGTCTACCAGCAAAGAGTAGCTCTGTACTATAACGCCCGGGTCAAGAAGCGGCACTTCTGTGTCGGGGACCTGGTCCTTCGAAAAGTTATGGTGCCTGAGCCCGGTGTAGGTAAGCTCGGACCGAACTAGGAAGGTCCCTACCGAGTAAAGCGGGTACTTGGGGAAGGTACGTACAAGCTCGAAACCTTAGAAGGAAAGCAAGTACCTCGAGCGTGGAACATCAGCAATTTAAGGCGATACTACCTGTGATTGTTGAACTGGAGAGCGGACTGCGAGTCACTCCCAGAAGTCTAAGGACTAAAAGTGTCGAGCTGATAAAAGACCTCGGCATCATATAACTCCCAGTCGCCTCTTCGGCATGGGCATATAAGTCCCAGTCGCCTCCTCGGCATGGGCAGACAAGTCCTAGTCACCTCCTCGGCATGGGCAGATAAGTCTCAGTCGCCTCTTCAGCATAGGCAAAATACTTCTAATGCCTAAAGTGTAGACAGCTCGGGTGTGATCCCTACAATGCGATGTCGCCTCCGTTAAGGGACAACCGACATTTAGATGAACAGCTCGTGCACGGACAGGACGGGTATGTACCCTGCGATGTCGCTCACCTCGGCGTACATTATGTAAACTTGCCCCTACTAATAGTGCAAGAAGACAGATTGGGGTAACAAACACTTAGAAAATTTTTTACTTTGGCTATCCTTACTTGTTGTCCAGCTCGGTAACTCGACAATTCAGGTAACCTATACATTCATTGCCCAGATCGGGAGGTACTCATACTTAGAATATTTTTGCACAAGGATTGCTCAGAAAAATTTATATTTCATTGATTGAAAAAGTGTGAGTACAGAGACTTCGTTGTAACCCGAGCTCGGTGGCTTCAGGGCGCACATCCAAAACATAGGAAAAAGAAAGAGCTAGAATCACTCAGGAGGATTGCCAGCTGGGTCGGTCTTCATGTCCTCCTGACCCGAGGGGCCCGCCTCTTCAGCTTCATCGTCACTTTCCACATCGGATGAGCAGGGCTCTTCATTCGCCGCCTTCGCCACCTCAGGGGTAAGGCCCGACATAGTAAGGACTTCAAGATCGAGGTCGAGAAACTTCTGCCGCACCAAGTATCTGATCAGCTTGAACCCTGAATGATAGAAGCTCGATCCATACTCGACCTGAAGATCGTGGAACTCCGAGGATTTCTCGAAGCGTTCAACAGCATGGCTTCTTTCCTCAGCTCGCGCCTCTTGGATAGTGGTCTCGAAGATCTCAGTCTACTCCTGAATCATCGCTTTGAGACTCTTGTTTTCTCGTTGAAGCTTTGCCTTCTCATCGGTTAGCATCGAGATTTGCTCCTGTTGCTTCATTTTCTCCTCAGTTAGTGCGGAGATTAGTTTCTATTGCTTCTCCTTCTCCTCAGTCATGGCCAAAATCAACTCCTGCTGGCTTCGAGCTCTATTCTTGGCTCGAAGTATCTCACCCCGAGCTAGGTCCAGTTCGTGGTGAAGCTCTTGTGCCTTTTCTTCGGCTTCCAGAGCCTGCTTCATACGGATCTCAGACTGGCACATCAACGATTGAATGACGGAGTTCACCTAGAAAACAAAACCAAAGTAAGTACATTTGAAATTAACAAAGAAATAAACTGTAAAGTAAGATACTTACCACCATGCAGTAACTGGCAGCTCAGGTTCCGAGCAGGGTTGTGGACATGTCAGCCCATTCCGCGACCTCGTCAGGAAAGGCAGCATCCCTGCTCTTGCGCATTGCGAGCTTGAGAGTCATTATGCTCTGATTGGAAGGCTTGGGTCTCGGAGCAGAAGTGCTCTCCAGCCTACGAGGTTGGAAAATTTCCCGCTCGGGTACAGAAGTGCTTCTCGGTTCATGGGGCTGAGCATCCTCCTCCTGGTCATCATCGAGGTTCACTATGGGGGGTTGAGGATGAACCTCCTCCTCGGGGAGCTCGGCAAAGATCAACTCCATAGCCGGAACCTTGGATGGGGCAGGGGCTGAAGGACCGGCCTCCCGGTGAAGCCTCTTCGAAGCCTTCCTCTTCTTCCCTCTCTGAGATCTCTTGAGAAGGTTCTCGGCATCAACCTCCGACATGGTAACTACAAGAACAAAAGGTTAGTTGCAAAATAAAAAGAACTTTAAAATAAAAAACCAAGGTGAAAACCTACCAGGAGGGCTCAGACCAGCTCGCACAAGCTTCTCCTCAGCCAAGAAATCCTTCATCTCGAGGCCGAGGTCCCTCAACGAGTTGATGACTGCCCTAGTTTCTACATCCAAGCTCACCCCGGGATCCTTGATAGCTACCCTCCAGTGGGTTGGAAAAGACCACCCTTCAGGATTTCGGACAATGAAATACCTCCTTTTCCAGGATGGAACCTTGTTCAGGTAGCCGAACAGGATTTTGAACCCAGGCCAAGGTGAGATATAATAGCTTTGTCTGATGTCCCCAGGCAAACAAGCAAAGTTTCGCTTGATTGCACAGGTCGAGCTGGAGGTGTCTAAGGATAGAGGCTGGTTGTATGTGTGGAACAAAGAGATAGTACCAACTAAATTCCGAGTAGAGTTCGAGTGTAGTTGGTCGATGGTAATGTTAAAAAACTTAACTACCTCTATAATGAAAGGGTGAAGCGGGAAGCGCAGCCCGGCCGCAAGCTGCTCTTCAAAGACCGCAAGCTCATGGTGATCATGAGCCAAAGGGTATTGACCTAGGGGAAGGCTAAAAACCAAGCTATCGGGAAGACGATAACGAGCTACAAGGTACATTAGCCTATTAGAAGTTAGAGTAGAAGGACCAAAGTCATCTGGACCCCGAGCCCGGGAAGAAGATGGGGCCTCCGTCCTAGAGGACGGACCCTCTTCTTGAACCTCGGTCTCCCTGAGCTGAGACGGCTCAACTTCGGGAGCAGAAGCTTCCACTAAAGACTGAAGAGGGGAGTCACCTTGCGGCGAGCTGACCTCCCCAGCAGGGGCCGCGAACTACACCACGACACCCTTCGCCTCGCTAGAACTACCTCAAAGTTTGTCTACGCTAGAACTGGACATGATTAAAAAACAAAGGAAGAACAGGAAAACACAGACTCACCGAAAAGAAGGATGACCTCGGAAAACAAAGAGAAGAGTGAGGTGAAAGATTCCAACGCGACCTCAGAACAGACTTGTGAATTTTTGGCGAGAAAAATGAATCGCGGACCCCCTATTTATAGCCGCTATGTTCGAGAACCAACGATCGAGATCGAAGTGATCCAACGGCTCCTAGTAAAACCGGCTGCGCGACCCTTGAGGATAAAGTCGGGTTAGTGCGTTATTTGACATCCGCGGAGTTTATAGATCGTGTGACGTCTGCGCGTAGGCCAGACGCGACCTGGATTTTCCTAGTTGAGCCAGGTGACCGAACAAGTCCGACCCGTGAATCATCTGGCTAGCTGCCCAGACCTCGAACCAAATCCACTTGGCTCATCATGAACTCCCCGCACCGGGTCAGGACCCCTGGCTCAGGGAGTGGGGGGCAATTGATGAAGGGTAATTTGGCCCGACCTAGTAATAGGGGGACACGTGGACACAACCTAAACTAGCATGCTGACAACTCACTCTGACACGCCAAGTCCGCAATGGATCGAGCTCGGATAACCATACCACCTCGGGACAAGTCTACCTCGGGATGGGTATACCTCGGTGCAAGGTTACATCAGGAACACCTCGGTCCCAAGGTACTTTGGCATTCATATCAGGTCGGATCTAATGAGCACGAGCTCAGGCAATGCTGACCAATTGCCGCATGGTAATTCCAAGGAGCTCAACACCGTACCCTGTGTCTTATAGGATTGTGCCTTGTAATGGCTATATTAGCTCACCCACTCCCCGTTTCAGGCGGAAATGGGCAATCTTACTGGTTGGTGGCGTTATCCCCACCTAACACAGAAACAGATCCCATCACAGCGGGGATCCAAGAACTACTCCACCAAACCCGCGAGGACTCCAGTATGTAAAGACCTCACCCCCCAGGGGTGATATAATGCGTAATCTCTGCTCTCTAGCTCTCTCATAATCTGATATCATCTTCAAGCTCACTACTAAGTGCTAACTTAACCATCGGAGTGACCTCGCCAGGTAAGCCACCCCGGGTTCTCTGATTCATCTCTTGCAGGTTCCTCAGTTCCCGTCGTTGCTGGTAGCCAGATCACCTCCAGCAGAGAGCATCCGAATTGCGCTACATCAATTGTCAAAATGATTATTGAATCTTGATATGGCATTGGTGTGTCTATGTCAACAATGTATACAAAAATTACAACTTTATTTCCTGGTAAAATATCTGAAAATGCCACATGAGCATTCAACATTGTTCAAAATTGATGATTAGAAAAATTATCACTTTGAAAGTAAAAAAGATTTCCAAAAATAATTCCTTATTATCAGAATCTGCAAATACCACATTGGTTGTGTTTTGTATAGTTTGGGGTGGATTCGAGTCGCTAAGGCAGTACAAGGCTCGAGCTCAAGCTCGACTCGGGTCAAAAGCTCGTAAGCTTGAGCTCGGCTCGGCTCAAGCTTGACTTGAGAAAAATGTTTTAAAAAAATGATATATAAAAATATTTTTTATTTTATATTTAAAAATTAAGGATTATAATAATTAGTTATTATTATATATAAAAATAAAAATATTATATTATATATATATATTAATTTCTATAGTTTTATATTTTATATTATTATTATTATTTATTATTATTATTATTATTATTATTATTATTATTATTATTATTATTATTATTATTATTATTATTATTATTATTATTATGTTATTCGAGCTCAGCTCGTGGGCACCCCTAGGTATTGATTATACTTGATTTGTCTTCAAAACCAAGAAAAAAATGGTTGATAAATGTTTTTCTTGAATTTGTTGACAATTAGAACTAGGCGCCACATCAGTAGAACAATAAATAAACACTTAACAATTGGGGGAAGTGTTAAAATGAAGCTTCTCCCAATAGTTGGTGTACATGTAAATCAAGACTGAACTTTATCAATTACAATGTGTACGAATCGACATAATGAGACAAATGCTAATTTAGCAATGACATGCCACCATTTATCAAATAAACGGAAGCCATACAAAACACATAGATTATCATTGTTCAAAAACATATTTTAGACAATAGCTTCACATCAATGAAACTTTGTTTTTTTTTTTTCCTTTTTTTTATAGAGCAATGAAACTTCCTTTTAAGCATGTCCAATTATGAGATATTATTCACATACTTTATTATTTTTCAAATTACAAATAAATGAAACCAAGGTGCTTGTTAAAATTATTCCGTCTTATATTGTATTCCAACACAGTTCAATACAAATTTCAAAACAATCGGTTAAAGGCTGTGTTTGATTGCAATGCAATTTTATTTGTGCTAGTATAAATACGTGGGAGTGCAAATGAAAATAATGCAAATTGTGGTTTAATTTTATTTTGAGTTTTACTTTATTCTGCTTCTAGTCTTATTTTACTTCATTTATAATGCAATCAAACAAAATAAAGCAAATTTTGAAATAAAAATAAATCATAATTTACACTAAAATCATTTGCACTACCATAAGTTTGCAATATTAATGCAAATAAATTGGCATTGAAACCAAACACATCCTAAATTGTAAAAATTACTTTGTCCCAGCCCATTCCTCAACAGTATTATTTAAAAAGATAAAATTCAATTGAAATACTCTTACATCTTTTTATTAATTGTCAAGATAATGTTAGAGGGCATCATAATTGATGTAGCGTGATCTAGCTGCTCCCCGTTGGAGGTGACCTGGCTTCTAGTTAGATGACGGACGAGATTGATATGCAAGGAGACGATTAGAGAACCAGGGGTGGCTAGCCCGGTGAGGTCGCTCCGATGCTTAAGTTAGTATACTTGTTGTGAGCTAAAATAACTTGAGAGTATAGAGAGCTAGAGAGCAGAGAAATCACGCGTACCTTGTGCCCTCGGGGTTTGAGCATTTAAATAGTGAAGTCCTCGCGGGTTCTGTGGAGCAGTTCCGGGGTCCTCATTACGACGAGATCCGTTTCCGCGTTAATTGGGGGATAACGTTGCCAACTGATAAGGCTTATCTATTCCACCCGAACCGGGCGAGGAGGAAGATAAAGCTTGCCGTTACGAGGCGTGATCCCGTAAAGTTTGGAATCTGATGGCGAGGTTTCCAGGGTCATCAAGTAGTGGTCTGAGTCGGTATCCCCGAACTGATGTTCTTTAGTCCCGAACTAGAGTGAACCCCGAAGTGCCTTGAGACCAAGGTGGTCTTGATGCGACCTTGTACCAAGGTGACCTCGTCCCGAGGTGACCCATGCCGAGGTGGTTTGATTATCTAAGTTCGATCTGTTGCGGTCTTGGTATGTCGGGCTGAGTTGTCATCTATTAGTCAGGACGTGTCCACGTGTCCCCCTATTACTAGGTCGGGCCAAATCACCCTTCATCAATTGCCCCCCACTCCTTGAGCCGGGGGTCCTGACCTGGTGCGGGGAGTTCATGACGAGTCCAGGTGGATTTGGCACGAGGTCTAGGCGGTCTGTCGAGTGGATCAGCCGATCGGACCTGTTTGAACCTTCGATTTAACCAAAAGTAGCCTAGGTCGCATTGGGTGTATGCGCGGACGCCACGTTGTTTATGGACTCCGGGGACGTCAAAAACGCGCTCAACTGATTTCGTCCTCGGGCATCGTACAACGGTTTTCATGAAAACCGTTGGATCAAGCAGATCTCAGCCGTTGATCGCCTCGCGGTGAACTATAAATAGGGGGCCGAGGGACCCCTCTTCTTCGCCAAAAATTCTGTGATTGAGCTCTCTCGAGGTCGCATTGAAGTCTTTCAGCTCGCTCTTTCTTTGTATTCTAAGGTCATTCTTCTTTTGGTGAGTTCGTTTTTTCTTAGTTTGTTCTTCTTGTTTTAATCATGTCTAGTGCTAGCATAGATAGGCTCCTAGGTGATTCTAGTGAGCTCGAGGGTGCCGAGGTGCAGTCCTCGGCTCCTACTGGCGAGGTCAGCTCCTCTCTAGGTGGCTCCCCCCTTCGCCCCTTAGAGGAAACTTCCTTACTTGAAGTTGGGCCATCTCGGCCTAAGGAGCCTGAAGCTCGGGAGGAGGGACCGACCTCTAGAGAGGAGGTCCCATCTTCTTCTTGGGGTCAGGATCCGGATGACTTCGGTCTTTCTACCATGACTTTGGATAGGCTACTGTCTTTGGTAGCTCGCTACCGTCTCCCTGATAGTTTAGTTTTTAGCGTTCCCCTAGGTCAATACCCTTGGGCTCACGATCACCATGACCTTGCAGTTTTCGAAGAACAGCTCGTAGTCGGGCTGCGCTTTCCGCTCCATCCCTTTATTATAGAAATAGTTAAGTTTTTTAATATCACTATCGACCAACTTCACCCAAACTCAATATAATATGTACATCACAAAAAATTGATTCATCAATAATGCAAGATGAGTTGTGATTCCATGCTAAGAAGCTTAACCCTTAACCCTTTTTTCTTGCATCTAGTCTTCTTGTGACCCTGACTCTTATTTACTCATAGTTTATACATGTAAAAGTAAAACAGCATCAGATGGGAAGGTCGGGCTGGTTTGCTGTTTGCAGCTAAGTACATATGTCCTCTCAGAGACTGGAAGAATAGGTCACCCTACAAAGCCAATGCCCTAGGATCTGAACCAATTGCTAATTTGCTATCTAGGATTCTAGGCTACTGGTCTGCACTCTGTTACTTTTTTAAAAAGACAAAAAGTAGTCCTTATCTTTGTTATATCATGCACAAATAAGGGGGTATTTTTTGTCTTTTGACTGGATATTTATCAGAAAATGGAATGTACCCCGGTACCCACCACCAAACTGATGTAGTTTTTCTCCACTGTAAAACAACATCAGGGATGTTTTTTCTCCGGGGTATTTTCATATTTGTGATTCATTTTATTCTCTAGAGTACGGAATTGGATTTTGCTCCTCACCCAGGCGCCTCACACTGAATTCACAGGCACATTTCACCGTGCATTGGGAACACTCTGTAAACGGTCCCCGTGCTTACCTCTGTCTCTGTGGTTGGTGCCGGTGTTGGCTTGAAAATGACTTATTTGTGCGAGTCGTGGGATTGCTGTATGTAGCATAGGTATATGAATGTGAAGCAGATTCCGATCAGCGATTGGATCAACTCGAAATCACGCCAATCTTGACCAATAACAGTCTCGTTGATCATCATTGGCCCAGATTGGTCATATAGTGATTAACCATTCATCTACTAGCTCACACTGGATCCTAATCCTATACTAAATTTTACATTTAATTTGTAAATTGTAATAAGTAATAACAAATAAAATTTTGTAAACTTAACAAAAATCATGTGCGAGGGCGAGTAAAAAAAACAAACAGAAACACATTATTACTAACTGCGAATCTACGACAGCTGTTATGAACAACGTTTCAATTGAAAGGACCAACCGGCTGGTTGGTAAGGTCTCTTGCTAGTTGTAGCGGAGACTTGGGATCAAATCAGCCTTCATTCGGTTGGCATTAGGGACAGGGGTGTTAATGATATTCAAAAATCTAACTTTGAATTTGAGATATGATATAATCGAATTGAATTTACATAGTTTGAATATTTAGGCAGTGTTTGGCATGGATGCAGTTACTTTAGAAAACAGTGATACATTAATGTCATGTTGGAAAAATCGGTATTTTAGAAAATGATAATATGTTTGAAACCGTTTTTTCATAAAAAATAGTGTTCCAAACCACGCTTTGGAAATTGAGAAAGTGTGGTATAGGAAAATGTAGAATTTGACATTTTTTCAATTTGAAGCTCATGCCAATGGGGACATGATGTGGCAAAAACGGTGGACTTCCTACAATGGGTACCAGTGTTGAAAATAGATATGGAGCACTGGTACCAAATAGAAGGGGTTGTTGTTGCCCCAAGAAAACCTGGTAGCAATGTTTCCAAACAAAAGAAAAAAAGACATCATTGATGCTAAACGTATACTTAATTGGTTGAATTTGAATATTTATTAAATCGAATAAGATCATATATGAATTTATATAATAATCGATTGAATCTGATTATTTAATTCTTATATATAATATATGAAATATTTAAACATTTTATATAATTTATATAATAATTAAGTTACATAAATAATTAATATATTTTATATAAATAAAATTTATTAATTACCTAAAATAATTAATTGATCAAATTCAAATCAAATATTTAAATATTTAATCAAATTTAAATTTGAATATTAATTTTTAATATACATCTTAAATTAGATTGAAATATCAAATTTTTTAGGGTTTCTATCATATAAGGGCAACTTTTGGGGTTTAATATCAATAAAAATAATATATTTAAAAAATTTAAAAAATAGATTAAATTTTTAAAAATAATATCAATAAAGGGCAAAAGCATTGTTCATCTTCTTCTTTTTGCCATTTGTTCACTAGAGCCGCCGCCCGCCACCGTCGCCTCCGCCTCCGGCAATATTACCGGAGGTGGCCGGAGGTAGAGGTGGCAGCGGCGGCACTGGTCGTTTCTTTGTCCAATGCTGCCACCTCCGCCTCTGCCTTCGGCAACATTGTTGGAGATGGGTGGAGGTAGAGGTTGCGGCGATGGCGGGCAAAGGAATGACCAGTGGACGATGGTGGCAGGTGCCAACGGACGACGACTCTGATGAACAAATGACAAGAAGAAGATGAATAGTATTTTTACCCTTTATTGATATTATTTTTAAAAAATTAATTTATTTTTAAAATTTTTTAAAATATATTATTTTTATTGATATTAAACCACAAAAATTGCCCTTCTATACTATTAACCCAATTTTTTAATCGGATTCGAATTCGCATATTATATGATTCTATTGCATGCATTTACACTCCTAAGTGGGGGATTATTATATGTCGTTACGTAGTGTTAAACTGTTAATGTAGACCCTTGAGAAAAGCACAACGTTCGAATGAAAACGGATCTGCTGACCGAAACACACGAGTTCGTTCGGGCCTTCGGGGTAAGAATGAAACTGCATTCTCGACTCTTGAGTCTCAAAGTCTTGTACATTAAAACTGCATCCGCTCCACTTCACTCTCACCATATTTGGTTAAACTCTACCGTACGCATAAGCGTCTGCCGTCTGTCGCGCAATCTGGCTTCCATTTTTGCTGGAAGACTAATCACTTTCATTTTCATAACGTTCATATTGATTGGAATTGGATGGTGGTGATGTTTTCTTTCTCCAAGGCCAAGGCCAAGGTGGGTCATAGTCATGCTACGGTCTTTGGTTTTGGGGGGAAGAATTAACGGTCGAGTTCGTGGGCTCCGTCACTGGCGCGCAGTTGCCATTATGCCATAGAGATCAACTTCACCGTTACGGCGCATATAACGGCTCATCTCTTGGTTTATATTCACGATAAACGGCAATTATAACGGCGAAGGTAAGATTCATGGGTAGAAGTGGAATTGTGTTTTACTTTTAACTCTTTGTCAGTGTTGTGGGTCCCGCCACCTGCCTCGATGTTTTCTCCGGTCTCCACTACACCCTGACGCCCTCCTCACTGAACTCTTCAGTCTTCACTCACCCCAATAAGAAGAGACCAGACCCTCACTCATTCCCACCTGTTCCTCCACTTCTCCCCTCCCTGAGGCAGAGCGTTTAATAGAATAAAACCAGCCAAAGAAAGTTTTCGCTTTTCTTCTTCTTCTTCTTCTTCTTCATTCGTGCTCTGTTTCTCACAGAACCAGGGCATGGAACGTTTCACAGTTCCCTTCTTCCTATTCATCTCCATTGTTTCTTTTACAGGTAAAAAAGGCTACCAAAACCTCTTGTCTGTTGTCTGTTCATGTGTAGTTTTGATGTTTTTGTGGTTAATTCTTTTTCCATACTACGTTTGCAGATGCAGGCACAATCGGGATAAACTATGGCAGAGTAGCTAACGACCTTCCTTCGTCAGGGAAGGTGGTTCAGCTTCTCAAGTCTCAGGGTCTCAACCGAGTCAAGCTCTACGACACTGACGCTACCGTTCTCAGGGCCCTTGCCGGTTCAGGAATCAGCGTCGTCGTTACCCTACCCAACGAGCAACTCTCCTCAGCGGCCAAGCGACAGTCCTATACCGACACTTGGGTCCAGAAAAACATCGCCGCTTACTACCCATCCACCCAAATCCACGCCATTGCCGTCGGAAACGAAGTCTTCGTGGATCCACACAATATAACCGAGTTCCTAGTCGCAGCGATGCGCAACGTTCACGCCGCGCTCGTTAAATATAACCTCGACTCCGCCATTAAGGTGTCCTCTCCCATAGCCCTTAGTGCTCTTCAGTCCTCCTACCCGTCTTCTGCGGGATCTTTCAAAACCGAGTTAGTCGAACCCGTCATCAAGCCCATGTTGGATTTTCTTCGCGAGACCGGATCCTACCTCATGGTGAACGCTTATCCTTTCTTCGCCTACGCAGCCAACTCCGACGTGATTTCCTTAGACTACGCTCTCTTCCGAACTAACCCGGGTGTCGTAGACTCTGGCAATGGCCTGCGCTACTACAGTCTTTTCGAGGCCCAGATAGATGCGGTTTTCGCAGCCATGTCTGCTTTGAAATATGACGACGTGAAGATGGTCGTGACCGAGACAGGTTGGCCATCGAAGGGAGATGAGGACGAGTCGGGCGCAAGCGAGGTTAATGCAGCTGCTTACAACGGGAACCTGGTGCGCAGGGTACTCGCTGGAGGTGGTACCCCACAGAGACCACAAGAAGACCTCGACGTTTACTTGTTTGCCTTGTTTAACGAAAACATGAAGCCGGGCCCGACTTCTGAGAGGAACTACGGTCTATTCTACCCCAACGAAGAGAAGGTCTACGACATTCCGCTTACGCCGGAAGAGGTGAGGCAGAAGGTTCCAGTTAACGGTGGGAAGAGCCAGATGACGCCGGTGAACAATGGGGGCAGTGTTTCGACGAGCTCGTCCGGACAGACGTGGTGTGTGGCGAACGGTAAGGCTGGGGAACAGAAGTTGCAGGCAGCACTAGATTATGCTTGTGGAGAGGGAGGATCTGACTGCCGCCCGATCCAACCGGGTGCTTCGTGTTACGATCCTAATACTCTGGAGGCACACGCTTCGTTCGCGTTTAATAGCTACTATCAGAAGATGAGGCGCGGGATGGGGACCTGTGATTTTGAAGGAGCCGCATATGTTGTCACTCAGCCTCCCAGTGCGTATTCTTTTTCCTTGTTTACTGTTCTTCAATTTTCAGTTCTTCACCTCACGCGCAGGATAAGATGTTCTGTCTTCTGTCATGACTTTTTCTCTACAAACATGAAACATTCACGGGGATGAGGAGGGGTGGAGCCGTGTACTAGTGTTGTTTGGACAGGAGGTGTTCTGGTTTTATCCTTTTTTTTTTTACCGTAGATTCACTACTTTAGATTCTATCAGATTCAGTTCAGGGTAAGAGCTCCGGCCTCCGGGCCCCGTTCATCGGATCGGAGCAAAGCGCACGTTAGCAATATTTGGTCTAGATATGTAAATGTGCGCATGGTGCAGCAACCTTAGCTGGTTCTGGAGCCATGATGTTGGGAGTTGGGACTTGTGAGAGAGTAGAGGACGAGCGGGTTCTCAATTGAATGGGAGTGAAGGCGGTCTTTCATTACCCATTGGGACCCCCAGTTAAGGCGCACGTTAGACTGGGAAAAAAACAAGAAGTTTACTGTACATGGACTCCCTGTCGTACTGACGAATAACTTTAGGGTAATGATCGTAGATCTGGTATTCAATATTTTGGATTGATAATTTGATGCACTCGGGACATGTTCCCACAATCCTACCCACAAAGTATCACTACCATGTATTGGGAATATTTCCAAAGCGTAGCTGTAATGTCTCGTGGGTAGCATATCCGAGCCCAATTTGATGTTGTTCGATGAATGGGAGACGTCGATTTTAGGGCTATGATGTGTCCTGGTCCACGTATGATTTGTGTCACTTATTTTCATGTTGCAAAATTTGTTTGGTTGTATTTTGCGCAGAGTTTGGAAAATGCGAGTTTCCGACGGGATACTAAAAGTTGAGGGAGTTGGGTGGATGCCGCCGATTGCCGAAGAAGAAGAGGAAAGAAGAAAGAAGAAATGGGAAAGCGGGGAGGGGGGGGTGTATTTATTCAAAAGAGTAGTTGAGGTTGTTGACTTACTACTATTATTAGTACTTGGTGTAATTAAAAGCATGTATGAATATTTAATTTAATTTTTGATATATATATATATATTTAAATATTTATTTGATTTTCTACATGTTTGGCTGCCAAACTGATATGGTGTTATGGCTTGTCTCTTAGCTGGTTGATGAGTTTGGGTCTCTTATGGGATCCGTGAAAAAATCGAAAGAGACAAAGGGCGTTGTAAATTTTGAAAAGGCACTCAATTTAGGTGAATAAACGAAGTATGGGATGTGAACCAGAGACAAAAATCACATATCACAATGACATTTATTCAACGTCTTTGATAAGTGGAACTCGAACAAAGTAAATAAAATATGTAATTGTAATTGTAATTGAAATCTTGATTTAATATATACAGGCTACAGCGTGTTAGGTATGGTATGGTACTGGTAGCATCATCTCATCTCTCTCTTCTTTCTTATCAGAATTCTGAATTCTGCAAAGATTCTCTTTGCCTCCCTTCTTTTAGTGACAATACTATAAAAAAAATAATAATAATAATATATAAGGTTGTGGTCACATGGGTACATTGGGTGTATCAATTGATTACTATATTGTCCACTTCCCGAGCTTCATGACTGGTTTGTCTAGACTCTAGAGGTACCCATCTAAGCTATTATCTGCTAGTCTGGATTGGAAGACCGGAACCACCAATTCATCTTTGCCATGCACTGCCTGAGGCTGAGAAGCCCATCCCGATGAGGCGATGACAATACAAAGAGGGGGGTTTAAGGGTTTAACTAATGACAACCCAGGCAATCCGGATGACAAGCCAATTGATACATCAGACACCTCCATAGGAATTTGCCCACACTGGCCTCCTAAAAATGCAGCCCAGTGCCAACAAATTGTTTGACCATCATCCTCATATCTTTGAAGCATCAAATTTGATTTCGTTTCTATCGAGTCCAAACCAAATCTTGATTAATGTTTTGTTTTTATATAGGTTGGTGATCAGTAGCTCAACTAATTAAAGTTAATTCTATGAACATTGCCCATACTATTTCTATGACTTGGAGAGGGTCAATTTTGCAAGCTAGCTAAGTTATGCACGTAACTAGCTAGTGATATGATATAAGTTTATCATTATATGTTTCTTCTAGGTTCAAAATATCAATAAGGGTGATATGTTGATAGGGCGTATTGACCTGTATCGATACTCTTTTTATGTGTTTTTTTTTTTTTTATTTTTTTTTGAAACTGGTTCAGAGGGGCCGGTTTAAGGCTAGTCAACCCCCTGAATCACTTGCCGACCCGGAAAATCCCCTATAGGGGCATATCAGGAAGGATCCAATATGATACTATCGGCCAATATAGGTTAAAACTGTTAGAAACAATTGAATGCAACAATCGAAAGCAATAACAAGAGCTCAACAAAATGGACTGAATGACTTGCACTATTTTATTGAAACTGAACTTGGCTTTTATAGCCATTTACAACTCTAACAGAAAGTATAAAAGCAGCACACGTTAGCCTTATCTTAGCTACGTGATTAACAAAGCAATAGGTCAAATAATAACATCCCTAAAAACTAGGATTTATTGAAACAGAAAACAGACCAAGTAAAACACTAACAAAAAACCTGACTCCAAGCAACGACCTCTTCATGCCCTCCCTTAAACTAATTGCAGTCTACATCAATAGCTTCACACACTCCCATCATCTTTCTGAGTTTCTGAAATGCTTCTAACTTCAATGGCTTCGTCATCAAATCAGCCACCTACTCCTGAGTTCCACAATGGATTAATTCAACTTCACCATCTTTTGTAAGATCTCTCAAGAAATGAAACCGCACATCAATGTGCTTGCTCCTTCCGTGAATAACTGGATTTCTTGAGAGCTTGATCATTCAACTATTGTCACACATGATAGTGGTGCAACCCTTCTGTTCATGACTCAACTTTTTCAACACTCTCCTCATCCATACTACCTGGCAGGCACACGCAGCAGCAACCACAAATTCCGCCTCAGTGGTTGACAACGTAACTATGGGTTGCTTTTTGGACAGCCATGATATTGTGCCTGAACTTAAAAGAAACACATAACCAGACGTGCTTTTACGATTTTCTATATCACCTGCATAGTCGCTATCCGTGAAAGCAAGCGGTTCTTCTTCTTGCCCTCCCTTCTTATACAAAATCCCATAGTTTGTAGTGCCCTTTAAGTATCGCAAAATCCTTTTGGCAGCTTGTAAGTGAAGTTCAGTGGGTTTAGCCATGTACCTGCTGATCAAACTGACACTGAACATTATATCTGGACGAGTTGCCGTGAGGTACATCAAACTTCCCACCATTTGTTTGAAATAAGTCTCATCCACTATGACTCCATGATCATCTCTACTCATTTTGAAACCTGGCACAATCGGGCTGCTTACTGACTTGCTCTCAAACATCCCAAAACGTTTCAACACTTCAGTGGCATACCTCCTTTGACAAATGAAAATGCCATCCGATTTCTGTAACACCTCAATGCCAAGGAAGAATCTCATCCTCCCCAAATTAGTCATGTAAAAAACTTTCATCATAGAATTCTTAAAATCAGACATCATATCCTCATCATCACTAGTGTAAATCAGATCATCCACATAAATACTTACTATCAGCACTTTACCTTCATTGCTCCTCTTGGTGAATAAAGTCTACTCATTTGGACACTTCTAAACGCCTTCACTAATGAAATGAGCTTCAATACGGCTAAACCAAGCTCGTGGAGCTTGTTTTAGACCGTACAAAGCTTTATGCAACTTATACACCTTATGCTCACTCCCCTTTCTTTCATAACCCTTTGGTTGCTCCACATGCACGTCTTCACTGAGTTCACCATGGAGAAATGCTGATTTTACATCCAACTGGTAAATCTTCGAACCTCTTTGCGCCGCAAGTGCCACTATCATCCTCACTGTATCCATACGAGCTACTGGAGCAAATACTTCAGTGAAATCTACCCCTTGTTGTTGAGAGTACCCCTTGGCTACCAACCGAGCCTTGTACTTGTCTACTTCTCTAAGTTCGTTCAACTTCGTTTTATAAATCCATTTTACTCTAATGGTTTTGGCACCAGCTGACAAGTCGGTAAGTTTCCAGGTCTGATTCTTTTCAATTGAGTTAATCTCCGAATCCATTTCCAATCTCCATTTTGAGCTCTTCACTGCCTCTTCATAGTTGATGAGATCTGTAGAAGCAACAAGGGCCATATTGAGCTCAATTTCTTCCTCGGATAGTCCCTCACCGCTGACGTAATCTTCCATCCAAATAGAAGCCTGTCTGACCCTTCTTTCTCTAGCATCATATCCTTCTGCATTCAATGGATTAGATACAACACTCTCGGCTGCATGATTTTCATCTCCCAGATCTTCTTCATTGCCTTCACTAGCAGCTTCAAGATTCTCATCACCTTCTGCTTCATGCTCATCATTTGTGTCATTCTTGTCATCACCCCACTCAAGATCTACCAACACTTGTTCCTCATAGCTAGTGTCCCACTCCCACTTTCTATCTTCCTCAAATACTACGTCTCTACTAGTCACCACCCTTTTAGCCACCGGATCATACAGCCTGTAGCCCTTCGACTCCTCACTAACTCCCAAAAGCATGCATCCAAAACTCTTGTTCTCTAGCTTAGTCCTCCTGGTGTCTGGCACGTGAACATGTGCCACACACCCGAAGACTCTAAAATGTTCCACTGTGGGTTTCACACCAGACCATGCTTCTTCAGGAGTGATACTCAGGCCATGTACGTGTTAAACAGAAGTCCTACAGTGGCAGTCAAGAATATCACTCCTGAAGAAGCATGGTCTGGTGTGAAATCCACAGTGGAACATTTTAGAGTCTTCGGGTGTGTGGCACATGTTCACGTGCCAGACGCCAGGAGGACTAAGCTAGAGAACAAGAATTTTGGATGCGTGCTTTTGGGAGATAGTGAGGAGTCGAAGGGTTACAGGTTGTATGATCCGGTGGCTAAAAGGGTGGTGACTAGCAGAGACGCAGTATTTGAGGAAGATAGACAGTGGGAGTGGGACACTAGCTATGAGGAACAAGTGTTGGTAGATCTTGAGTGAGGTGATGACAAGAATGACACAGATGATGAGCATGAAGCAGAAGGTGATGAGAATCTTGAAGCTGCTAGTGAAGGCAATGGAGAAGTTGTGGGAGATGAAAATCATGCAGTCGAGAGTGTTGTATCTAATCCAGTGAATGCAGAAGGGTCTGATGCTAGAGAAAGAAGGGTCAGACAGGCTCCTATTTGGATGGAAGATTACATCAGCGGTGAGGGACTATCCGAGGAAGAAATTGAGCTCAATATGGCTCTTGTTGCCTCTACAGATCCCATCAACTATGAAGAGGCAGTGAAGAGTTCAAAATGGAGATTGGCAATGGATTCAGAGATTAACTCTACCAAAATATTCAGTAACACATTCACCTGACTTCATTTTGAGAGTCTCGAATTCCCTCCTCAGAGCTTGAAGGACTGACCTTTTCACTCTAGCATTCCCTTCGTACTTCCTTTTCATCGAATCCCAGATTTGTTTCGATGTGTCCTTCTGTAGGATAGTCTCAAGAATTGTTCTGCCTATTGCCTGAAACAGGTAATTCTTGACCTTCATATCCTTTAACTTCATATCTTCGAGCCTCTTCTGCTGTGCTTCTGTCACAGCTTCACCTGCTTGCGGTTCTTCATATCCTGTCTCGACCAAGCTCCAATATTCCTTGGACCTTAAGAAGTTCTCCATGAGCATGCTCCAATGGTCGTAATGACCATCAAAACGTGGAATGGCTGGTTGGACGAAAGGACCTTCGCTTGCACTCGACATCTCTCTCAAACTTTCCTGTGTTTACAAGTCAATCGAAAGACTGCGGCTTTCCTCTCTCTCAGGCCCAGTGTGGCTCTGATACCACTTTGTTAGAAACAATTAAATGCAACAATCGAAAGCAATAACAAGAGCTCAACAAAATGGACTGAATGACTTGCACTATTTTATTGAAACTGAACTTGGCTTTTATAGCCATTTACAACTCTAACAAAAAGGATAAAAGCAGCACACATTAGCTTTATCTTAGCTACGTGATTAACAAAGCAAAGGAATATGTCAAATAATAACATCCCTAAAAACTAGGATTTATTGAAACAGAAAACAAAGCAAGTAAAACATTAACAAAAAACCTGACTCCAAGCAACGACCTCTTCATGCCCTCCCTTAAACTAACTGCAGACTGCAATTAGTTTACATCAATAGCTTCACAAAAACGTGACAAAATTTTGATCCTTGGTTGTAAGTAATTGTAACCTATTGTGTAACAACAAACTCTTACATTTTATCTTGTATGGATAGATATACATGCCCAACTCTACATATTTCGTGCAAATGGAACAGCCAAAAGTTGATTGGCTTTCTCCATTTTCATCTTTCAATTTTCTTAGCTAGGTGATGAAGGGAAATTTGGCCCGACCTCGCGATTGCCCGATACGTGGCAAAGGCAAGCAGCTCGGGACAGTAGAGCGCCCAAAGCGAACATCGGAAGCAAGTCCAAACTCACTACCGAGCCCGAACTCCAAACCGCTGAACTTAGTCCGAGCTCCTTGTTAAGAGCGAGCTCCCTGTCAAAGGTCCGAGCTCCCTAAAAACCCGAGCTCCCCAAGTCCGAGCTCCCTAAGAACCCGAGCTCCCTAAGTCCGAGCTCCCTACTAGGAGCCCGAGCTCCCTAAGAACCCGAGCTCCCTAAGTCCGAGCTCCCTACTAGGAGCCCGAGCTCCCTGTTAAGAGCGAGCTCCCTGTTAAGGGTCCGAGCTCCCTAAGTAAGAACCCAAGCTCCCTAAAATCCGAGCTCCCTACTAGGAGCCCGAGCTCCCTGTTAAGAGCGAGCTCCCTGTTAAGGGTCCGAGCTCCCCAAGTAAGAACCCAAGCTCCCTAAAATCCGAGCTCCCTATTAAGAACAAGCTCCCTACTGGGAGTCCTAGCTCCCTATTAAGAGCGAGCTCCCTACTGAGAACCTGAGCTCCCTGCAAGGAGCACGAACTATACTGGGCCCCAAGCCTCACAAAGCTGACCCGAGCTGACCCGTGGCAGCTCGGAACACTCCAAACCGAACTCAAGGCACCTCGCTCGCCACTCCAACACTTCACTTCCAAAGCACCAGGCCAGCCAAACGTACCCGACACCAAGGACGTCCATATCCAAGGGCGACGTACCTGACTGATTTGGGATCTGACGCCTGACAGCCGCATTTCAAACGGCTTCTTGCCACCGCCACCTGCAACCGTGGTCACTAGCCGCAGAGACGGCTCCGACAAAAGGAACAGTGGCGGTTCTGTCCAGCCAGAGGAAATGACACCCGAACTAGCAGGAGTTCAGAAGTAATCATGCCCGACCTGACGGAGGCCTGGAAGTGAGTGCGCGAGGTGGTTATAAAAGGCTTCTACCCTCCATGAACGAGGTATGCTAACTTTCGCGCTATCTGGTTATTCTTGCCTTTGAAGGATTCTAACTTGAGCTTCGGAGCCCTTACGCCGGGTTCTCCCCGGAGCTTCTCTTCTCCTTCCGTTTCAGGTCCCTGTTACTCAGTTCAGAGGCAAGACCATCTACAGCTAAGACTGGCCAGATTGTGCATCATCAATTGGCGCCGTCTGTGGGAATACGCTTCAAAAAGCCTCCCTCCAAAACTTTCATACCCTTTTCTTCTTCTCTGAGAAACTCAATACCCATGGCCTCATCCAGCAACGCCGGACGCGGCACAGAGACAAACACCACCGGGGAACAGCCCCAAGTTCCCGTGGTGTGTGTTGGGCAGTTCACCATCCCCCTCTCGGTGGATGGAATCCCCAATCTGACTACGCCACAAGCAGTGGCGCCTGTAAGCCTACCTTCCGCAAACATCACCTTCCCTCTTCCCATCGAGACTACCTTCACTAAACCAACCGCCGTCCCCCTGGCAGCTAGCCAAAATCGGTTGGACGACTTAATGCAGTGCATGCGGGCAATGCAAGCCCAAATGCAGCAGTTCCAGCAACACCAGCTTCACCAGCACCAAGTGTTGCATAACCTCTCCCAATACCACTATCAACAGCAGTTCCCCCAACTGACACCGAACCAACCACTGCTCCCACCTCGCTACCCTGCCCCGAAGCCAGTCAAGGCCTCTCCTTAGGATGGGCGCCTCCACCAAGGAAAGACCTCTAGGCCCCAGAATCCCCCAAACAGCCAGGCCTTGTCCCCAGGCCGGAGAGAAAGAAAAGTCATCCCTGCCTCGTGCCTCGCAGGCGGATCAGGAACCTCGCCCGCAAGGTCGGCACCTCGGGTCTCCAAACCGGAGTCCCCACTAGTGGAAAACCGATTCGGCGCACTGGCAGCAGCGAACTACCAGCACTCCGAGCCCATCGAGCTCGGCAACACGAAGGCCAGCAGCGCCAGTACAAGGCTCACACAGCAGCGAAGGCGCCGTCGAAGTCGACGAACCGCCACCCGCGTCTTATCCGAGCTCAGAGGCAAAGGCGAGACGAGCTCGAACGAGGTAGGAGTCGCCCTGATTCTCTCAGTTCCTTCCCCCCTCGCCTCAGAATTCCTGGCAGTCCCCTTGCCCAGAGATTTCAAGCTCCCGCCCCTAGACAAGTATGACGGGTCCTTCGACCCCAACAACCACGTGGACGCTTTCCAGTCCCAAATGCACCTCGCCAGAGCCAGCGAATCATGAATGTGCGTGGCCTTCACCACCACCCTCAAATGGGTAGCCCGCACTTGGTACAGGAACCTGGCCCCCGGATCGATAAAGTGTTGGGCTCAGTTTGTGCAGGTCTTCACCGCACACTTTGTCACCAGCAAACGGTGCCCCAGAGCAGAGGAAAGCATCTTCGCGGTAGTCCAGAGGGAAGGAGAACCCATACGGGGCTACATCAAGCGATTCAATTAGGCATGCTTACAGATACCGCGGTTAGACCCCGTGGTGCAGCTCGCCGCAGCAAAAAGAGGGGTGACGCACAAGGAGTTCAAATGGCACATGGTAGCCAACCAGCCCGCGACCGTGGCCGAGTTCCTCAAGCTCGCGGACAAGTTCATGAGAACGGAGGAGGAAATCAACCAGCGAACCGAGGGAGGAAACGAGAAAAGAAAGAGGGACGGCGAGCCCTCTAGCTCGGCCGACCGAAGAAACCCGGCCCGGGACCCAAAACCGAACCAGTCGTTCCGAGCACCCCTGCCAGTTCGGACGGATTACACGCCCCTGAACACGAGGCGGACCGAGATCCTAATGACGATCAAGGACGCCCCATATGTGAAATGGCCACCTCGCCTAAAGGGAAATCCGAACGAAAGAAACAAGAATTTGTATTGTAGTTTCCATAGGGAATCCGAACAAAAGAAACAGTGCAATAACCTCTGAGACGAGATAGAGGGGCTCATCCGTCGAGGATACTTAAGAAACTTTGTACAGCACAACAATAATAGCAATAAAGCGGATCAGCCGGGCGAACACTTAAAAGACGCCCCGGAGACTAGCAGCAGGCCTACCGAACCGATGCAGCGACAGCCTCCGGCAGAAAGGCCAGTTCGGGGAACCATCCATGTAATTGTGGGAGGTTCGGTGGTGGCGGGATGCACATCAGCGGCAGCTCGGACCTCAGTTCGCGAAGCGGTCCTCGAGGAGCGGAACCCCCCGAAAAGGCCGAAGACCGAGGAGCCGATCCTCTTCACAGAAGACGACGCGTGGGGAGTTCGCTACCCTCACGACGACGCACTTGTCATTAAACTCAGGATCAGCGACTTCGAGGTTAGGCGCGTGCTCGTAGATTCAGGCAGCTTGGCGGACATCCTCTTCAAATTGGCATTTGATTGGCTACAGCTGCCAAGGAGCGAACGAAAACCTGCAAGCACTCCCCTGGTGGGCTTTAGCGGGGAGGAAGTCAGGCCCCTTGGAAAAATAACGGTGCCCGTGGAAGTCGGCACGTGGCCTTGTGCGGTCAGACTCGACCACGATTTCCTGGTGGTCGCGACCCCCTCCCCATACAATGCCATAATAGGACGGCCCATCACGCATATCCTGCGAGCGGTGGTCTCCACCTACTATTTGGCCATGAAGTTCCCTACGGACTTCGGTGTGGGGGTAGTGCGGGGCGACCAGCTCGAGTCCCGCAAGTGCTACGTTGCCGCCCTAAAGGGCAAGTCCAAGACGGCCGGTGACCTCGATCTGGAGCGGCCTACGGAGCAAGGCGAAGAACGAGCCTCGCCAACAGAAGAAACAGTCGTGATCCCGACCTCGCCTACGGACCCAGCTCGCGCACTCCAGATTGGTGCTTCTGTCAAGGAACCTCTTCGGACCGAACTGGTAAGATTTTTACTCCAAAATTTAGATATTTTTGCATGGTCCACGGCCGATATGCCCGGTATTGACCCTAGTCTTATAACTCACAAACTTAACACTGACCCTTTAGTCAGACCCGTTAGACAGAAGAAATGGAACTTAGCCCCGGAGCGCTGGAAAGCGGTCGACGAGGAAGTCGAAAAGCTCCTCGCGGCAGACTTTATAAGGGAAGTCCATTACCCGAGCTGGGTGGCCAACCCTGTACTGGTGAAAAAGGCGAATGGCAAGTGGTGCATGTGCGTCGACTACACCGACCTGAACCGAGCTTGCCCGAAAGGCTGCTTCCCCCTTCCTAGGATCGATCGTCTAGTGGACGCGACCTCGGGACATGAATTGCTAAGCTTCCTGGATGCCTACTCAGGCTACAACCAAATCCGGATGGACCAATCCGACGAGGAGAAAACCAGCTTCATAACCGAGTTCGGTCTATACTGTTACAAGGTCATGCCCTTCAGGTTAAAAAACGTCGGGGCGACCTTCCAAAGACTTGTAAATAGGCTGTTTCGGCCCCTGATCGGCACGAAGATAGAGTGCTATGTAGACGACATGGTCGTCAAAACACAGTTTTCACAAGAATTAATACAAGACTTAGATTCTGTCTTCCAAATCCTACGTCAGTATAACATGAAATTGAACCCCAACAAATGCGTCTTTGGCGTCACCTTGGGTAAGTTCCTGGGCTACGTCGTCAATCGACGCGGCATCGAGGCCAACCCAGACAAAATAAAAGCCATCCTAGATATGAGACCACCTCGGAAAATAAAAGAAGTCCAAAGGCTAAACGGCCGCATAGCCGCTCTAAGTCGCTTCATGTCCAAGTCAGTAGATCGTTGCCTACCCTTCTTCAAAGCAATCAAAGGCAAAGGGTTCGAATGGACCCAAGACTGCCAGCTCACGTTTGACGAGCTAAAAGTCTACCTCGCCAGTGTGCCAACCTTAGCTCGGCCTGAGGAAGGCGAAGTCTTAGAACTGTACCTCTCGGTTAGCGACGAGGTGGTCAGTTCGGTACTAGTAAAGGAGGCAGACCGGGTCCAACGACCCATATATTATGTTAGTAAAATCTTGCAGGGAGCAGAGACAAGGTACCCACAGATAGAAAAAATAGCGTATGCCCTGGTGGTAGCAGCACGGAAACTCCGCCCGTACTTCTAGGCCCACACCGTCATCGTCTTGACCGACAAACCTCTGAGACAAGTTTTACTCAAACCCGAGGTTTCCGGCCGGCTGACGAAGTGGGCCATCGAACTCAGTGAGTACGATCTCCAGTACAAGCCAAGAACTGCCATCAAGGCCCAAGCCTTGGCAGATTTTATCGCAAAATGCACGTTTAGCCTCGAAGCCCCTGAGCCGGTCGACCCCGAGATCCCCAGTTCGGGCGAACTCGGAGCTCCCAAGCCAAACGAGTCCAAACCCCGTGAAGTAGCAGCCAGTGTGGCATCCCTCCTGGTTAGACCAAGCGCGAACTGGGAGGAGGAGCCCTGGATCCTTCACGTTGATGGCTCCTCGAACCAACAAGGCAGCGGGGCTGGAATAGTGCTACGCGGCCCGAGCGGAACAAAACTGGAATACGCATTACGCTTTGAGTTCGCGGCATCCAACAACGAGGCGGAGTACGAGGCACTGATTGCCGGGCTAAACCTAGCGCACGAGGTCGGAGCAAAGCACATGGTTATCTGCAGTGATTCCCAGCTCGTGGTCAACCAAGTTACAGGCGAGTACGAAGCACGCGAGCTCACTATGATTGCGTACTTGGCAAAAGTAAAGGAAGCTCTGCTCAACTTCCAGTCACACTTCATCAAGCAAATCCTGAGGTCAGAGAACGCTAAGGCCGACGCCCTGTCCCGACTGGCTAGCACGAGCCACAACGCCAGGAGAACCGTGTACGTAGAGGACTTACCTCGGCCCATCATTCTCGGTGGGGCAGAAGAGGTCGCTCCCGTCACCGAAGCGGAGCCGAGCTGGATCGACCCACTCGCGAGCTTCCTGTTAGACGGAACCCTCCCCGCGGACCGCAACACAGCCAAGAGGGTGCAGCGCCAAGCAGCCAAATACGTCATGATAAACGAACGGTTGTACCGACGATCCTACACGCTCCCCTATCTGCGATGCTTGCGCCCAGCCGAAGCCGAGCTGGTACTCCGCGACATCCATGAAGGCTTGTGCGGCGGACACCTGGGGGGCAGAGCCCTCGCCCAAAAGGCACTTCGACAAGGATACTACTAGCCAACGATGAAGACAGAGGCAATCGAGCTCGTCAGAAAATGCGATAAGTGTCAGAAGCACGCCAGCATCCACCATCAGTCCGCCGCCGACCTCAAATACCTCACCAGCCCATGGCCCTTCGCCCAATGGGGGATCGACCTCCTGGGGCCATTCCCACCAGCGACAGGCGGAAGAAAATTCCTAGTGGTGACAGTAGATTATTTCACTAAGTAGATAGAAGCCGAACCCCTGGCAATAGTTACAGCCCGAAACATACAAAACTTCTTCTGGAAGAACATCGTATGTCGCTTCGGGCTACCTCGGGTACTGATCTCCGATAACGGCAAACAGTTCGAAGATATCAAGTTCCAAGAATGGTGCCGAAGTATGGGAATTAGTCAGAACTTCACATCGGTCGCACACCCACAGGCAAATGGCCAAACAGAAGTAATGAATAGAGCCATCCTCTGCGGACTGAAAGCGCGATTGGACCGAAACAAAGGTTTGTGGGCAAACGAACTACCAAGTGTTCTATGGGCACACCGAACTACGGAAAAAACCGCCACAGGTGAGACCCCCTTTAACCTCACATACGGCACCGAGGCAGTAATCCTGGTGGAAATCGAAGTACCTACGTTGCGACTAGAAGCGTACGACCAACAAAGAAACGAGGGCGAGTTACACACCAACCTCGACCTACTGGACGAAGTGAGAGACCTCGCACACATCCGAACTGCGGCCTACCAACAAAAGGTAGCTCGGTATTATAACGCGCGAGTAAAAAAGAGGAACTTCCGCGTCGGCGACCTGGTTCTCCGTAAGGTCATGGTGCCCGAACCCGGTGTAGGGAAACTTGGACCGAACTGGGAAGGTCCCTATAGAGTAAAGAAAGCACTCAGTGGGGGAGCATACGAGCTCGGAACCCTAGAAGGAAAACAAGTACCCCGAGCATGGAACGTTGTCAACTTGAGAAGGTACTACCTATAGGCCACCAAGTACCTCGAAGACATTTCATGTCAGAAAACGAACTGAAGGACCGAAATGGTCAGTTCGGCAAAAAATATAGCTCGATGACAGGACAACCAGTACATGAACAAAAAGCCATTTCATTTCAGAATAGATGTGTACATTCAAAAAAAAAAAAGTGTACATTTCATTTCACAAGCCAGGGGCCACTTCATCATTCCTCTTCGACAACGCCCGAAGGACCTAGCTCCCCCTCGGAGTCCGGTTCGGCATCCGCAGCATTAGCCATCTTTGGAGTGATGCGTGAAGTGGATACGGCGTTGGTATCGAGGCCGGGGTACGTATTCCGGATCATCCATAGACTTAGCTTGAAACCCCTCCTGTAGGAGTCTACCATCAGGTCATCAAAATCCGGCGAAGCAATGTAATCGCTGACAGCCTTCTTCTTCGCGTCTTCGATGCCTTGAGAGAAGATCTGAGTCCTCTCCCTGATATCCTCTTGAAGATACTCGACCTGGTGCTCCAGGTCCAGCTTCATTTCCGCCGTACGCTGCACCACCACTCCCATGGCCTCGGCATCCCTCTGAGACCTCGCCTGCCTAGACCGCGCACGGCGAGCAGCAGCATCAGCAGCACGAGCATTCTCCTCGGCAGTCCGAGCAGCCTCCTCGGTAGCTCACACCTGCCTCGAGCATTTCTCCACCTGGTTCGCCAAGGCGTGAATGGAGGAGTTCATCTATCAAAGGAAAACGGGATCAAAGAAATGAATAAAAGAATAAAAGCCGAGCTCTAAAGAAGGGATCACTTACCACCATGGCATGAGTAACGGCACGGTAGGCCACTTGGTGCAGAGGGAGCTTGGTCCACGCCGCAACTTCCTCGGGAAACATCGCCTCCTTACTCCGTTGAAGAGCATGAACAGGCGACAACACGCTCCTGAAATCCCCCGGGGCCTCCGAGCCCGACGGCCCAGCTCGCATACGAGCGGACTCGGAATAGGCGGGAGCCCCCGTGTGTGTGGTTTCGGCATAAGGAGCCCCCGCCGGCTCCTGCATAGGAGGAACCATCTCGGGCTCCTCTGCCGGATAATCCGGCACCTCGGGCTCCGTAGCTCGGGATGGCTCGGCGCGAGCTCGCTTAGCCACCCGCTTTCTCCTCTTCATGCCCTCGAACAAATGCCCACCTCGGGTCCCTCGAGAATCCATTGTACCTGCGGAAAGGAGTTCGGCATCAGTAAGACGTAAAAGAAGAGCAAGACAGGATCACTAGGGAAAGAACCTACTTGAACTCAGGCCCGCAGCAATAAGCTTGGCCTCCGTCAGATACCATTGGCAATCTAGCCCAAGCCGCGCCCATTGCCGGAGGCCCTTCGCCGTCTCCTCATCAAGTGTGATGCCGGAATCAGGAGCGGCCATCCCCCAGCCGGTCTGAAACGGCCACCCCAGCGCACTTCGCACCCCGAAATAGTCCCGCTTCCACGTCGGGACCTTATTGAGGAGTCCGTGAAAGAGCTTGAAGCCCGGGCGAGGGGACAGGTAGTATGCCCGCCTACGCCCAGGAAGGGGACCCACTTGCTTTTTCAGCATTAAAATGGAAGAGAAAATCTCCAGATCCAGAGGAAAGTTCTCGTCGCAAAATAAAGAGATCGTCCCCACTAAGTTCCTAATGGAGTTCGGGTGACGTTGGCCGACCGACACACCAAAGTGGTTTAGGACCTCGACAAGAAGAGGGTGGAAGGGCAGTCGCAGCCCCGCGGCGAGCTGTTCCCGAAAAATCACGATCTCATCAGGACCATGTTCCCAAGGGAAGCTGCCCATAGGGATAAAGTAACCGTACTCACTGGGCAAGTCGTAGTAGTCTACGAGGGTTTGAAGTTCCTCAGGCGTCATAGTCAAAGGGCCGAACTGGTCTACAACCCGGCCACGACGGGAGGTGGACGCCGACCTACCCGAAGCACCTCGGGTGGTAGGCCCGACCCCTTCCTCAGGACCTACATCGGGCTCACTAGAACTACCGGGGGACGCAAACTGGTTCGTAGAACCTACATCAGACCCGCTTGAACAGTCTGAACCCTCCAAACCAGACATCGGAAAACGGAACGGGATTCAAAAAAACTCACCCGGGAAGAAGACTGAAGTAGACCACGAAAACTCGAACAAGCAAGGAAACTGGGGACGCGAGATGAAACTTAGGTGCGAGCTCAAGGTGTACAACAGTAGCAAGGATGCCCCCCCCCCCCCCGCGCGCTATTTATATCCACAGGGCCGGAAATCGACTGCCCAGATCGAAGCCAATGCAACGGCCCACAGCCGCGCTAAGCCACACGTCTTCCAAGACCAATCAGTGCACGTCTTTCCGAAACTGACGGAACGTCACGCACGTCTTGTCAGAGGACAGGTGTCGGCACGCGTCTTCCCGAAACTGACGGGGTAACGGCGCACGTCTCCTCGCAATAAAAGCGTCTGCAGCGCAACTCCCGAACAACTGCCGTCACGACTCCCAAACGCGCGCCTTTTTTTTGAAAATCAAATTAGAGCAAGCGCGCTCAGCACGGACCAAAACCCTCCTGCTACCTTGCAAACTCCCCGCGCCAAGACGGGACCGTTGTCGCAGGGAGTGGGGGGCAATTAATGAAGGGAAATTTGGCCCGACACGTGGCAAAGGCAAGCAGCTCGGGACAATAGAGCGCCCAAAGCGAACATCGGAAGCAAGTCCAAACTCACTACCGAGCCCGAACTCCAAACCGTTGTACTTAGTCCGAGCTCCTTGTTAAGAGCAAGCTCCCTGTCAAAGGTCCGAGCTCCCTAAAAACCCGAGCTCCCCAAGTCCGAGCTCCCTACTAGGAGCCCGAGCTCCCTAAGAACCCGAGCTCCCTAAGTCCGAGCTCCCTACTAGGAGCCCGAGCTCCCTGTTAAGAGCGAGCTCCCTGTTAAGGGTCCGAGCTCCCTAAGTAAGAACCCAAGCTCCCTAAAATCCGAGCTCCCTACTAGGAGCCCGAGCTCCCTGTTAAGGGTCCGAGCTCCCCAAGTAAGAACCCGAGCTCCCTAAAATCCGAGCTCCCTATTAAGAACAAGCTCCCTACTGGGAGTCCGAGCTCCCTATTAAGAGCGAGCTCCCTACTGAGAACCTAAGCTCCCTGCAAGGAGCACGAACTATACTGGGCCCCAAGCCTCACAAAGCTGACCCGAGCTGACCCGTGGCAGCTCGGAACACTCCAAACCGAACTCAAGGCACCTCGCTCGCCACTCCAACACTTCACTTCCAAAGCACCAGGCCAGCCAAACGTACCCGACACCAAGGACGTCCGTATCCAAGGGCGACGTACCTGACTGATTTGGGATCTGATGCCTGACAGCCGCATTTCAAACGGCTTCCTGCCACCGCCACTTGCAACCGTCGTCACTAGCCACAGAGACGGCTCCGACAAAAGGAACAGTGGCGGTTCTGTCCGGCCAGAGGAAATGACACCCGAACTGGCAAGAGTTCAGAAGTAATCATGCCCGACCTGACGGAGGCCTAGAAGTGAGTGCGCGAGGTGGTTATAAAAGGCTTCTACCCCCCAGGAACGAGGTATGCTAACTTTCGCGCTATCTGGTTATTCTTGCCTTTGAAGGATTCTAACTTGAGCTTCAGAGCCCTTACGCCGGGTTCTCCCCGGAGCTTCTCTTCTCCTTCCGTTTCAGGTCCCTGTTACTCAGTTCAGAGGCAAAACCATCTACAGCTAAGACCGGCCAGATTGTGCATCATCACTAGGGGTGTATATATCCTTTGTTATTGATGAATTTTTGTTTTCTCATTCCTGCTTTTTCACATTGCTCACAGTAGCATAACTTTCTCCAATCAACATGACTACCCACAGTGTCAAAATATCCTTTAAATTTTCTCTCTCCCCAAGTCAGAAAATCATCCTCAGAGGTATCTTATAACTGGACTTAATTGTAAATTCTCCTTTTGGTTTCAATAATCCCCACCACAATTGGTCTTCTTGTTGGGATAAGGAGATAGCAATACCCTGTAAAGGTTTCTTTACAAAGTGGAGGGGAATATTGGAAATACAATTGTAAGAGATGTATCAGGATATACTTTTAATACTCATTAGATACAGTGAAAAATCTAGGATATACACAAGGTTATGTTGGGAAAATTAAATAAGTTTCAAAAGTTAAATCAACAACACTAAATCTAGGTCTCAGATGACTATAATTGAGGTATATAATAAACATAAAAAGAACATTTTCTAATAGTTTAATTTGTATTTAATATGAACTACCGGAAAACAAGTGGAAAATGTTGAAAATGATATTATAACTAAGATACGAATGTAAATTTTAATCATTAGGAGACCAATTTAATTATTTTTTAATGTTTAAAATTTTAATAATCAATTAGTTTTTAAAATTTGTTGAATGGTTGAGATTAAGAAGAAAAATATGCTAGTTAAAATTTGGAACTCATGTGGTTATAATAAGTGGTTGAAGTATGGCATGATGCATGGTTGATTTGTTGTCTCTCAAATATCCTTGCTTGTAGCTTTTTGCTACTATAGGAGAATTTGATGAGTTATTGAGAGAGAGAGAGAGCGTATTATTACCCAATGTTGGTTGGTTCCAACTATGTGGAGTCTTGGGACTTGGGAGGGATGAACCGGATATGGTCCTAAATCAGTTTTTGCACAAAGTGAAATTCTTTAGACTCAAACCATGTTCTTACGTTTGACAATCTTTACCATTACACCAAGTAATTAAAGAAACAAATTTGAATTTAAACTAGTAACTCAAAATGCTTTAAAAGATTGCTGATTCAAAAATCTATTTGGTGTAAACAGAAAATCTCACTTCTAAAATTCATCATAACTTACAACTAGGAGTGTTACTCTGTCCAGGTTGCCCTAGGTTGAGATCAACACTAAACCTCAAACATAATCCTAATTAATACAACCCAAGATTCTCAACCCTTACCCATCTTGGTCATGAGATATTGTTGGGCTGTGGTTGGAACCTAACTGAATTTACGAACACCAACGTACACAATCACATTCATTCAAAGACAATGGGGCCGGGTGGGGCAGGGTTTTGTCTACCCCATACCCGACTCCGAATACAAATTCCCTACCCTGAACCCCCACGAAGCTAAAATTCCTAATCCCATCCTCATCCCTACGGGGAACGGATCCCCGACTTTGCCCCACCCTACCCGGTCATTCTTACTTATATACTTATTATTATTATTTTTTATTTTTTGAAACATACTTAAAACTATTTTATATTATGTAATATAATATAGCTTAATAATATATAATATAATATATTAATAATTATATATATTATGTTTTATAATATAATCGGGGCAGGATAGACAAATACTGTCCCCAACTCCAGAGTTTTGGGTTTTCCCCAAACCTCAATCAGTGATCAAAAAACCCACCTCGCTCAGGGTGGGGCTCATGAAGACGAGTGAAATTTCCATCTCTATATACTACATATAAAATTGATGTGCAGAGATCATTATTTGAACGTTTTTTTTACAAAAAAGCCCTTCATCATTAACTCTCGTCTCCTACTCTCATCATAGATCAATACATGCACCATAATATATAATTACAAATATCATCATCTTTGGTTGGGTTAGGTTGTATTGCCTAAGACATCAACCCTAACCCAACCCAAATTTATATGGGGTTCATATTTTCATGAACCAGCCCCAGTTTAATTTTAGGTTGGGTTGGGTTCGGTTCATGTTGGCCCAAACCAGGTTGTAACCCTACTCGCACATCTATGGGTGTGAGCACCTGCATTACATGGATAATAATGGAATTTGATATTATTAGGACAACATGGAAGCTATTTGGTATATAGCCAATCCTTCTCCAATCAAGTGTTCTTTACCAATTGAGCTACTCAGTTGGTACACTAAATGAACTGTTCCAGCAATGGTGCAGTTTTGAATCCTGTTATGATCGTCTTTGTAAGAAAAGAATTATATGATTAGTTGAGGTTGTACTGAACTTAAAAAGTAACGGTCCTACATATATTGATTAATACGAAAAAAAGGTTAAACCCATAACCCCCCAACCCAAGTGCAGGTGGGACTTAGTCCCAAGTCTTAGCTACAACCAGTACGAAACCTTACCAACCAGCCAGTTGGCATCTTACAATCAACAGGAAACCTTACCACGGTCTTTTCTCTTTAATCACCTATCATAACTTTATCTTCACTATATTTCCTTTAGGCTGCATTTGGAATCGGTGTAAAAATTTACACCAGTTCGATTTTGTCTGTGTTTGGAATGAGAGTGTAATCATGGTCGACACAAAACTCCACTCTAATTCAGTTTTGCGTATTTTTTAATGGAGTGGAGTTTTAGATCGATAAAACCTATCAAACGTAAAGTTTTACATCGATTATCAATGTAAATACTACATCAATGTTATCGATGTAAAACTTTACACTCTTCACCCATCACGTTTTTCAAAAAGCAATGGTCACTTTTACGGTTCAGTGTAAAATGTCATTACATTGATTCCAAACGCAGCCTTATATAGATTGATTTAAGGAGTGTTCTGCCACATGGTTGTTTTTTTTTTTCACATCCGCAAAAACAATATAATTTTGCTAATGTGGTGGTTGTTTTTGAAAATTCGGTGAAGTACACTGCACTCCACCATAGAAATCTGAAATTACAGCCCCCCATAGTCTACTAGTAGCCCCCCTACATCGATCCACAGTCGAGATTCATCCCACCTGTACGGTGGGGCTAAGAATTCTGGGATGGGTTGAGAACAGTCATTCTCCCTTAAAAATTTAGAGAGTGTTCCACTACATGGTTGTTTTTGTTTTTAAAGACAAAATCAACTTTCACATTGATGGTTGTTTTTGTTTTCAAAAACAAAACCAACTTTGTTGTGGAAGACCCCTTAGTTTACTTCCCTATTTTCTATTTCTATAGTGTACATCCTCCAACTATGTAAGAAACCAAATAACTGGGCTACCTCTCCATTGCTACAATTCACAACCACCAGTTCGTAGCTCTAAACTAATTCAGTATAGTATTGATCTATGCAAGGCAATTGATAGGTGAGCTTTTTAATTTTCTTTTCATCCTTTTTTCTTCTTATTCCTTTAAACCTCATTTCAATTGCTTTTGCTAGTACTTGTGCATCTATGAAAACCCTTGCAGTAGAGAAGTTTTCTTGAATCCATGCAACGACGTGTATGACCTTTGATTGCAATATGGTTGTTTTTCTAGTCATCCCTTTGAAAAAAAGTTGAGCAACAGAGGGATGAAGGTTATATTTTCGGCCTCTCTTTTGCCCTCTAACTTCTATTCAATATTCATTATCTATTTGCTCTGAGTTCAACGTGTAGCTATTTTGGTTTCTTTGTAATAGAGTTTTATTTTGTTGATTCATTTAATTTTGTTTCTATTTCTATTGTTCTAGAGTAGCCTTTTAGATTGCCTTTCTAAATGGATTTTAATTTAACTTCTTCTTCTTCTTCTTAGTTTTCTGATGACATTGCTAGATTCCAGCAACCTTACTGTTGTTAGATTGATCGTCAGAATCCAGCACCTAACTTTTATGGGTAATGAACAGAGATAATCCATACTTAGTCACCTCTGATTCCGGTCCGTTTTGTAATATTTGGGCAAAGGAGAGCAATTTGGGTAGTATTCTACCCGATTTCCGTTGGGTTTTTATTGATTTGATCTTGTGCACCTTGGAGCGGATGCAGGATCAATGTTGGCTTTGGCTTGACCTAATCGTGAATATGAGATCTATGTCAACAAAATTCTTGGTTGACATTTTTGAAAATAACGAAGACCATGCTAATTCTTGGTTACAAATGGAGAAAGATCTTGAGTTGGTAGTGGTTTTTTGGAGGCAAATGGTACCACATTGATCATATGCAACTTGGCGTTCCTAATTGGGTGATAGAACCCGATAAGAGGTTGAGGCGCTGTTACTGTTGATCAATAAATGGGTGCTTGATGTAAACCTTAATTCATTTCTAGCCTTAAAAAAAAGTCTCTAATTGGGCTTGTTGTTGAATATATGGGCCTTGGCTATTACAGCTATTTTTGGTGAATAAATAGTTTGAGAAATAAGTTTTGAAGTACTTATTAATATTTGGGAGGTCATTTTCCAAACCACCTACACTTATTTTTAAGTAATTATTTGGGTTCCAATGTCTGGAGAGCCGCTTACTAACTTAACAAATATACACATATATGATATTTTTCAATATTATATTGACATATTTTGATGGAAATGATGATTTTAACCCTTGCAACACACATGGGCCTATATGTCACACGTAGCACTATTAAACAAATTAATTTATTTAAGAATAAAATAAATAAACAAAAATAATTATTTGTAATAATAATAATAATAATAAAAAATCAGATATCATGTTACTATTAACAACAACAATAACAACAATTATACTAATAATTCAGATATAATAATCAAATAACAATTATAAAAGATACTAATATCACAATAAAAGAAAACCAAAGCATTCATTACAAATTTGGATTATCATTTCAATCATAAAGAAAAAAAAAAAAAAAACCAACTACCGCTTTTTGAAGAAGAAATAATATCAAATAAAAAAAAACATTTCAAGCACCAAAATAAATTTGAATTAATAGTTCAATAACAATAAATAATGTTTTTCTTCTAATTAATCACAAAAGGAATTGTGATGAGCAAATATTGACATGTTAACCACATTTTCCATATGGAAAATTCAGGTATTAGCATTTTTATTCACAATGAAAAAGGTAAACATCACAAAAAATGATCATACATTTGTAAATAGCTAGAGAACATAAAAAATGGGTTAAGAATTCACCAAAATCAGAGAGTGCCGCCAACAAGGCGTGGTTTTTCTACTTCCCAATCGCAGATCTATGGAGTATGGTGCAAAACGCAATGGTGAGATGGAAACACCATGGAGAGTTTCCCAAAATGGTGCAAAAATGGAGAAAAGAGTGAAGATTCACATATCTGGAACGATTTCTCAGCTTGGAGTCACTGGTCGTTGTCGCTGGCTCTTGTTCGAACTCAAATCTATCATCTTCTCTGAATTGGGGGTGTTCAATGGAACCTTGAAAAAAAAAAATGATGGGGACAATTTTGTCCCATAAAATGGAATAAGCGCTTAAAATAAGCTGCCTTAGGGTTGTTTTTTTAAGTACTTATTTTGAAAATAAGCACTTATTCATTCATTTTTTTTTTTGTCAAATGTGAATAATTTATCACTTATTGTATGGCCCCACCACTTATTTTAAGTATTTAAAAGAAGTGATATCAAACAGGGGCTACTACAATATAGAAGTGTGCCTAAAACATTAAAAGAGTTCATAATCTTGATGGTCGGACGGTCTAATAATGACTCGTGTTCAACAGACATGGTAGAGAGAACATCAAGGAAAAGGCTTAGCATACTACAGCTTTGAGGTTAAGTTTTAATAACTACAATTAACAAGAAATGCTTCATTTTAAAATTAATTTTTATTAACTTATATTCCATTTAAAAATTAAAAAAAAATATCTAATAATAACGGGTTAAAATAAAATTACTAATAAAAATAATAAAATCAAAATCCATTTACAAATACCATGAGTACAAATTAATAAAATTTAATGAAAATATATTTAACTTCAAAGCTAATTTTTATTAATTTAAAAACTTATAGGTTTCATTGACAAATTATAAAATATTATTATTTAAAATTAATTTTTATTAATCCAAAATTCAAATGGAAGTCGGGCTGCCTAGGTCAGATTTAAATGCAACCGAAGCCCAAGCCTAAGAGTTGGACCTAAGGCCCAAGACTGATGTGAAGCTCAATCAATCCAACTCTCAAGTCCAACCTACAAAATGAAATTGGGTGCATTTGGATTAGGCTTGTGTTGGGACAATAATAAGTTGAGAAAACGTGGGGTACGACTAGGGCTAGGCGTGGGTATGGGTACATCCTATAAAAATAAGTTGGGTGCTGGTCCTGTTTGAACTTTTAAGTTGGGCTCAAAGAAGCCCAAGAAGTCATTCTCATGGGTTGCGGCTTTTAGAGATGTGGTTGAGGCCCATGCATATGAATATATATCAACCATATGAATTTGCATTACTAATTAAATGTAACAGGAGTCTTTTAGTACCAAAAATAGGGTGATGACAGGGTCAACCAACAGAAGTGCGTGTCTTGGTCCGGCCGGTCTCTCCTCTCGGAATAGACTGAAAGGAGGGAAAGCAATGTCAACTGTCAATCACCCCTTTTGGCTTTTGCTCTATCAAATCAAAATGAAAAAGAAAATGTGTGTCTAATCTCTCTGTATGGTGAATAAAGCTATCCGACTCCGTAGGCCCCTCCTGAACGCTCCAAAACAATCTCAACCAAAATACAAAAGTTGGGAAAAATGGGTGTAGCATGAGTTGGATGTGAGTGAAGGTGGTGGGTGCAACCTCTCAAATCTTTCTCTTGTCCTATTTTTCCTTCTTTTGCTGGCGTGGTGGAAGATGGTATTCTGCTGATCGATCGATCGATCAAAATTCAAAACCATGCCGAGCAAATTCAAGAAGGCGATTGGGGCCGTGAAGGATCACACAAGTATAGGGCTTGCCAAGGTATCAAAGAAAAATACCTCCAACCTTGGTATCGCTGTGCTCAAGGCCACCACCCATGAAGCGATTCCTGTGGAGGAGCGATACGTGAAAGAGGTTATCCTCCTCGCCTCTGCCTCCAAGCAGGATGCAGCCATTTGTGCTCAGACTATCGCCAAGCGCATAGGTCGCACCAGCAACTGGATTGTTGCTCTCAAGTCTCTCATGCTCGTCCTTAGGATTTTTCAGGAAGGTGATCAGCAGCACTTCCCCAGGGAAGTCCTCGACACTATGAAGCGCGGCGCCAAAATTCTCAATCTTTCAAGCTTCCGAGACGACTCCAATTCAAGCCCCTGGGATTATACAGCCTTCGTGCGCTCCTTCGCCCTCTACCTAGACGAGCGTCTTGATTGCTTCCTCAATGGCAAGCTCCATGGCCGACCTTCAAATTGGGATCAAAAGCAAGGTGGCATCATCAATTATGAACCCGCCGTTTATGACATTCAGCAGTCCCCTTCGTTGCTCGAGAAGATCTCTTGTTGGCAACGCTTACTTGATCGGGCGATGGCCACCCGCCCCACTGGTGCCGCCAAGAATAACCGACTGGTGCAAATATGTCTTTACTCGGTGGTGCTGGAGAGCTTTGATCTCTATCGGGATATCTCCGACGGTCTCGCAATTCTCCTAGATGGTTTCTTTCATCTTCAGTACGAATCCTGCGTTAATGCCTTCCAAACGTGCGTTAAGGCCTCGAAGCAATTCGAAGAGCTATCTGCCTTCTATTACCTGTGCAAGGGCCTTAACATTGGCCGAACATCCGAATATCCGAGTGTCCACAAGTTATCCGATGAGCTCATCGACACGTTGAGGGAATTCCTGAAAGATCAGGCTTCTTTCCCAACCGCTAATAATGGTAAGGCGGAGCCGCCGCAGAACCCCCAGTTGCTTCTCCGTGCATTCTCCACTAGCATGACAAGTTCGGAACCGTGTGAAGGAGGTGGTGAAGCCTCTCAACAATCCGATCAACCAGCAGAGACGATGTCGTCAGAGGAGAGATACTGGGGCTCGGAGATGGAACCGCAACCATCTAGTAGTGATCCCGACGCCGATGTAGGAGGAACAAGCCCATCCGTCGACATGGATCAAGAACAATTCGAAAGGGAATCCGATTTGATGGATATGAATGAAAGGGGAACAAGCAGCCCGCCCTTATTCAGTTCAGATCTTGATCTGCTTTTCAATGATCAGCCCCAACAAGAAGAGGAGCAACAGCCTTCGGTGTCGGGATTGGAGTTGGACGTCAAAGAAGATTCAAAGGAGGGGTGGGAGCTTGTGTTAACTCAAAGTGCAAAGGACATATCTTCCAAGCAAACTGGTGGGGAGGTAGACCATTTGTCTGTCATCGACAACCTGTATGATCAGCACAATTATCCAAACTATAATAACCCTTTCCTACAAGACATGGGTGAGGGTGGGACTAAGGGTGAGGGTGAGGGTGAGGGTGACGGTGACGGTGAGGGTGACGATGAGGGTGAGATCCATGCGCAGGCCATCAACCCTCCTGATCATCCTGTTGTTGCAGCAGATGGTGCCTTCTCCATCCCCACGTTTCAAGCAACTCCTACGTTTTGTGCACAAAACTCCGATGCCACAACACCGCCATTGCAAATCGAAAATGACCCTTTTGCACCATCCAATCCCCCGGGTGAAACTTCCTTGGATGGCTCCATGAATCAACATCTCCTACACGAACAACAACTGTGGTTGCAAAATCAAGACAAGATCATAGCAAGAAATTTAGTTTGACTGTTTTTTTTTTTTAATTTTCTGAATGCATGCTAAAGCTTGACCTGCTTTTGGAGGGAAAGGAAATGAAAATTCAATAGATTATTTCTATATATATATATGATCCAATACTATAGTATATGGATCCCAACTATTTAATTACGACCCCAATTGAACTCCATACAGATACAAGTATAATGCATTCACATCTAGGAGTAATTGCGGTTTAATTAGCTCAATCTTTGCAAATTAAAACCAGATATATAATGCACCTTTTAAGTATACCCCCATGCATTTTGCATTTGTATGTGTGTCAGTTGTCTGTATGTTGTATGCATGTATCCATGTACCCATATAATACATGTTAAGTATTAATCTCTTATATATATACTCATTTTCCCATGTTGGCTTCTTGCTAGTATATAATATATGTCATAAAACTTTTGAAAAAAATATGCACTCTAAATAAAAGGTCCATTAATTGTTATTTGGGATTTTTAGACTGTATTCCCCCTCACAATTCTGATTTAAACCGTAGACCTATAACAATTCAAATTTATAAACAGTTCCACCTATAACATCTATACTCTTTCAGGAAAATGACATCAACTCCGAACTGACACCTACCTTAACTGTATGATTGACATACGATTTCTGGGGTGAACTGTTTGTATTAATCATTACTTGACATAAGGGACTTTACTTTTTGAAGCGAATAGTACAATAACACATCAATAACCTTAAAAATCAAATAATTCTTAATGGAATTTGAAACCGCACCAACGCTGAAACAATTTATCCAATAGTGCAGCAACTGGGCTACCCCGGCCCTCAGTTGGAAGGTCTAATAATTGTTAGTATCTTTTATTGTAGATGTCTAATAAGCTTTATTCCACAACTCAACCCAATCCTAGCTCAAATTAATGTGTCTCCTAGGCACAAGTCCAGCTTAGTCCAATATACATGGCTCTATAAGCTAAGGGACGATATCCAGAAAAAGGCACACTCAGATTCAGCTTTTAGTGTTTGCTGTGTTGTGCAAAAATCCTACTTTTGTACTCTGAACAAAACTCATCTTAGCGATGACTTAATTATTATTATTAGGGATGCCTTTATTTAGTTGGTAAAACTTTTATTTGGATACGGTTTATGTTAATAGATGAATGAAACTTGGGTGTCATTTCTTAAGGTCTAGAGTGAAAGATGTGTGTGTGCGTCAGAGAGAGAGAGATTGTGTATAGATTTTCATAAAAGGATAAAAAATACCCAATGTTGGTCCTAACCATTACTCAATTACCCAATGTTGGTTCTAACAATTTTGGGTCTTGGGAACTGGAGATGGTCCTAACCTGTGTTCTTTTTTTTTTTTTAAACTGTGTTTACCACTTGCCGGCCTGAGATTTTACCATTAAACCAATTAATAGCCCTATTATCTCACATAAAGATCTCTTGAAGTTAAACAGTTATATAATTTTTTTAATAACTTGAACATTTCTTTTGGTACCCCTATTGTCTAAGAATAAGCATGATTACATGATTTTGTACCATTTGACTAAGATGATCATAGTAAAAGGAAAAAAAGTCAAGTTTTCTACATACTCATTTGCTTAACTGCGGTGAAAGCATTGATCCCGTGGCTGTTTGTTTGCAGTGTAAATCTGAATTGAATACAAATTTTGCATCTGGTTCAATTTTATATGTATTTGTTTGTAAGTATCGTTTGCATTCCTATCTAATACAAAATGTGTACATTATTTTTGTCTCATTTACATTCTCACTCACAGTACAGTTTTTGTATCCCAAAGATTGATGCAAAATTTGCACAATCTTTCTCCAAACTCTATTTTCTTTTTACATAAAGTGGGGACTACATTATCATGCTTCCTATCTCACTCCTACGCAAATAACCCTCCTACCTCTTGAAGGGATGAGAGATCCATCTTATGGACGCCCAAAAGATTGCGGAATAAGAGGCGAATTTCAAAAATTTTTCTCTCTCTTCAACTGGGAATCGTATTCCCCATTTAGAAAATTATATTTTCAAGGATCAATTCTAAACCATAAACTGAACCAGATCTGAACCAAAAAGGAGTGGGAAGGATTATACCTGATACGGAGAAATAATATCTCCCAACGAAGGTGTTCACGCCCAAGGAAGGATCCAAAGACTGCTCCCACTGAAGATGGCGCAGTGCAGGTGGAGCAGAATCAGCAGTGTTCTTCTCCAAGAACTCTGTCATTCGCAAGAATCAGCAAGATGGTACGTGAGCACAGCTTCCTTTCAATCATTTCTCAAAGGACTGATGTCAAGATCCAATCTTGACTTCTCCCACAAGTGGAGATCGAACTGGCAAACAGGGCGGCAAGAACAGGGAGGCGGCAAGAGAGTATTTGCAGGGAGCAGAATTCTCTCTTCTTGATTTCAGCACTAAAGAAAACCTGATGATCTGTATGTTTTTAGGCTGCCGCCCCCTTCTTCTTTTATAATCTTAAAGGGATCAGCTCCTAATCAGATTAGGAGTTGCTAATCCAAATCATATTTGGGTTAGAAGTTCCTTTAAGTGATAAGGGATAATCCTTATCTTATCTGGAGATCAGATCAGCCATCTCCTAATCTGATTAGGAGGTTTCCAGATCTAAATCTTATTTAGATCTTGGACTCTCTAAGTGGATAGGGTCTAAGCCCAATCCTATTAGCTGATCCACTTCAGATTTCGCCCCTTTATTAACTAAATAAACAGCCCAGTTCAAAATGGGCTTTAGGCCTATTAAGCTTATGTGCTCACTTAACCCTCTTAACTGCTGCCCAGTTGGGCTTCCTTGTATGGCGTGGGACCCAAGCATTGATCTACACATCAGCCACATGGGTTCGGCCCAGCCTTTGTTACAAGGCCTGACTGAATACACTGTTAAAGACAGTGGGCAGATGCAAGATTAGCCCATCAGGTATTAACCTCAATGGTCTTACACTTAACCTCTCAGCCCATAATGATCATACACTGTCCAACAAGAGAGGACCTCTCCCTCGGCTACAAGGAACAGTGTTGCACTCTCCACTTCATATGGATCCCGGGAATTAAAACCTTCTTGCAAACATTTTAGAAACCATATATATACTTTTATATCTTATATAAAATATATTTTACAAAACAAATCTCAACGGTTGAAATCGGCTGCCGGCAGTCTTGGTTTCCATCAGTGAGAGTGCATCCCCGATCATTACCTTTGTCCAACAAAAGGGCTGATCCTATCACTATGATCACCCACTTAGATGAATTCTCGGACTGTCCCAACATACCTAGGTTTTGACCCCCGCTAAGGATCTCACTGATTGGTACATCAAAGATAGCCCAATCCGACACCTAGTGCAGTATCATAATCGAGTATAGGGGTCGGGTGTAACTTTCCAGTTTTGCCCATCAATCTCCGAGGTCCAGGGCAATACTGGAAATCTGGTCCAGTTCAAAGATTCAATTAATCCTACACTGTATGTGCCTAGGGTCTCACCCTGGCAGCTGAGACAGGCCACCCCAACCGACTTGGTGGTACCACAGTGTCAGCCTTGTCAGGATAGGTCTCCCCAGACCGACCCACTGGCTGTGAACATTTTAAACTAACACGAGTCTCATTAAGTGTCCAGTTTAAGGGTATTACACAGAAACATACCAAGGGAACATGATTCAAATATGTATCTTTATTTATTTACAATAAACTCATAAAGTACATCATTCTGATTGAAGCTAAGGGCATACAAAACTGTATAACACCTCTATTCTCTTTCAATATAAGGCGGAGACTGAATCGATTTAATTCTTAAAAACAAACAGGACAAGACCAAATTTAAAGCAAAAATAAACCAAAATTTACACTCAACCTATTACTCCCTTAAAGCTACACCAGTACAAATGAAAATAGCACTGCAAATAAATTGATCCTAATTTATCATTTACCATTTGAAGGAAGCAATTATTCACTCTTTGTATTTCTCGACCATCTGAATTTTGATTGTGGAATGCACTGCCTGTCATTGTAATCCGTTTCTGATATTTCTAACAAAGAGGAAAAAATAACAGTTTCAATCGATGGAGATACTAGAATATTCTTTGTACCTCAATTAACTCTTAGTTTTATGTGAGAATGAGATCTATCAAATGTTGGGCGTCCAAGTCTATGCATGCCCATCAGCATCAGGTGTATGCTGAAACTCTTTCCCCCACCTTCCCGTGCGGTCTAAGATCGATGGCGAACCCACATGTTCGTCAAGCTGCAAAAATAATCAAGTTTATACTTTATAGCTTTTTATATGTTTATGTTTATATCTATATTATATAATTTTTACATACCAAGTATTCTTTTACATGTGAAAAGCTTTTGTTCGGAAGATATCACATCAAATTCAATGGACTGTGAATGTCCTCGTTGAAAACAATATCAGAGATAAGGTAGATAGCGTGAAGTGATGCAACCGACCGGTGTAGTTTAAGTAACCTGAACGCTGATTCCATTACGTGATTCAATTCTTTTCTTCATTTATTAAGTTGGTAGTAAAATCACTGGACCAGTCTGTGTAATATATATATATAATCTATTCGAGTCATTTTCTTATATATTTTAAACATTGTGAAAGCGAACGACCTCCGAAAACAGAGATTGCTGAAAAGCCGAAAAGTTTAGGTTGAATCGCAGTTCCTAAGTTTTGACTTCTCTCCCTTTGAGGAGGAAAATAAAAGGATTAAAATTCATGAGCGTGAAATCAAGAGACAAAGAGGTGAGTGTGGGGGGCAGAGTCCCACACCCTTTTTCCTTTTCTTTTCCCGAAGACCACTTTACGTTTAAATTACACAAATAAGCAACCCCATAACCCATTGAAGATGAATTTCCGGATTAACACAGGGAGAGAAAAAATGGAGGTTTTAGGCCACAAACACAATTGAGTAATGAATTAATGGCAAAAGAAGAGATGCATACGTCTTGTTACTTATGGGATGATGGTGCATCCAACTACTCAAACACAATGGTCCTACCTGGTTTCTCTCTCTCTCAACTAAAATTCTACTTTTGCCGGCAGTTGCAGTATTCACAATCGCACAAGGCAATGGGCCCTTGGGCCCTCATTTCTACTCCAAAGGATTGGAGACGTACAAGTACAACACCCTTGGCGTTGACAAATCCTTCAGGCCACAGTACGTTAGCATCACTTGATTTGCCTCAAAATAATATTTTAAGCCGTTGGCCTAAACTCTAAACTTTGATGATCATGCATCAACCATTTGAACTTTCTACCCAGCCCTTTGATAATTCTATGCTTCCCGAAAATCGAAACAATCCCCTCTGTGAATTTTGATAAGGTGCCACCTGATTGCTTAACACTTTCATGATACCAGTTGGTTTGATTGGTTCCAAGCTTTCTGGTATCATAGTTGAACTCTTTACCCTTCTTTCTATTAATCCTTAAAAAGGGTATAAACTAAGGCAATATTTGGAACTGGTGCTGTTTCCCAAATAAACACCATTTTTTTAGAAAATGGTGCTCTGCAATGGAAAGTCATTCACAGAAAACGGCTTTTTTTTTGGAACCATTGCTTCCACCTAGGCAATGATATAAAAAATGAGAAAATGACAATGTGAGGCCATATTTTCTTTTTCCAATTTTCAAGATATAGTCTTAGAAAACATTGTTTGAAAAAATGCCCAACCAAATAGTTGACGTTTCCCCAGCACCGAATGTCCTTCATGGCATCGGTTCCAAGCATGGCCTAAATCGATTGCAGCTGACACAAAATTAATTTCCCGGTTTTTCGGATGAAGCCAAATCAATAGGAATTCCCATGTCTCAACAAAGAACAAACAATAGTTTTGATTTGGAACCCAGAGATCCACAACCACAAGTCGCAAAGGGGTAGCGATGCTAGATGACACAGAGCAAGCACCATGAGGGATAGAACGCATATGTAAAGACGGAGGCACTCCATATCAAAGTTTTAACACTAACAATGTCTCTTCTGCTCTGCCCATTCAAATTGAAGATACTCCTTATCACTTTATCAGGGAATTACTATCACGCTACAACATCAACATTGGAGTAAGAAGTAGGAGATTCTCTTGAGAGGGAGAGGGACCCATCAGAAAAAAACGGTATCGAACTCGGGCCAGAACCCAGAAAGAAGAGGACAATAAAATTACCATATATCCCAGGGGAGATAACAGTATATCACGTAAACGGGGGAAAGAAAAAAAAAAAAAAAACAAGGAAAATGGGCGGTGTGTTTTGAGCAAATCCAATTTTTGATAATCGAGGCACGTTCCCTGGTGAAAAGACAAAAGATTCCTGACAAATTTTATTACATAAGAATGTGTTTGTCTTTAATTAGGAGAAAGCGGTAGTGCGCCTCTTTTATCACAGTTCAGAACTCAGAAGCTGGAGGAGATGTGCTCAAATTAATGATTTATCACCCGAAATCAAGAATAGGAGAGACGGACTTGTGTAACCGTCGTTGTAACTGTCAAGTTACCCCATCTATCAAAAGAGAAGAGGGAGAGAAAGGAAAAGAAAAATGGTAATTAAGTAAAATGGCGCTGGCGGGAAAGAAAAGGAGAAGGAAGAAGGGAATAATGATGAGAGGGGAGGGAAAAGTGAGCTGCAATGAAAGAGAAGCAAAGCTTTACAGCTTGCTTGTGCAGTTCCTTAAAAGCTTCCACGAGAAATATGACCAAAAAAGTTGCCTACTTTTCTTTTGCTAACAAGTGAGGAGGCATCATCACTCTGAACCTCTCTCAGGCATCACTTGTTTACTTACCAGTCTTGATTCTTGACGGAGTAGAGTGAGTAGTAGGGAATGGACCACACCCCACACCCCACACCTAGGGCTAAGGGATTATTGCTAATTTGCTGACCCCCACAACCTTTGGTTGTGTTACTTCAATCACCCCCCCCCCCCCCAACCTTTGGTTGCTAATTTGCTATGACCCCCCCTCTTTTCCCATGTGAAAGTCGCTCTTTTCCAGTCCTACCACCCGTCCCCCCGCTGCCCCGATCCCTTTCCATTTTCCCTGGGAAAATGCCCAGGGACGCCACGCCATGATCTCCTCTTGAAAACGGTTCCCTCTTTCTCTAGACTAGTGCAGTCTCCCCCAACTGCGCCGTTACCTGCTCCTGTTTTCTTGTGGAACTGGAAGGCCTTGAGATTTCACTGTTCTGGAAAGGGGTTGTGGTGGGACCAACTTCCACGTGTAGTTCAAAAACATAAATTGAAACAACCCATGTGGGGAATTGATCGAACGATAAAACTTGGTCATCCCATATTGACATTTCAACATCATCGCTCATATTTCACACCCCAGCCCATGAAATCATGTTGATCCATCCAATGAATTATGAAATCAGCGTTCAAAGTTGAATGGGTTTTCCACCAAGCATGTCATGTGGGCTTTAATATGAATTATAAAAGTGGACCCCAGCCCTAACCCCAACCCGTCTCTGTCTATGTCGCCACTTTGTTGTATTATCAGTATCACACACTGAATACATATCAGGCTGCAGCAGCTGCACTCAGATGTTGATCTCTCACCCATGATTATCCAAAAGCAAAACAAGTTACACAAGGAAAGAAAAAACAAGGGAACAAAAAATAAAACAAAACAAAACCATGATGATATCAATGCACAGCAACAAAACACAGTAGTATACTTTTTTTGGGATCCTTTAATTCCTACCCTTCTTCTACCCTCCAATTCCATGGGAAGGAACGTCACTCTTCTGTTGACGGTAAGGCTACAAAAAAGAACTGCTTTCTGAGTTTTTGTGATTAATATGGTGTTAGAGAGGGGTTTAAGATTTAACTTAAGAAGAGCAGGCCTTCACTCCTAAGTTTTGGTTGGTACATCACACTCACACATCATCCTATTATTATACAATCAATATATCAGCAACGTCCACATCAACTCATGGTCCTCATCACCCAAAAGGAATTAAAAATAGACAAAACAAGAATCAGAAAGCAAAAAAGTCGATTATATGATTATATCACACCACAACAAGTCAATTGTAAAGAAGCTTATTACAAAAAAAAAAAAAAAAAACAACCATGCACAAACAAAAACAATTACACACCTACTATCTAATGCTTTAAAAAAATGAAAAAAAGAAAAAAGATATGCCTATTACAGATAAACAACAGACCCTCTCTCATGTACATTATCAAATCTCTCTCACTTACTCTCAGAGTCTAAGCTTCACAAGTCAAACAATTAAAATAAGAAAGAGGATACTTCCCTAAAAACCGCATCCACCATTTCTTTTTTGTCTCTCTATTCTATATTATATAAATATTCGAATAATAACCTCCTAACTATTCTTATTCTCTCTCTCTCTCTCTATAGCCTTCTTGGTCTTCTTTCTTTTCTTGGGTCGGGGGGAGGAGACTAATAATAATGTAAAATTTTTGTTTGGTTGAGTATAGGAAGTATGTGTTTGATTCTCGTACCGGAAAAGTAGTTTCCTCTTCGACAGTTAGAATTTCAAACGGATACCTGTAAAAATGCATATCACAACAAACACTGCTAGTGTAAGTAAAAAAAAAAAAACGCTTTAATCTTAATAATTATTGCAAAGCCAATGATGGCTCGACTATTTTCATTTCCAACTGCACCATCTGGGTGGGCTTTTTGGATAGGCCAATCCATAACTTAAATGGATCTATCTAAAAAAGCCGTCCCACGATTTACACACCCGACGGCCCATGATCCCCACCTTTAATGGCTGGGATGGAGTGGATTTCTAGCTTATCACACAGCTCAAGTTGAGATTTTTGTGTGCTAAAAAGTAAAAAATTAATTCAAACGGATTTTTTTTTTCTCTCCCTCTGAGTCTCTGACGACTTACCTTTGCCCTTTGGCGGGGTTAGTTTCTTTTCTTTGTCGGTTATTCCCTCCAAGTCCTGCTGAAGATACTCTTGAGACGATTTCCGGCAAGCCTTTGTAGGGCCTTTTTTGCGCCGGCGACGTCCATTTCAGCCAGCTTCTGCAAATGCGGGTAGGCTCCGGCAGCCACGATCCTCTTCCGACACCTTTGGCTGCCTCCGGCTAAGATTGCAGAGATAACCGATACTGGAAACTTCTTACACACCATTTCGTTTTTGGGATCTAACATCTGGACTAACCTCAGTACACTCTTCTCGTCCTTGGCAAGATCTTTGCGATTCGACCGAACGGTCAATAAGGAGGCCAGCGCTTCCGTCGCTACCTCCTGCAAACCCACCGGCTTGGAAGATTCCACCATTCTCACTAGTGCCCCCATACTCCCTGCTATTGCCCGCTTGCTCGCATCGCTTATAGATAGGTTAGCTAGAAGTGAAGCAGACATCTGCTGCACGATGACATTTCCATGCTTGACAAGCTCGCCGAGTTGCAATATGAATGGATTTGATGAAGACAAGATCCTGGCTGCCAAAGCTGAAGACGAGAGGGCGTATATCCCTCGCAGGACGTGTTCTAACGTATCCGGGCTGGAAGACTCCTGTATTAATTGCAGAAGCCTCTGTAATCCGCCTTCCCGTATTATCGAGGCCCTGAAATCTTCTCCCGACGAGGCGAGGATCCACAGATTATTGGCAGCTTTTTCTTGGGCGGAATCGGTGCCAGAAACCAATAGCTGGACAAGAACGGCGACCGCGCCTTCTTCTGCCAAAGCAGCCCTTATTTCTTCAACCGCCGCTACATTCTTCATCGCACCTGCTGCAAACGTCTGGGTCAAAGGAGATCCCGAACGACACGCTTCCACTAGCACCGGAACACCACCATAGGCAGAAATGGCCCAGGCATTATCCGGATCGGCGGTGATCGCCTCGACGGCCATGGCAGCCTTCTCCTTCAGGCCCGACGAACCGGCTTCGAGAAGGCGCAGTAAAGGCCCCAAACCCCCTTCTTCGAAGACGGCGTTACGAGAGGAATCACCGGAAGTTGCAAGAACAGAGACAGCCACCGCTGCTTGCTCTCGAAGCGACGGCTGATGACTGGAATCAAGCAAATGAATCAAATACCTAATGTCTCCTTCCTTGGCCACCAGGACAGCAGCTTTATCGTCCTCTCGGAGAAGCTGAAGCAGCGAGTCCAAGGCCTTCTTCTTGAACTCGATCCCCCCGATCTGTAACCTGGCGAAGAGGTCGCGGATGAAAAATCCCAAGTCGTCTTTGGACGAGCCGGGACCGGGTTGGGAAAGAACGATAGCATTGGACTGGCGAAGGACCCCGGATTTGATTAATAAATCGAGATCATGTAGAAGGGCGGACAGGGAAGCGGAAGCCATATCGAGGTCGCTCTGCATGAGGAGCTTACCGCCGGTGTAGGAAGAAGGGTCGTGGCATTGATCAGAGAGGGATTTGGTCTTCTGAAGAGTGGAGAGGAGGGTAGGGAGGAGGTCATGAAGGAGGAGATTCTCGGACCAGTGAGGGGAATCTGAGATTTCCGAGAGGGAGGTTCTGAGGGAGGAGAGTTTAGAGAGGAGGACCTGCCAGCGACCGACGAAGGATTTGACGCTGAGAGCGGAAAGGAGGAGGATAGAGAGGAGGTGGTTGATGAGGTCAAGGGTTTGAACTGGGGATGATGATGATGATGATGATGGTGGTAGTGGTGGCGGCAGCGGCAGCGGCGGTAGCAGTACTGATCCGGTGACGGTTGCTGTAGAGGGATGCATTGGGCCGTGTAAGGCCCGGGCTAGAACCGGGAGGGATTGGATTGAAATTCAGGTGTCGAACACATGAACCAAAAAAAAAAAAAAAGGAAGAAGAGGGAGAGGATTGGTGTGAGGAGAGAGGCGCTTGTGCTTGTAAAACAATGAAGAAAGGAAGTGGGGTTGGGGCGGAGGATTGCTTGAATGAAAAGGAAAGGGAGAACGAGGAGGAGCAACACCAGCAGCAGCACAGGAAGAGGAGGAGGGGGCTTCGAGGATGGGGTGGGGAGGCTGGGTGCTTCTGATTCTTCTGACACACGACGAGGATGTTGAAGAAAAGTGAAGCGACCGAGGGAGGAAGGGACTTGGATTGCCCACTTGGAGAGAGAGAAAAGCGTGAAGGAGAGAGAAAGAGAGAGGGAGAGACAGAGACAGAGACAGAGACCGAGAGAGTGCTGAGCTGGGGGGTGGCCTACTGGGCTTGTGCCTTGTGGGGGTGTTGTTAAGGGGTTAGGGCTAGAGCTGGGGCTTTTGGCGAATCGGGTTTTGCAACATGGGGGAGACGTGTGTGCGCGCGCTAATCGGTCTAGAGAAAAGAGATGAGTCTATTACACAGTTCAATCATGTGTATATTGGTTCCTGAGGCTGCAATCTACATGCATTTCCTTATGAGATTTTTGGATGGTTATTAGATGTTTTATTTACTATTTGTTTTTGGAAACTAAGAAAAGAGGATGATTCCATGAGACTGACTAACTGCGGACTCACTGACTGGGTTTTCGTTCTCACTGTTATAAGTTAATTCTTGTGGGTCCTGGACTGTCCCTATGGATTATCACTCCATTCTCCATCTTCATCTTCATTTTCATCTTCATGTATAAGAAATTAATTCATCATATGCTTCTTCTTATCTATATTCCAATGTGCCAACTCTTATTATTTTTCTTTTAATAAAGTAATCCATTAGTTGGTTTGTCAATATCATCAAAAAGAAAAAAAAAATTACGGGTTTTGTCTACAAAATTTGAACTTCATACCAACATTGTCTCCTTGTGCTGCTCTAATGCCTCTAGTAAATATCAAGTATCCATCCACACTCATCTAGTTGTCTAAGGTCTAATCAATTTGGGAGTACAGAGCCCATATAAAATGAATTGGTTGTGCAAAATTACAACTTACAACTGACAGCCAGCTCGCCCAGGGCCGACACTAAAATTACTAGTAAAAGAAATCCCAATTGTTAAGTTCATTCCTCAAAAAAATCAGTAGAGGAATTGGTAATTCTTAACCTTTATATTCAGGGGCCATTCTTGAAGTTGAGACACATTTTTTCAATGAAACTGATGATTGCCAGAATGCCTCAAAATTGGCAATTCCTTAGAAAGCAATTTTGAAAATGTGGTTCCTATTACCAAACACCCATCCAAGTTTTCCATCGATCACTCACTGGTTTCTCACCCACATGGATCATGATGGGTGTGACAGATGCTTACCAACACCCACCTACTAGGAGAGGACCCTCTAGTTTTGCCTTTCTTCAAGTGAGCCCAACGCTTCAATCTTGTTGTATTTTGATTTTGATAAGTAAAGACAGAGAAACTCTTGTAACATGTTTCCCTCGGTCCTTTTCAAACGAGAAATTGTGTGGAAACTGAAACTAATGTCATGCCACATGACAAATGGGCGATTATATTAATATCTGTTAGATGCCACAACGGAATAGGATTTTACATGGATTGGAATTTCTTATTGCAATTAAGCCTCTATCAGAGATACATCCTCAATTCCTTTCTCCACAGAATTTATATTTGAAACACTAGATAGCGTGACAAAGGCTCTGTTTGGTTTGGTTCCCCAACATAATGTAAGAACATGAAAGAAAACATTTATATTTTGTAGTGTTTGATTGACGAAAAAAACAAAGAAAGTTGTTTAAAAAAAAAAGAGCCAGTTAATAGGCCCCATTTACTCATTTTGCACCTTGCATTCGATTCTCTTACATTTTCAGGTAGTTTTGTAAGAGAAAATAATTACTACCATTTCAAACGAAACTCTTGTAGGTTCTTAGACCAAACAATTACTTGTTTTAGAATTTTTTTTTTCTTGAGAAAATTGTAAAAGTTTCTTCATACTCTCTGGCTCTCTAGACAACAACCAAAGGGTAGCCAAAGTGAATGTTTTCGCCACAAATGGGTTATGGGTGCTACTGTAAAAATTTTCTGTAGTAGAGGAGGATAGCATATGAAAAAATCCCCATGGACCCCATCTTGGCCTGAGACATGTAACAGTCATCATACATAAACAGGGCCCAAAAGCCTTTTTTAATGGAACTATAGATGTTTTTTTGTGTTATAGGGCCAGGACAACCCTAGCCTAAATTGGTACTTTTTTTTGGCCGACTGTCAAAGAATGGATATTATGGATTGGATCATTGGCCTAATGTTATGAAATCAGGGAGTAGCCCATCGAATATGCCTTGTACTAAATGCACAGTTGAACATAACTATTATCTTTCAAAAATTTTTAAATTGGTTTTGAATAGACCTGTTTATGGGCCGGGCTTTTATTCTGTATTAACAGATTTTTCTAAGGCCCGAGTCCGAGCCCGAAGTCTAGCTCATGCCGCTGCTATTATTGAAGCGGCTGAATAGAAAAAGAGAGAGATTATAAAGAAAAAATAAAAAAAAAAGTGTATATATATTAAATTATTAATATATATATATATATATATATATATTCTAATAAATATTATACATTTTATAAAATATATAATGCTGGCTTGGGCTCGGGCCGGGCTTTTTTGACAAATCCCGAGCCCGGCCCGAAACACAATCAGGCTTGCAGTTTTGGGCCCGAGGTCAGGCCCACGGGCCTAATTACATGTCCAAGCCCGACTGAGATGCGGGCCGGACTTTTTTGACAAATTCCGAGCCCGGCCCGAAACACAGTCGGGCTTGCTGTTTTTGGCCCGAGGTCAGGTCTGCGGGCCTAATTACATGTCCAAGCCCGATCGGGATGTGGGCCGGGCCGTCGGGCTACCTGGCCCATGAACAGGTCTACTTGTCAACTTCTGTACATCAGGTCCTACATAATACTGGGACTTTGAAGCAATCTAGTTATAATGAAATCATTTTATTTTGGTTTTCTCTATCACTTGAAGTCAGTTCATTGCCTGAAATTCTGGACCAAGTTTATCAGCATTCATATTTTTCCCCAACGAATATATCACTTTAAGAAGAAGCGATTCAATTGGGTACGTATAACTTCAGTCTGAATTATTTTAGCTTAATTGAGTATATAGGTTCCATTTTTATCAGATACTGTATCTTAAAAGTTTTGTGTTATTTACAGGGATAAGAATTAATCAAAAGTTGCTGATCGACTAGAAAAAGAAGTAGAAACACTGCAACATCTCTGTGTGTGTGTGTTTTTGGGTAATCACACTACTGATTATTCAAGCCAGCTCATTTGGATCACAAATATTTGATAATTTCTCCTTGTCAACATCTCAACAATCCCAACAATCAGTTCAGGAATGACACTCTCATGGTTGGGCAGTGTAGAGGTTGAATCATGTGAGCATTTACACAACATTTTATGCGTTCCATGTCACAGAAGAGTATATTCCGTCCTGCCCTTCAGCTTCAGATGCTTCAGTTCAGTGAGGGCCCCCTGTACCTCATGACAACCACAAAGCATTACTTTAAAAGGTGTTGTGCCACCGCCCTATCTGCAGAGTTCAACTTCAAATAGGCTACTCCATAGAAAAAGAAGAAAGAAGGCTTGCCAGTGTACTAGTCTAATCAGGGGACTGATGTCCATTTTGCAGCAACCTCTTTTTGATATGCATCCTGGAAACTAAATGGTTGGAATTTTCAACAAAAGGATGACACTTGCCATATTGAATTAGTAGGTTTTAAACAAATCAAGATTAAACTTCAAATGAATTCATTGATGAAATGAAGTTCCTCAGAGTTCAAGCTTTCAGATAGATGTGGGTTTCTATCAAATAAGTTAGTAGTCAAGCTATAGCCAAGCTTGGGTTGGGTTCTTGATCACCTTGGGATCAAGCTTGTGACCAGATTATGGAGGAGGGGAAAAGTTATGGTTAAAGGATTTCCACCAATCTTGATTTGTCCCTCTCATCTCTTATCTAGTCGCAATATTTGGTTTGTTTAGGAAAAGGGCCATATCCTTGCACATAAATGTTGAAGTTGACAAGCATGAGCATACCTACAAATGGAAAGTCTGGGCTGGCTATATTGTCCCTCTATCTATGTGAATAATACAGAAAATGTGAAAGGGTGGTCCAAGAAAGGGAAATTGAGGAGTAATGCAAAGAACCTTTTCCTCTTCAACTTTATGAACAACCTAGAGGACAGTGATGATTTGTATTTTGGTGATGGGGAATTAAAGATTGATGCAACTGGATAGGGTCATTTGGAAATGGGTAACTCCAGCTCTAGTTACTCTCTCTGCTTGCTGATAGAAGCCATGAATTAAGCGAGGCTTATTCTTGTTGATTACTGGTCTTGAGCATTTTCCATGTATTTCACACTGTCAGTAGGGCATTTAGGTTTTCAGTTTCCAAATAGAACTTTAATTAAAACAAAATTAATTTTGAAGGAACAAGAAGCAAAAAAGAAATTGGGGAGTTGGATCTTTTCTGTTTCTTTCTTTCTTTCCTGGCAATCCAGAGAGAAAATAAGACTGCAACAACCATGGGATAGCTTGCCTAACACAAACATCTAATGCAATGGCCAAAACAGGGGGAATCTTAGCTCACAATGCACCAACATGGGAAGGAAAACAATTGTAGTCATTCTCCTCCTGGTCTGAGATGTTGATTCATCTGATCTAACTGATTAATATCCTCTACCAACATTGTAAGAGTGCATGGTATTGCCAGCATTTCAAGAATGCTAATGCTGTAAAGTGTAAACCACCACCTTCAAAATGCAGTCTGGTGCTACCAGAAAATCCATTACAAGCTTACACATCCTACTACTACATATGAACTACTTTTGCTAGTTGTATCCATTGGAATGCAGCCTTATGCAAGAAAAAAAAAACATCCCCACTTGACACTTGTGCTTTGAATAAATTAATTGACCAACACTAGTTAGGGATGCAGCTTGGGTCTGGTTGGTTGAAATTTTGCTGAATTTTGAATTTTCTCGAGTACAAACCCGATCCCAATGTAGTCGAAATTCTTCAAATGGGGCAACCTGACTTGCACCCCTTTCACCAATTCCACTTGGTTAATTTAAACTAGTTATTTTTCTCTGATTTTGAGATATCTCCAAGAAATATGTTACCTTCTAGTCTTCTACTAAAGAAAAAAGAACAGGAACCTTGTCTGTGAAAAACTGTTGGCTTGCATCATATTATCGTAGGCCAAAGTGACTTTTGTAAATGGCCTAAGAAAGAGAGATGTATGGTCTTTTCATTAAAAGAACTGCTTCATCCCTATTGTGCATGTATGCTTACTACATCAAAGCGAAAACCAAAATTCTGTCTTATTAATTTCAATTGGCTTTAGAGACCAATTAAAGAATCGAGGACATGTTCTTACTCCCATGAAGGCAACAACAATGCTTAACAGACAAGAGACAAGATGTATTTAGATTAGGAAGACCAAGATGTGATATATCAGATTCTTATTAGTGAAACAAGCCAATCAAGTAGATACAGATTAGACTAGGAAGATATTGCTGTTTCAATACCGACTTTTGGGGATCAGGCAAGTATCCAAGTATCAGATTCTTTCCATCTCTTCTATGTTCTATCCCATCCAAGTATCCAACAAAAGCTCACCGCTAGAGTTTTATTTGTAAACTCTGTTCAGCTTCTAACATTTCACATTTCAGGGTTGAATCAAGCTACAGTGATCTTGGCACCTGGGCTGCTGGGCCAACCAAGTTCTCAAAAGTCAGAAGGGCCAGTTCAGTTGGTTCAAGCCTATTAAGCAAAGGCCGCAAAGTGTTCAGCTTTAGCTTTCAGGAGCCCCTGTTTGCTTGTTGTGGAACAGTGAAAGAGTTGAGTGATAATCGTTGATTGTTGATTTAACGATCAAAGAAAAACATTTTTTGAAATGTAATTCAAAAGTGGACAGACGATTGGGTTTGGGACTAGAGAGGCTAAAGAAGAAAAGAAGAAAATGGTGATTAAGGCGTGCACCACCATTTCTCTCAACCTTTTCATCCTCCACAGCCCCAGAGACGTCGGAAAACCATCTCCCATCCTCCACTGTAACTTCTCTTTCTCCTTCTCTGTCGCTCTCGCTCCCGGCATCTACTTATTATTATAAATTCATTTATCTAGAGAATGTTCTCCCTCACGTTTCCTAGACGACTCGAACAAAAGCATCACTTAACGGGCTACGTCGACTTCGGTCTCGCCATGGAAGATCAGCGCTACAAGGCTACAACAACCACAGACCTCCTTCCCACCTTCTCCCTTTCCGCTCCCAGCTCGAACTCTGCGTCTAATTAATGCCTGCTCACCTCAACAACATCTTCTCTCAATAAGTCTTCTCCACCCCCAATAAATGGCATGGACTTTATACCGCCCTCCATCGCATTCTACAAGACAACGCCAGTAGCTAGCTCCTCTGCCTCCTTCACTGTTTCAACGACAAGGCTGGGGATGGACGAAAAAGAGCAGCTTGTGAATCTCTAAAAAGTCTCGTTCTTCAGAGAAATAATGCTGTCACTGCAACTGCCAAAGGAGTGATTGAGGTTCAACTTCAACAGGGTTGGCAAGCAAATGCAATTGCTCGGTTGAATCATTCTGGTGGGTTTTCAAGGTCCCTATCAAATTCGGCTAATGATTTACTGTTGTCTACAGCCGCTGAGATTGATTGCTTTCCGGGTATTAATAGTTGTAATCATGTGGTCTTTAAGCTTCTTCTCTCTTCTATTTCTTATCAGTAATTGATTCACTTCTGATATTTCTCAACATTTAGGTTCTAATGCTCATTGATTGATATTATGTGTTCTTCTTACTTTATCGCGAAGTCAAGCTGGTCATAAACAATAATGTTGTTCTCTGCAATGCAATCTTAATGGATGACTCGACAGTCTCTGCCTCAATATAGTATCACAATTTACAGCCTTCTTTGGAGATGATCAATAGCGTTGGCTGTGAACAAGACGTCCTTACCCATCATCATACTTCTAATAAGCACAGCCCCTCATTGGCCTTCTGCTTACATGATAAACCACCCTTACTGTTATGGCATTGGTCAATGCATGTTTCCGAACTTTTTCTTATTTATTGTTACAAACTTTTACCCCTACTGTTAGGGATTATGCTTGAACCACTCAAGGTTCTATGGAATGTTGGAAGTGGGAACATAATTCATATAGCTGTAAGCTTACCTCAAATAGTTAGGATAAAGTCTGAAAACATCAAGGCTCAAATTTTGAGTCTTTTATTCTTCATTCCTTGAGGATGGTACTGGGTGGAGATTTTCTTTTGTTTTTTTTTATGAAAAGGCCAAATAGCCTAGAATTCATTAGATAACTCAATAGACTCTTCTTCTACAATTTTCTTCAAGAATACAGGAATAGATGACCAAGTACAAGAAGAAGAACAAGTCAAACCAAACCGAGCTAAGGCGTGAGCCGCCTTGTTCGTCGATCTTGGAGAAAATACTACTGAGAAATCCGGGTGGTGATTCAGAATATTCTTGCAGTTATGAAAGAGTGTAAACACACTCCACGGAGGATTACCAAAATCCTCCAACAAGAAGTTAGTCAGAGTAGCACAGTCACCTTCAAAAATTGCCTTGGAAATGCCACAAGAAATTGCAAACTGCAGACTTTCAATCAGAGCACGAGTCTCAGATTCCAAGGCAGAGCACGAACAGAGAGGAACAGCTCGAGCAAAAATCAAAGTTCCATGATGGTCCCTGATGATACAATCAGCAGCTGCACGATCTGAAGAAGTGGCACCATCGAAATTTATCTTGACCATACCAGCAGAGGGTTTACACCACCTGATAGGGGGAGAAGGAGCTGAAGCAGCAGACGGATCATCAGCGTTAGGAAGGACCCCAACCAAAGATTGATTGACAAATTCTCGGGCCTTACTAAGAATCAGATCAGGAGGCCAAACATCATTCCGAAATAAGAATGCATTACGCGCCAGCCAAAGATGCCACAAGATGGAAAATGCTAATAGGTAAAGAGGATATGGGGAGGACTTAGAGGGGGTCCCCGGGGAGATCAAGAAGGAAAGAAACTCTGGTAGAGACTGAAATAACTCAGTTCGGATACCCAGATCAGAGCCAAACCAAGCCAGTTTTGCAGTAGGGCACTTGAGGAATAGATGTTCAGCTGATTCCTCACCTGTCATACAAAATGGGCAACAAGCATCAAAGTTGTACTTCCAAATTTTGAGTCTCTGCTTTGTGGGGAGAGCATCATTTAAAGCCCTCCAAAGAAACATCATGATTTTGGGACAGGTCCACTTGAGTTTCCAGAACTTGGACCATTCACAGTCCCCATACAAGAAATTCTCCTTTGAGGAGCTAGGGAGTTCCGAAAGAAGGAGCCGATGGGCAGAGGAGGTGGTGAATTGCCCGTGAGGGGTAAGGTCCAAACCAACTGGTCCTCCATAATATTACTGTGCAAAGGGAGATTTAAGGATAAAATTTCTTGAGCTGCATGGGGTGAGAAAAGTTGATTCACCAGTCGATGGTTCCAAGTCATAGAATGATGGTTGATGATCTCCGCCACTTTCAAAGATCTGAAACTATGAGACAAATTAGATATATCCACATCATGAGACAGCCAAGGGTCTGAAGAAGCATCAATATTGGTGGAGATTTTCTTTAACCCTTCTCTTGGTGTATAGTTTTTTATACTTAAAAGTGATGCCCCATGGTTTTTCTTTCTGCCTTTTTAACTATGGGTTGAAATTTGATTAAGTACAGCCCTTTAGTGTATCTACACCCATGAACTCAAAGAAGAGGGAGAAGTCACTTGTGGTTATGTTGTTCCCACTCTGAAGAAGTTGCAATTCCTATCTTCCCAATGATACTTTGGTTAAACTGTTCTGGGAAGCTCAGTACAATTATATTTTCCCCATGTTACTTTTTTCTTCAAAGAATAATATTTTTGCTTTTGCTAAATGGGTTCAGCTAGGCTCTTTGCATAGCTTCTGGCTATGCATGGGTTATATTCCGACATATTACTACAATTTTAACTTGTTCTTTCTGAAAAAAAAAAAGAACAAAAAGACTTACCATCTCCAGTTGTTTAATCACTTTTTTCTTTTATTTTGGTTGCTATCTAATATTTACTGCTTTTTTGTAGCTATTTCCCCACGTGGAGCCTATATGGATTTTGGGCTTTAGGATCAGAATGTTAAACCTATTGGCTCCTTTATTAGGTTGCAGGCATTGGTGGAATTTGCTGAAGGGAGTTTGTCAATTGATATATTTGTATCATAGAATCTTCCCTTTGCTATGTACTTATTATCCATACTCTCTACTCTGAGTACTACTGGTTGCCATCTTTTTATTCATTGTTACATTGTTATGCAGAAAGTTCTGCTTAGAGCCTTTATATAGACCATAACTGCAGAATCAACATATTGAAATGATGCAATTACTTCTGCCAGTTAAGCTGATGATCACTTCCATTATGTGTTTTGTCTATGATTAGCTTTCAATAGTTGTCAATTGCTGTTAATTTTTATAGAAGGTAATAACAATATTTTGTTAAATGACAAAAAGGAAGGTGTGCATCATAGGATGCAGAGGAGTATATAGAGTATGAACTAGAGGTCCATCTTTCAGTAACAAAATACAATCTAAGAAGGGTAGAGTTGTCACTGTACAAAAGTTTCTCTTCTCACAGCCACCTTTGCAAGGCAATAAGAAATACAGTTCACTTCCCTGACAATAGTATATCTATAACTCCATTAAGGTAATGGGCTAGATTCCAAAGTCCTTGCCCCCAGTTACTGTTCTATTTGATGATAGTTGCTGATCCTCATTCGATGGCTTAGAAGAAGCATAATCCATTGGAAATATGGAGCATCAGTAAGGAGGCCAAAATTTCAGCTTTGGTAAAGTTTGCATCACTAATATGGTTTTATAACTTTACTATTACCTCATGTTGTCAAAGCATTGAATAGTTACTGGTCAACTGATTAGTCAGTTAAGGGCCACACTAAGTGCATCATTGACTAGATGTTTGATAGACTTGATACCCATGATGTGGTTGTATAGGAGGACTAAGCACCAACTAGGTAGACTAACAACTACTCTGCATCTCTGCCTAGTTGACCTATTGGGTTGTTGCACACATTGGTTATTTAGAAGTTTTATTCAATTCTGTTTATTTCTAACTATTTATAATATATACATATTGATTTACTCTTTTAGTTGTACTTGTTTGTTATATGCATACCAATTGTTTTAAGCATTTGTAGTGGCATCTTGATATAGGACAGGAAAGAAAAAAGTTGTATCGGGGTTGATTGTGTGGGGAGAAAAGAGAGAAACATGGATCTGGATTATGAGAGGAAGATATTCAGATCTGAATAAGGAAGAGAGAAGAAACAGTGAACTTTTAAAAGAAAATGCCAGATTAAGAAGAAGATCATGCTATTTGCAGAGGTAACTTCAAAAATAAACTATTATTTTATTAATTCATTTATTAAATTCCAATTTTAATGACTATTTATATATTAATTATAATTAAGGGCTTGAATCTCCCTTTATAGACACCAATTTCAACTAGGAAACTGACTCAAAATAAATTATAACCACTTTAAAAGGCAACCCAATAGGTAACCTTTATAGGGACACTCAAATAAAGACTCTAGTTCCTAAAATAACTTTGGCATCACATTAATAAACCAAAAACCATTCCAACAAGACCAAAGAAATAGAAAATCCAAATCCTGTCATCAATTGATATCCTATCACTAAAATGACCATAACTCCCTCAAAACATGTTGGATTTAGAGAATCTTAGTCTCACTGGATACACTACCCAATTAACTACCTAATAGCACCAAAATCTTGCAAAACAGACGAGTTTTGACCCCAGAAAATAGGATAACATGATTGTATCTTCAACTTTCCAAAATGATTAACCCTATATGTCTTGATGAGCTAGAAGATAAATTTAAACTCGAAAACGCTGGGACCTGAACGACCTTGGTTTAAGAATGCAGAATCTTGATTTCTTCATCCATGGAGGAGGAACTTTTTTTAGGTCTTCTTCCAATAACATTGTGCAGGTATGAAGTTTCACAAACAAAGGTGACCACATCAGATATTCATGGTTGCACTCTTCAATTTAGAAACAAAAATCGTTGCATCCTATCAAGAATTCCATTTTATGTTTGTGGATGATACCATAAATGTTTGTTACATTTTTGTATTACATATTTGCAGTCTGTATTGATATGGCCAAACCGTTTTCAAAATACCCTCTTTAAGAAACTAAAAAAGGCCATTATCAAATGCTGGTCCTGGATGTCCAGGGTCTTGGGAGGGGTGGACTGGATAGTGAATACCGACCTAACCTTCAGCATATTTTAAGCATGAATTACCTATATGTTCATTCTTGTCACCTCAAGATCTTACCATCATTAAGAAACTGTGAGATGTTATTCCCTGCTTGTTTTCAGATTGCTCCCTTATAAATTGGATTTCTTGCCTTTCTCTCTATATGTATCATACCTCCTCACATAAAGCTTAATGTTTCATATTTTCCATTTGAAGGCCATGGGAAACAAGTCCCTATGTTAGTATGTAGGTATTCTAAAATTCAAGAACCTTTTAAATGCTTTGTAGCACTCTGAGCTGCTGAAGATCATTGTTTTGGTTTATTGGTATGGTATGATGAATTCTAGTTGGGCATTAATCAATCACAAACATGAAGAGTGCTATTACTTGTTTCTGACTTACCTGAAGGATAAAGTCAATTATGAAAAAGAAAAACCAGGAGATAGTAAGAGCACTTTTATGGCCGCCTGCCTGTTACATTAATACATCTCTCAATAGCTTGTCAACACTCTTCATCTAAACAGATGTGATGCTTTCTCTCTTCTGACAATGTAAATCATAGTCTATGCCAAGATATCTCTAGCAAAAGTTTTTTGTTGAATTAATTGCTCATAAAATTTCAATTATCTGTTTATGTCTGTGATTGCCGCCTTGTCTGCTTGATTATGCATTTCTTTAATGACATTAATTTTGTATCTTGAGCTTGTGAAGTCATGCTTGAGAGTTCAGGATCGTTTTAGAATTATGGATATGGCATTAAATGGAATGGGTTAGCAAAATAGGATTCATGTAGCTGACCACACATATAGTTGGGATAGCAGATAGGATTAGAATTGTTTCTCTGGTTGGTGAAACTAAAACTGAAGCATGAGTTGGCAATGATTAATGTTCTGTTTCACGACTCTTTTAAGCGGAAGTGGAGAATCGTTCTATTTTTCCAAAAAGAGTTGGTGATATACATGGGGCCTCTTTTCCCAGTATGTTCATCATTTCTGTTTCCATCATTGAGCATATTTTATCACCATAGACTTTAATGTGCTTGGAAATGGTAAAAATGTAAAAGACATGCTGGCTGTGATGGATAAGACCTTCTGAAGCACAAAGGACAAAACACTGACTAACTTTTTCTTCTTTAACATGTTCACATCCATTATTTATGGGTAATGTTTGGTGATGATGCATGCCAATCACTTGTTCCTTTCTTGTTTCTTTACAACTGACACACATTGAACCATTGGGGCTGCTACTCTCTCGAGCTTCTGGTGGATAGAAATGCAAGAGTCTGCAAAGGATAACAAACAAGACGCTGTCATCAATCATCATGGTAGGCTAGAGGATGGCATGTGTTGGTGGAAATTTTCTCTCCAGAGACAACCGCACCGCCTGTATAGAAATGGTCAAATGGGAGCCGAGCCACCTAACATTAGAAGACTTTGAGGTTTCTGAGTTGTGCAGAACCTCCAATTTTGATGGATGCTTTAGAGGGGAAATTTTTGGCCATCTAAACTCGACAGCCTGGGCCCAAAAAACATGGGCTTTTCTATTTTTCAGGATGCGTCCTATGTAACCCAAGGCCAGGCACAATTGAACACAATGATATATATATATATATATATACACAATTACACACACATGCATATGTTGTACATAGATCCATGCATACACACATACATATACATGTGCATACATGCTTATATGTAAAATATACAAAATTCTTATCTAAATGTTTAAATTAGTGATACTAAATAGGTTTATGCAACTTCATAGTACATTAGGCTTAACAAGCCCAATTGTGCCCAATTAACCAACCCAAGCCCCACCGTGGCCCAAACCCAACCTGACTATGTCAATTTTCAGTTCGGGTTGGGCCTGCGTTGAAAAGATCAGGCTTGACCTCAGAGCCAGTACAGACTCAGGGTTTAAGCCCAGTTTTTAGGGTTGTTGGGCCAAGGTTGACATTAAACCCGGCCCAGACTGCCTGACTTGCAAGGTGAAAGATGGGAATAAAAACTGGGTGGTAATTGGATGGATGACTTATGCGTCACGTGCTTCGTTGGCCTGCCATATAAGAAGAGGCCAACTTCTGGCTTAATGGATCCCAATGTGGGCCAACAATAACAACAATCCCACTGTGTTGCCCTCAAATTGGAAATTTGGAATTAAATAGAAATTTATAAACCATATCCATAAGATTCTTGTGTCTGTTATTGAATACAAATTTATATTTGTGCAGAAAAGAAGAGGGAGGAACCTTCAAGGGAAGGGAAAAAGTAGAAATACAAAAACCAAAAATCATAAAAAAGAGAAACAGAAAATAGAAGAGATGGAAGTTGTTTGTTTAGGTAGGTAATAGGAATTAGTATGCGAGTAGGGAGCTGCCTTCCTTGATGAGTACAAACACATTGCCACCATCTCCCCTTGCAATACGAAGTTCATTGTCAAGGTACGTGGTTAGCAGCCACGACGACTGTGAATTGGTGTTGGAAGATAGCACCTTCAGTAATAGTTGGCTGGAGATGATTCTCACCACTGACGATGCAGTGTTCTTCACCGATCTTATCGTGGCGTTCAAGGGGCAGAGGCAGAAACCGAGCTTTTGTCTTACAAATTCCACTGTCTCTGGTATCTCCACGGCGTCGGTTAATTGGGGAGAGATGATAGGGCAAAGACGCAGTCTGAGCGTTTGTCCTACAGGTTCCGTAGTCTGGCTAGTGATGGTGATGTTTTCTTCGAACCAGACCTGCATAGAAGCAATAAGAGTTGAAGTGGTTGGACTTGAAATACCTTCATCGATCGCTACATTTCAAGAATTATGTCTTGATGGGTGGAAGGTGTAGGAAATGATATATAGTGGACGATTTATCAATTATATTGTTGTCTAACTTGTAAGTAGTAACTACCAACCTGGATGCGCTTGGGGCTTCGAACCTCAAATTTGGCATTAGTTCTGAAGGAAGTGGTGGACAAGGGACAAATGAACTGGACCTCATTGTTGAGAGTGAAGCTTGATGAATCGATGGTCTGAGATATCTCCTCCACCTTCACCATTGGCAGCTTCCCCCTCGTACACCAACCTGCCAAGGATGTGTACCTACAAGCATCCAAAGGCCAAACCAACAAACAAGAAGTTGGAGCCGAGCTACTTGTGAATTTTATCTTTGCACTCTCAACTTCCATGTCATGTGTTAAAACTTAAAACCAGCAGATAGAAATAGCAGCTACGTTATCCAGTCTGCTTAAATCTTAATGATGGAATGGATGGAATTCGAATCCACTATATATCCGATTCCATTCGATCCGTTTGCAGAGAAAGAGTCAAGGCCTTACGCAACAATCCATTTGCCGTTGAGAAGAGTGAAAGCCTCGGTGGGAGCCGGCGTTGGGTTCAAGGCCTCGAGCTGGCTAATGACCTCGTCGATTTCCGCTCTGGCCTCACTGGACGCCCTCAGTCCTCGATCCGTTCCGATGAAGGAATCAAACAAAAGTTTCTTGAGCATATCAATGTCGCTGGGCTTCTCAGGCCTATCGACCGCCGCAGCTGCCATGCTGATCACGCCCTCACCGATCGGTTCATCCTCCGCCCTTTTGACGGCGTCGCCTACCGCTCGGATCCTGAGAATGGGCCTCACTCGATTATGTTCTCCGATGGCGATGGAGAATGTCGACCTCGTAATCGGCTTCCTGGAAGTAACACCGATCGAATTAACCGGAGAGAACGAGTTCTTGTTGAAACCGAGTAGGCGCTGTGACTGTGTCAGTGAGAGGGTCTTACAGGGGAATGTATTGACAGATGAAGCAGCAGCCATTGATGACTGGTTTTGGAGAAGAAGATGAACTGTACTCTAGTACTGTTGACAAGAGAAAAAGAAAACACCAACTTTTATACCATCACAATTCAGCAAAGTTGATACACATAGGTTTGGTGTGAAGCAAGATCCCAGTCTCTACTCTCTAATTCTCTCTTTCTGTAATTTGCACGACATGGGCCAACACGAAGAGCGTGATCAACTGTCGTCTAAATCGAAAACAGAACCAATGTGAGGATTTGCCCATGCCCATGGGGCCTGGCTGTCTAGGCCAGGGACCCGACCCGATTGTGGGGCCGAATTCCACAAGGGCCAAACTGGAATTCAAGTTTGGCAGTTGGCACCACCACCAAGGAGTCAAGGACCAAAAGGCAAAAGCAAAAATCCCTGACGATGGACTCCTCCATTTGGGTTGCTTTAATGACATGTCACATGCCAGCTCACTCAATTCAATGAATGTCAGCCGGCCCAATTCCAGGTTATCCAAACAAAAGAAATATTACTGTGAGTTGGGGGGGTGCGCAGTGCGCTTGCGTCGTCGAACTCGAACTAGCCTTCCTGGGCTGGGCTGGACTGAATTATTGGGCCTACAAAATAGGATGAGATGGGTCCTTTATTCTTCTACTACTAATTACATGGCGTGGTTATGGTTATGCTATTACATTACATTACATATAAAGTTGTTATTAAGTTCATAAAATATGTGAAGCGTGTATAGTATAGCTTTAAGTCTTTTTAGAGTAATAGAGGCCGCACACGCCATCCTACCCACTGACCACTGTATATAATTAATACAAAAGCAACAATAAAGGTTGAGTACCCTAAACTTGGTTGTCATTTATATAAAAATGAATAAATGAACTTTTCTTGAAGCCCAAGCCGTGCTACATTCTGATGAATGAATAAGAAATTAGTGGTTTCCATTTTCCAAAGGAAACGGATGCTTTAAATATTGCAACCGGACTTAATCCAATTGCAAATTTTTGGCTTTTTCTGCAGACTTTTCAAATCCACAGATACCATGTCCCAAAAGATCTGATTATTACATCTAATTCATTTTTATATGTAAAAATCTGAAGAAACCCTTAATTTAACCTCATCAAGGCACGCAATGCTAAGCTAGATGCTCATCTTGTGATGGAATCGCTTGTTGGTACTGTGTATCATTAAAATGAGTTATTAACACGAAAAATAAGTTTGGGTGCAATAATTTGAGCTGGGTTGGATCGGGTTGAAATCAACCCAACCCCAGCCTGAGGCAAGAATACACAAACCCTAATCCAATGAGCACAAATCCCACTTTTGAATTTGAATTGTAATCCTTACCCAACCCAAGTAATTTCATTTTTATAATTGGCCAATTGGGTTGAATTGATAAATAAATACATCATTTATTTATCATTTAGCCTTAGGTGACAACAAACAATTAATACTAAAAAATTTAGAGAAAAATTGAATTGGAATATAATTAGCGATGGTGATGTAGAGTGGACTGAGTAGTAGAGTGTTGCGTATGGGGGGCAACTTTGTTCCCCGTTCTTTTATGGTGAATCTATGTCTCACGTCACGAGACCTCACCTCATTAGTCCCGAATTCCCGATAGAGCAGACGGAGGACACTTTCCGTCCAAGTTCGTTTTATCCAATGAGGGTGCACCATCTTTACGGTCTGACATAAGTTTAGCTTTGTTTACGTTTGGCAGGTTTACGTTAAAGGATATCACCGTCATTTTCACCTGTAAGATTTTTGGGAGAATTGATGTTATTTTCAGACAGACCATCAAAAGCTTAACGTACTCTTTGAGGAGGGGTGGTCGACCTCCTTGGGTGCCTAACATTGGCACTCCTAAACCAATTTCCCTTGTGGGGCGGCATTGGTTAATAGCTAGCATGGATACCAGGGTTCCTCATGGGGACAGTGCATGGACCGACACTGCGCTACCGACACTCAAGGGAGGCTTGGCATGCGGGCCTGGCTCAAGCATGACCCTTTACCTTGCCAATCCCTTGCCCGAGCTGAATGAGCTATCCCGTTACCCCTAACGCATGGGTGCCCATTATCACCGGCATTACAGGAAACCCATCACATCGGTGCCAAGTCACCTCTTCGGCGCACAGTCGCCTCACTTCATGGCCTTCCCCCTTTAATACGTAAGCGGTGCCTCCCATGGACCAGCTAAAGCCAGCCGAGTGCCCTAGCCATGCGACTTGAGGTCATGATCCAGTGCTACTGACCTTGGTGGAACCATCTCATCGGGCAACTCCTAACCTTGCAACACACAAAGGCTTGTCCTGGCCTACATTGGCCTGGACACCGCACAGGTTTCTTCTGTTCCGCTGTAGAACTACCCCCGTGACACCATGTCAATTCCGTATACGTAGATCGCACATGTCAGACTGATGTGGCATATCACGATTGGAGTGTGCCAGCTGGAAAGTGTCCGCTGCAAAACTGACTACCGAGCAGGGTAGATGGTCAAACTCTTAAAAGAGGTATTTCACTATTTTGTGGTGACGTTGGCGTGGTAAAGCCCAATTATTGGTGTGTAGGCATATTTGTTTGAGCAGGTGATGCCACAAAGTCTTTTGCTGTCAGCTGCGCCAAACAAACCAAGGACTATAAAAGTCTACGGTCTTACCTGCAAAACACACGCTATGCGTGATATTCATATCTCCCTGCAGATTCGTTTTGGATTCAACTTCTCCTGTTCGCTGTCAAAATTTCCACGACCACGTTGGATTTGTATTGGAAACCGTCTGTAAAAGAAGATTCTTGTTCTAACTCCAACTTCGAAAAATAAACCAAAAACAAAAATAAGAGGAAAAAAGAAGCGACGTGGTCGACTTTGATTGGCTGGTGTTGCTTAAGATTACGTCCTGGTCCGGTCCACACTCCACACCACGCCCAAAATAAATTTTGTGACCAGGGTAATTGTATTTTACTGCATAATTTATTATGGGTTCACGTCCAGGCCATCTTGCTAACCCGCACTATTTATTAATTGTAGGGTAAATTCAAGATTAATACCCTCTTGCCTCTTGGGAGTTGGGACTAGTTTTATTTTGGCATCTTCAATCCCGTTTGCCATTATTCCTACGTTTTATGGAGAAATTCCTATATCACAACAGGAATGGAATTTCTGATTTTTGGGGAGTAACAATAATGTTTGGCAATTTGTTCATCATGGAGCAAGTTGTTATTCTAAAGAAATAGATTTAACGTTTGGATATTGGTGTTGTGTGATTTGAGGTATTAATCAGATAGTCTTGTTAACTGGACAAAGTTGAGGTGGAAGAATGAAGCTGAGCATCGAGATCTATAACTAGAAGTCAGAGGCCTAATGAGTTGTTCCCCGGGTAGATACTTCGACACTCAAAGTCAGTAGGGTAGAGGAAGATGTGACTGAGCCGAGCAATTTAAAGTAGAGAAAAGAGGTATTGAAAGAGTGTAGTTCCGGAAAGAGATACCTTACCTCAAGCGGTGAATACATATTTATAGTTTGGTGTCCATGTCTCAAATGGATAAGGTTTCTAGGGATGTCGAGATGAGGGCGTTCATCGAGGTCTTTGGGAGGTTTTCTCTTCCTCAACGGAGTCCGCTTCCTTGTCCGTGCAAGACACTTCTTCTTAGTCGTGCTCTACCAACGTGGTCTGAGAAAGGGGCGACCATGGAGATAGCTACATGGCATCCTTGGCCAGATCAACCATCACCCGAACACCACTCCCCCAGTTCCGAAGTCAAGGAGTGTAGTGCTCGGCCGTTGTTGGACATGGAAGAGTTTTGCGGTCTTTAATTGAGGAACTTTAGTCTTTTTGAGTTGGTTGGCTCGGGGTTTGACCGGTTCGCTAGGCGGGCTGGTTAGTTCAACGCCTGTGCCGTTTCCGTTACAAGTCGACAGGTGCATCATTTCGTCTTCCTAAGGTCACACGCGTGCAAAGTGCAGCATTGAGTCGGCGTCATTGATCTAATTTGATATGAACTGTTGGTTGCCTTCATAAAAAGGGGATAGGCGAGCCATTTTGCTTTGTCATTTGAGAAGAGTTTGCACCTTGGAGTTCGGCTAGCGTCCCTTGGTTGATATCTCAAGTGTCCCAAACTTCTTTTTTCATCAGTAAGATGTCTTCCACCACTGCTTCCTTGTCTTCCCTTTTTACTAGGTATACTTCGAGGGATGAGAGTGAGGGTAGTCCTTGGTGTGAGGCGGCCGAGGTTAGGGTACTGAAGACCGATGCCACTGTGGCCGAGGTTAGTGACAAGGGTAATGTTGAGATTTGAGAGATTAGTGTTGATGACGTAGTCGAGGCCGATGTGGAGTCTAAAGAGCAAGCGCTCAAGGAGACATTTGGGGAGCGTTTGCCTCGACTCCGTATAGCCTTTCTCCAACCAACCTGGCTCGGATCCAGGAAGTGTATCGCATTCTTGAGGAGTACGAACTGAGGTGTCTTAGGATCGGGGAGAGGGCCACTTTAGCCCGTTCCGGGGAGATTTTTGTGTATGTCCATAGTTTGATAGAAAGCCTTAGGTTCCCTTTAGATCCCAGGGTAGTGGGAGATATTTTAAAGTTGTACCTCTCTGCGAGTGATGATGTAGTCAACTTGGTACTGATAAAGGAAGTAGATCGGGTCCAACAACCCATCTACTATGTTAGCAAGGTTTTGCAGGATGTCGAAACAAGGTACTCAGAGATCGAGAAGCTGGCATATGCCCTGGTCACAGCAGCTCGGAAGCTTCGTCCTTACTTCCAAGCCCACACCGTCGTCGTCCTCACCAACAAACCTCTGAGGCAAATCCTACTCAAGCTCGAGGTGTCTGGCAGACTAACAAAATGGGCCATTGAACTCAGCGGGTACGACATCTGGTATGAACCTCGGACGGCGATTAAGGCCCAAGCCTTAGCTGACTTTATTGCAGAATGTACCTTCGCCACCGCAGTCCCTGAACTGACTGAGCTCGGGCACGTGGAGGAAGCTTCAACCAGCACGGCACCAATCCCGGTCCGAGCAAGTCTGACCTGGGACGAGGAGCCCTGGATCCTCCACGTTGACAGCTCATCCAATCAACAAGGAAGTAAGGCAGTCATTATTCTGTACGGTCCAAGCGGGGTGAAGCTGGAGTACGCACTTCGGTTCGAGTTCGCAGTGTCTAACAATGAAGCAGAATACGAAGCACTAATAGTCGGGCTCACCTTAGCGAAGGAAGTGAAAGCTAAACACCTCACCATCTGCAGCGACGCCCAAGTCGTGGTCAACTAGATCAACGGTGAATATGAAGCCCACGACCCCACCATGGCTGCTTATTTAGCCAAGGTCAGAGAAGTTCTATGTGGCTTCTTATCTTACTTCATCAGGCAAATCCCGAGATCTAAGAACGCTGAGGCCGACACCTTGTCCCGGTTAGCCAGCATAAGCAGTAACACAATGAGGACTGTGTACATAGAGGACCTGCCTCAGCCTAGCATTCTCAGGGGGTAGGAGAGGTCGCTCCTGTAGTACAAGCAGAGCCGAGCTGGATTGACCCACTCGCGAGCTATCTGCTTCACGGGACCCTCTGTAGATCGTAATGCGGCCCAATGGGTAGAGCGCCAGTCAACGAAGTACGTCATTATAGACGGACAACTGTGTCAGAGATCTTTCACGCTCCCCTACTTGCACTGCTTGCGACCCTCAGAGGCTGAGCTCATTCTCTGCGACACTCATGAAGGCTTGTGTGGCAGACACTTGGGGGGCAGGGCTCTCACCCAGAAAGCGCTGTGACAGGGGTACTATTGGCACACAATGAAGACAGATGCACTTGAGCGCGTCAAGAAGTGCGATAAGTGTCAAAGACATGCCAACATCCACCACCAACCTGTTGCCGACCCCAAATATCTCACCAGCCCGTGGCCCTTTGCACAGTGGGGAATCGACATTCTTGGCCCTTTCCCGCCAGCGACATGACAGAGGAGATTCCTGGTGGTAGTAGTGGATTACTTCACGAAGTGGGTGGAGGCGGAACCCCTAACAACGATCACAACCCGCAACATACAAAATTTCTTTTGGAGGAATATAGTATGTCGCTTCGGGCTACCTCGTGTACTTATCTCCTACAACGGAAAGCAGTTCGAGGGCATCAAGTTCCAAAATTGGTGTGTCGAGATGGGGATACAACAGAACTTCACCTCGGTGGCACACCCTTAGGCAAACGGGCAAGCAGAGGTCACAAACAGAGCCATACTTCGTGGACTAAAGGCTCGCTTAGCCCGAGCTAAAGGACAGTGGGTAGACGAGTTGCTCAGTGTGTTATGGGCCTACCGAACTACTGTTAAGACCGCCACGGGTGAGATCCCCTTCAACCTCACCTACGGCACGGAAGCGGTGATCCCAACAGAGATCGAGGTGCCTACGCTACGCTTGGAAGCCTACAACGAGGAAGCAAACGATGATGAGCTCCATACCAACCTCGACCTGATGGAGGAAGTACGAGACCTGACATACATTCAGACTGCAACTTACCAGCAAACAGTGGATCGGTACTATAACGCCCGGGTCAAGAAACGTCACTTCCGTGTCGGCGACCTAGTTCTTAGGAAAGTTATGGTACCTGAGCCCGATGTCGGTAAGCTCGGACCGAACTGGGAAGGTCCATACCGAGTAACACGGGTACTCGGGGAAGGTATGTACGAGCTCGAGACCTTGGAAGGAAAACAAGTACCTCGAGTGTGGAACATCGACAACTTGAGACGATTCTACTTGTGATCGCCGAACTAGAGAGAGGACTGCGAGTCACTCCCAGAAATCCAAGGATTAAAGTGCCGAATTGATAAAATACCTCGGCACCACATAAGTCCCAATCGCCTCCTCAGCATGGGCACATAAGACCTAGCCGCCTCCTCGACATGGGCACATAAGACCTAGTCGCCTCTTCGGCATGGGCAAAACCAAGGGTAAGGAGAGTGGACTGCAAGTCGCTCCCAGAGCCTACAGGCTGCCGAACTGATAAAAGACCTCGGCACCACATAAGTCCCAATCGCCTCCTCGAAATGGGCATACAAGTCCCAGTTGCCTCCTCGGCATGGACAAACAAGACCTAATCGCCTCTTCAGCATAGGCAACTCATTTCCACATGCCTAAGGTATAGACAGCTCGGGTATAAACCCTACGATGTCTAGCCCACTTTGGCATATAATGAAAAAGTTGAACCCTAGCAAAGGGACAACTAACATCACCAAGTAGCCCGCTCGTAGACAGGTCAGGTATATGCCCTACAATGTCTACGTACCTCAGCGTACATCATGCGAAGTTACCCCTACTGGTAGTCCAGCTCGGTAGCTTGACGGTTCAGGGTAACCTATACCTATTTGGTTAGTTTTCCAGTTAGGGAGTTATTTGCACTTGGAACATTTGACAAAAAGAAAAATGTATTTCATTAATATTAGGAGTTCCTTACAAAAAAAAAAGAGATTTCTACTATAGAACGAGCTCGCAGGCCCAGGGTATACAATATGGAAGTCTATTCGTCTGGGCGCTCTTCGCCCTTGCCCGAGGCTTCGGCAGGAAGGTTCACCCTCTCGTTAGCATCGGTCTCTTCGATGTCGATGTGATGAGCAGCTCACTGTCACTTTTCGCCTTAGAGTCTAGATCTTCGGCAGCATCGACAACCATCTCATCTGTGACCCTTGAGGTGGTGATGGTGCTTAGATCAAGCTAAGGAAATTCACGTCGGGTCAACTACCTGCTAAGCTTAAAGCCCTTACGGTGCCTTCCGTCCCCACCTCGATCAGCTCTCTATGGAACTCCTCTGAGGTCTTGCATTCCTTGACGGCTTTGGCCTTGGCCTCCTCCACTGCTTGGAGGAGTATTTCAGTTCGCTCCTTGACATGGGCCTCGAAATTCTCCACCTCCCGCTCCAGCGCCACTTTCTCCCTCATGAGCTCCTCCTTCTCGGACATCAGCTCCTTCTGAGCCCGTGCATCATTCTTCAACTGGTTGATTTCGTTACGGACTAGATTTAGCTCGATGTGAGCTTCGCGAGTTCACCTGCCAAGAGAATAATAGTAGTTAGTACAAGAAAAGCTTTCAAGTAAAGAATTAAAGAAGTAAAGACAACTTACCACCATACAGTGAGGCCACTCGAGCTTCAAGCTAAGCGACCGACAACTCGGCCTAGTTGGCGACCTCTGCGGCATAAACCGCGCTCTTGCTCTTGAGGAGGCTGTACTTTGAAGTTAGGATGCTTCTGACTACCCCCTCGCTACCCGAAGAAGTGACAGCTGCAGGGGCGGGCTCCGAAGATGTTGCCTCCTTGGGCATGTGGGGCGAGGAGACCCTTTCTAGTTCTTCCTCAAACAGATCGATCACTGGAGGTTGCGCAGTGGAGGGCTGCTTGGGCTCAAGGATGGCAGCCTGCGGAGACTCAACACGAGGTCTTTTGACAGCTCGCTTCTTCTTCCCCTTCATCCTTCCAAGGAGCTCGTTCGCAGGAAGCTTCATGGTTATTGTAACAAAAACAAAACGTCAGAAATTGCATCAAAATAAAACAAAGGTAGCACAAAAGTAATGACCTACCAGGACTCGGACCGGCCTGCATGAGCTTGTCTTTGGTCACATAGTTCGCGAACTTGAGACCGAGCTCCGCCCAGGACTGGAGCGCTTCCCTTGTCTTCAAGTCCAGCCTGACACCAGGATCTTGGATGACCGCCCTCCAGTGGGTCGGGAAAGGCCACCCCTCAGTGTTGCGGACTAAAAAGTAGCCCCTTTTCCAGGCGGGGATCCTATTTGGGAGTTCGTGTAAGAGGTTGTAGCCCGGACGTGGGGACAAGTAGTAAGTCCGCCTGTGCTCGGGTAGAACATAGGAGGAATTCTTCTTTATTGAAAGGATTGAAGAAAAAATGTGAAAGTCAAGGGGCAGGTTATAGTCGGGGAAGAGCGAGATGGTTCCTACTATGTTGTGGATGGATTTTGGGTGCAATTGATCTATGGTGATGTTGAAGAGTTTAACGAATTCGATGATCAAGGGGTCAAATAAAAGACAAAGACCAACTACGAGCTGTTACTCGAAGATCACGATCTCGTCGTGATCGCGCTCCCAAGGAAAGTTACCTATCGAAAGACTGTAGACAAGATCACTCGGAAGCCTATACCGAGCTATTAAGGCTTGGAGCCTGTTTGCTGCCATCATCGATGGGCCAAAGTTATCTGGCTGCCGACCTCGGTGTGAGGTGGATGCCAGACCACCAGAGGCCTCTCGCATCGCTTCTTGACCCAAAATAGTTTCTTCGGTAAGGTGATCTACGACCTGAGCCGAGGTACCCACCTTGGCCCCAGCGGATTCACCGCTCTCATCTAAAAGATTATCTAAACTAAAACTAGACATTGCGAAGAAAAGACAATAAGAAAAAGAGAGCTAGGGAAGACTCACCAAAGAAAGACCATACTGAAAGAAGACACCGGACTGGAGAAACCGAGCTAAGAAGCTTGAATGTGACCTCAAAACGAAGATTTGCGAATTTGTGGCGAACCAAATGAGTCTCAGGCCCTCTATTTATAGCTGGTATGTTCAAAAATCAACGGTCGAGATCAAGGCAATCCAACGGCTCCTAGGAAATGAAAGGAATGGTAGGATCCATCGTATGGACGCCAAAACTGTTGCGGAATGGGTGGGCGAATTTCAAAAATTTCCTACCTTTCTTCCAACTGGGAATCGCATTCCGTGATTTTAGAATCAAAATTCAAGGATCCTACTTGAACCAAACCAGACCAGATTTGAACCAAAAGAGAAGGGAGGGATTATACCTAATCCAGAGAAGTAGTATCTCCCAACATTGGTGTTCACACCCAAAGAAGATCCCAAGATCAGCTCCCACTGAAGATGACACAGTGATGATGGAGCTGAACCAGCAGTGTTCGTCCCACGAACTAGGTTCTTCTGAAGAACTCGTTGGAAGACTGTGAGCACCACACAAACAATCAAGAATCTTTCTTGATTTTCTCTAACTGAGAACTCGAACTGGCAGAAAAGGTGATGGCGGCTGCTGGAGGAGAATGCTAGAGAAGAAGGTGACGAACTGCTATTTTCTTCTCTAGGATTATCTGAGATCTCATCCCAAGAATGCAGAGTGCTCTGGTAAAAACCCTTAGGGTTCGAATTCAAGTAAGTCGAATTAGGGTTTTCCTCCTCTTTCTTAGTGATTAAGAAAACCTCCTAATCATATTAGGAGTTGCCCTTATCCAAATCTGTATTTGGATTAGGACTCCTCTTAATCTTATCTACAGATTAGATAAGCTTTTGGGCTTAACCTAATCTCAGATCTGCCCCTTTAAGTGATTGATCAAATCAGCCCAGATCGGAATGGGCTTTAGGCCCAATATGTATTAAGTGCTCAATAGTCTTCCAAACTGTTGCCTAGTTGGGCTTCCTTGTATGGCGTGGGACCCAAGCATTGGTCTACACATCAGCCACATGGGTTCGGCCCAACCTCTGTTACAAGGCCTAGCCGAATTCACTAGAAAGCCTAGTGAACCCCTTGATCCCATCACATGGACCCTATGGGCCCAACACTTACGCTAAGTGGTCCTTGGGCCAAGCCATCTTATAAAAACCCAGGGACTGTGGGCAGATGCAAGATTAGCCCATCAGGTATTATCCTAAATGGCCTTACACTTAACCTCTCAACCCATAATGATCAAGCACTGCCCGACAAGAGATGACCTCTCCCTCGGCTACAAGGAACAGTGCTAAACTCTCTACTCACATGGATCCCGGGAATTAAAACCATTTGCAAACATTTTGAAACCATATATATGTATATATCATATATATAAGTTTTGCAAAACAAAATTCCAACGATTGAAATCAATTGCCGGCAGTTTGGTTTCCATCAGAGAGAGTGCATCGTTGATCATTACCTTTGTCCGACAAAGGGGCTGATCCCGTCACTATGATCACCCACTCAGATGAATTCTCAGACTATCCCAACATACCTAGGTTTTGACCCCCGATAAGAATCTCGTTGATTAGCACATCAAAGACAGCCCAATTCGACACCTAGTGCAATACCATAATCGGGTCTAGGGGTCAGGTGTAACTTTCTAATTTTGCCCATCAATCTCCAAGGTCCAGGGCAATACTGGAAATCTGGTCCAGTTCAAGGGTTCAAGTAATCCTACACTGCATGTGCCTTGGGTCTCACCCTAGCGGTTGAGACAAGCCACCCCAACAGTTGGCAACACACCAGTGTCAGCCTTGGCAGGATAAATCTCCCCAGACTTATCCAACGACTGTGAACATTTAAAACTAACATAGGTCTCATTAAGTGTCCAGTTTTAGGGTCTTACACAGAAATATACCACACAACATGAATCAAACATGTACTTTTATTTATTTACACTAAATATCAAAAGTACATCAAAACTGATTGAAGCTAAGGGCATACAAAACTGTCTAACAGGAAAACCGGCTACGCGACCCCGAGGTTGAAATCGGTTTAGTGCGTTTTTTAACGTCCACGGAGTTTGTAGATCGCATGACGTCCGCACGTGAACCAGATGCGACCTGGGTTATTTCTAGTTGAGTTGGATAGCCGAACAGGTCCGACCAGCAATTCGTCCAACAAGCTGCCCGGACCTCGGGCCAAATCCACTTGTCTCGTCATGAACTCCCCGCATCGGGTCGGGACCCCTGGCTCGGGGAGTGGGGGACAATTGATGAAGGGTGATTTGGCCCGACCTAGTAAACAGGGGACACATGGACATGACATGATCAAGAGATGACAACTCATCTTATCATAAACAGTCCGCAGCAGATCGAGCTCGGGTACCTAACCACCCCAGGCTAAAGTGACCTTGGGACAAGGCCACCTTGAGACGAGATCGCCTCGGTATCAGATTGCAACAAGAACACCTCAATGCCAAGGTACTTTGGCACTCAACCCAGTTCAGGACTTAAAGACGTCAGTTCGGGGATACCGACATACCACTACATGGTGATCCCAAAAACCCCTCCAATGGATTTGGGCGGAAGTGATGAGCCTCATCGGTTGGAAGCATTGTCTTCCAACTAACGCGGAAACGGGTCCTATCGTGACGAAGATCCCGTAACTGATTTGTGAAACCTGCTAGGACTCGACTATATAAAGGCTCCACCCCCAGAGGTTCAAAGTACGTGTGATTTCTCTGCTTTCTAGCTCTCCTACATCCTTAAGCTATTTCAGCTCACTACCAGTTTACTAACTTAAGCATCGGAGCGACCTCATCAGGTTAGAAACTCCGGGTTCTCTGATCCTTCTCTTGCATATCAAGTTAATCCGTCGTCCTTCTGGAAGCCAGATCACCTCTATCAGAAAGCAACTTAATTTTCAGAAGTCATCAATTTTTTTCAGTTCCAATACCCAACATCTAGTTAGAATCAGAATAGCACACATTTTTGGAGTCAAATTCATGAATCCAACAGAGAGATACCTGGTTGGACCTCTACTCCTAGGCCACTCGAAGACTCAAGAATGACAATATTTGGTTGATAGACTTAAATCAGGATTATCCGGGTGGAAGAAGCAAACATTATCACACATGGGCAGAACTGTTCATATCAAATCCACCCTTTAATCCATGCCACAGTACATAATGCAAAATTATCTCCTTCCAGAAACCGTTTGTACAGCCTTGAACAATGTGTGCAGCAATTTTTGCAATTTTTGGTGGACATATTCTGACAAATCCGGTCCTCACCTAAAATCCCGAGATATTTTTCTTTCACCTAAGGATCTTGAGGATTTGGGAATCCGAGATGCTATGCTTAAAAATCAAGCTATGATTATTAAACTAGGATGGAGACTGCTCACTTCAACTGATTCACTTTGGGCTCGAGTCCTTCATGCCAAATATCTAAGAAGTACTTCCTTTCGGTGTGCCAAGCAAAAATCCAGTAACTCCTATATTTGGAATGACATTCTTAAATGCAAGGGATTCCATTGGGCTATTGATGCAATGAATGACACATGGCTACCATTCAAACCACAAAGCCAGAACATAGAATCTCCCACGAGCAAGATAAGAGTTACGGAACTCATTAACCATGTTACTATGACATGGCAAAGGGAGGCAATTAATAATTTATTTGATGCCCACACAACACAGGAAATAAGTGCAATTCATCTTCCAATCTCAGCCTTAGATTTGCAAGACAAACTCATATGGAGGTTCAATCCCCATGGTCGATATACTACGGCTTCCTTCTCGGGCCTCTTGTTCTCAGGCACATATTATTTCTAATAAGTTCACATGGTGAGACTTTTGGAAACTAAAAGGTATTCCACCAAGATTTCATATTTTCATTTGGTGCGCCATTCATAATTTGCTCTCCACTAGAACTCGGTTGAGAAAAATTTTCAAACACATTAGGCGCTTTGTCCTTTTTCTATGTCTGGAGATGAAACAGTGGATCACATCTTCCTGAACTACCCTTTTGCTTCAGTGGTGTGGTTTGGATCTAGTCTGAGACTCCATATATCCGACTTTCCCAACAGAACATTTTCAGACTGGATTGCCGTTTAGAGCCACTTGAATGACAGCGAAGATTCAGCAAATAATATGATTTGGAGATGCATCTCAATTGTATGGACCATCTGGAAGGCTCGGAATGGTTTAATTTTTAACCAAAACAAATGGAGTCCTGAAATGATTATCAACAAAGCAAACTCACTCTCCCTAAGCCAGCGTCTACCTAATTTGCATAATTTAGATGCAAACCCTCAAATTGCATCTTCCCATTCTTTTCAAAACCACTGGGTAAAGCCATGTTCAGGATTCCTGAAACTTAATTTTGATGGGGCCAAATCAAATTCTAAGTCGGGTATTGGTCTGATTGTTCGGGATGATAAAGGAGAAGCAGTGGTGGCTCGAGCTATTCCTATTGTGGCCAATTCGGCATCAACCATTAAAGCCCTGGCGCTCTTTGAAGGCATCAAACTAGCCTTGCAACTGGATCTTCATTCTATTGTTTTTTAAGGTGATGCAAAAATTCTAACTGATTCTTTGTTGGAGGTCAACCCAAATCCTACTTGGACCCTTCTTGTGCTCATCTCTTCCTGCAAGAATCTTCCTAATTGTTAAGTTACATTCACTCCCAGATTAGGTAACAAGGCAGCCCACAAACTGGATAAGTTTGTGCTGTCTTGCTCTTCACCCAAAACTTGGTCTTCAGTTCCAGAGTTTTTGAAAGATATTTGCATTTTAGATGTAACTGATAATTTTCATTGAATGAATTGGCCCTCGGGATTAATCAAAAAAATTATTATATATATATATATATATTTGTACTATACATATTTATATTTGTATTCTTTCTAAATTGAGCCTAAGACTACATTTAGAATCAGTGTAAAACGTTATCAGTGTATACATTTTACATTGAACCAGAAAGTGACCGTTGCTTTTTTGAAAAATAGTGATGGGTGGAAAAGTGTTACAGTTGATGAGGTTTTACATCAACTATCGATATAAAACTACTCCATCTAAACACACGCAAAATTGAACCGGAGTGTAGTTTTATGTTGATAATAATTACACCCTCTTTCCAAACACATACAAAACTAAATCGATGTAAAATTTACATTGATTCTTGATTTACATCGCATCCAAATGCAACCTAAGTGGTATGTGAAAGAACGCAAATGCCCTTCGATTGTATCTATTTCTTTTTTTATCAACCGAAGCGGATAAAGAAAAAGCAATTTGTTAAAAATCGGTGCCCAATTGTTTTGTTGGCCATTCCTTTGCATTGGTGGTGGCATGGTACTTTGATCAATAATGATTCTTATTGAAGGATAATTTTGATATTAAGGTTGTTTTTGGTTGCAGTACAAATTTATTTACACTAGTACAAATGCATGGTACAAATGCATCGGTTCGATTTTCAGTTGACCTACAAAAAAACCGGTGGTTAACCGAACCAACTAGTATATATATTTATATGTATATTTTATATATATTTTTAATATATGTCACATATTTTCTATATATTATGTATAAATATATATTTATTATATATATATATATATAATATTTATAATAATCTATTTTATAAATATATTATATATATTTTATAATATTTATAATATATTATATTTTTTATTTATTTATAGTATAACATTATACATATATTTATATAATATATATTATAAATAAAACTGAAAAACCAAACTGGTCAAAAACCGAAACCGATGGTACCTGTTCGGTTTCAATTTGAAGAAATGAAAAAACCGATGATACCATTTCGATTTGCATAAATTGCCCACGCTTCGATTTACATATCTTAATTTACTTCATTTATACTGCAATCAAACAAAACAAACTAAAATTTGAAACAAAAAAAAAGGACAGAATCTACACTCAAATTATTTGTACTGTCATGGTTTTGCATCAGTGCAAACTTATTTATATTGCAGCCAAACACAACCCAAAAGTTTTAACTTACACATGACATCAAGTGATGCATATAAGTGACGGACGGTTAAAGTCCCAAATTAGGACGTTTTTACTGTATTAATCTACAATTTACCCTTGTCACTCCTTCCACGTGTATTTGGACGTGCCATTCGATTTTTGCTGCTTCAGCAAACCGAGGGACCAGCTGCAATAATGCATGTTTATGTCTCGTATCGACTATCATTCCTTTCCTTCCCTTGTCAATCAAAAGCGATTCGCTATAATTAACCGGGCTACCGATGCCCGGTTGCCCTTCAACTCAGTAAAAATTCCCGAAGGCTATAGAGCAATGACAAGGTAATTTAGAACAATGTTCAGAGGTGAATTTGGTTAAGACGATCATTCTGCCTAATTGACGGACGAGTGCTAGGTGTCATGACATTGATTCCCGAGCCGCTTCGATGGCTTTTTGAGTTTTGACTTCTAGTTTGGCCCGCGAAGAGCATCAACCAGAGAGCTAGCTCAACCGAGCAAGGAACGGAAGAAAATAAATAAAAGATAAATTAATATTAATACCTCAAAAAGCATAAAAAGTTACAAGTTTTGATAACAGAGTACTCCCCCCACTGTATGACCCCGCGTTTCTCTCTCTCAATCGTCTCCTTCTTTCTTCTTCTGTTGCTTTCATACAAGTTTCAAGTTTCAAAACCCTCTCGATGAAGGAGCTGACGAAGCGGAGATCAGAAAGGCGATTGTCATTCCTAAGTAAGCGATTGCTCTTCCTTTGGAACCTGTTGCCCTTGGTCTTTCCTTTCACCATTTTTTGATTCTTTTCGTTCTCTGTTAATTTGTCCATTTAATTCTGTGTATAAACCATAAAGATGATGTGCTGGACTTTCCATCGTTGAAGTTGAAGGTGCTCACGAGATTCCCATGGATGATTATGGGCCATTCAATGCGGTATCCATCATGTATGTCATATTTCTTTCTCATTTAATTTGCTCGGTGATGTGCTTCCTTCTTCATGTTTTCCCTTTTCGATTTGGCCTTGCTTTCTTCCTTTTGGGATTAACAAAGAAAAGAAAAATAAAGAAAGAATGAGCACAGTCGGTGAAATGACAATCCCGGATTTGCAGGAATCGGTAGAGAGACAAAGAGGAAAAATAACACTGGGTGGACTCCTGAGAGAAGTAATGGAGGGTAGGGAGAGAGGGACAAGGTGGAAGAACCTCAAGGAACGGTTAGGATTGAAGGGGATGAATTGCTGTGGGGCCACCTGGGGCTTTAGGCCTTCCAATATGAGCGCAGGAGAAGACGATGAGCATGACGAATACTATTACATAGACCACCAGCTACACGAACGAGCAGAGGTAACGGTGGGTGAGGATCAGCTTCAGGCGCCGGAGAACAGTGTGGTGGACGTGGATCCAGCTTGTGTGGGTCAGAATCCGGCGGGGTCCGGGATGAACCTGGCGACAGCATTGGCAGCGGAGCGTCATTTCAGAGCGGCCCAGGATTCCGAGGGAAGAAATATGGTGGTGGCCCCCACTGGTACAGCCACAGCCACAGCAACAGCAACAGCAACGGCAACTGTGGGCGCAGGAGCTGGCACTAATGCTGTGCCAGGTACGCCGTTAAGGGCATCGTTGATGAGATTGCTGATGGAAGCGGACGGCGTGGATGAAGAGAGGGAGAAAGGAGGAGGAGGAGCGGGAATGGATGGGATGTGCTGCGTGTGCATGGGGAGAAGGAAAGGTGCGGCATTCATCCCGTGTGGACATACGTTTTGCAGGGTGTGTTCCAGGGAACTTTGGTTGAATCGAGGTTCCTGTCCCCTTTGCAATCGTTCTATCCTTGAGATTCTCGACATCTTCTAGTTTCTATACGCATCATCATCATCATCATCCCTTTTCTCCGTCAACTTCTTCTTGATTGTTTGGACTTTGGAATCAAGAGTTATGATTCTATCTATATCCCCCTTTCCTTTTTTTTTGTTTTCTCAATCTATCTTTCCAAATTAAAATATAAAGATAAAAGAATTTGGTGTAAGTTGATTGTTTGTTATGTAACATTGATTTGTTGGGATTGAAGTGTCTCTGGAGATGTTGATTTATCATACTCCATTGATTCCTGTGTTTTGTAGACAGTGGTGTTGGGAGTTAGAGATGGAACTATAGATTGATAAATAATGTAGGGTTTAACTAGAAAGAGGTTCAAAGGCTCCAAATCCATACGGTTTCCCACTTGCATGTTAATTGTTAAAATGGATGGTCCGATTTTTCAAAACATTAGTCATTCGGTACCTAGAGAAGTGGTAATGTAGCACAGGTCGTTCCTCACCGGGCCCAGTCCCGCCAAATGATTGCAACAGATCATCGGGTAACATAGAAATTTTAGAATTCATATGCTCAAATGCCTATCAGAAATTCGAGTTGGAGGTGCACGCATTTCTTATTGGGTCTTTACTTTATGGGTTCGAGTTGGACCCAATTATTATGAGGGTTCAAAACTTGTGAATGGTGCACCTACTACACACACTACACCTTCCTAGTTCCTATTAAGGGCACTGGGCACGGCATTTCAGCCACTCAGTAGTAGTCGCATACCTATTGCCAGTTTGGGCACCCATGGATAGATGTGTACATGTTAATTCTAGACAGATTTCCCCAATCCCAAGCCTCGTATTCATCGAGAAATGGCCTTAGCCCATCCAATCTAACATTAGTGTTTATTATAAAAATATGTACAATGCAAAATACAAGGTTTTTGTACTTTATATATTTTTTTTGTATTGGTACTCCTTCCCAACTAAGCCTTATAAACAATGAAAGATTCTATATTGGAAATTTTCTTTTTGGCTGCATTTGGAAATGATACAAATCAAGGTTTTTAAAATCGACCTAGAGAACAAATTGGTTAGGGGTCTAGTTCTCGGGTCGAACGATCGGCCTATTCTGAGAAAAAATTTAAAAAATGGTCAAAACTATTCGAACGGGTAGCTGTCTGGGTCAGTGGTTTGTTGATCAAAATCAACGGTTTTTGGGAAAAACTAGAAATCAATCACCTCTGGTCCGATTATCCGGTCTGGTCCGGTTTTGAAAATCATGATATAAATGGAGTGTAAGTCCCAGTTCATTGTAAATTTGCATTCTGATTCACTTTTACCTATGACAAATGACAGACCAATGCATATTTGCATTGATAATAAGATGTAAAAGTACATCAATGAAAAAAAAGTAAATTTGCATTCA